>NC_091096.1:17376457-17732707 GCF_024713975.1 Paralichthys olivaceus
GAGCCGCAGAAAGAGGAAAATATAATTTCATAAGCTGTGAAAGTAGGAATGTGAACAAAAGCAACATTAAAGACTGTAAAAACCCATCAGGTGATGCAGCTACAGAGCTTTTTTTTTTTTAATGGCAGAACAGAACAGTAAGTCCAGAGAGACTCTTTTCACACTGCTGCCTCACTTGACACTTT
This sequence comes from Paralichthys olivaceus, assembly GCF_024713975.1. Lineage (NCBI taxonomy): Eukaryota > Metazoa > Chordata > Actinopteri > Pleuronectiformes > Paralichthyidae > Paralichthys > Paralichthys olivaceus. The sequence continues at coordinate 17,376,643 of NC_091096.1, forward strand.
GCTAGTTTATCATCTCTGTTTTTCTGTAAGTATTGGCGAGCAATGGCCTGGCTCCCTGGTCGTTCCCATGGTGACATGCCTATCAACGGCAGGCATGTGCAAACAGAGCAGCCTGAGCTAACAGTTCAGACTCTGCCTGTCTGTGTGTCTGTCTGTGAGCTTCTAGGAGCCCGTATGCTGTCTGTCCAGTGAAAAACGCCACTCCAGCCGGTGTCACGGCAGACAAAGGGCACACTGGCAGGTCTCTATTTGAGTTGGCGCTGCTCCATGCGAGGAGGAGGGGGGACAGGCTGAGTTGTGGATCGGATAGCACACCCCAGACAAAAAGAACGGGGCTCAGGCTCTGCTTCTACCCAGGAGACACAGCAAAACATCAAGACAAGCCATGAAATCTACTGGACAACACCCGCACCAAAGGACCCGGCTTCCCACGGTGATTTACTGTAAAACATCGAGCAAACACACTGGCTCATAATGGAGTAACAAAGCGAGACACTGGCACAGGTGAATCAACCAATCAGGGCGCAAGGAAAAGGGCTTGGAATGACTTGTGAAAAGCTAACAGGAGCCCCTTGTCTGCTAAAACAACTCTGTGAAACATTCCCCAGCAGCGGCAGCCATTCCTCCCTCTTGTCCAAACAGTCTTATTGATCAACACAGTTCCATGAATTAGGGGAGCAACATAGTCGGACCTGGAGTGAAAACAGAACAGAGCGGATTACCTAACAAACATACTTCAGGGCCAGGCTGCTCCATTGTGCAGCAAGCTGTGATGGACACCACCAATTTACAAGAACATGAGCTTCAGTCCAAATCTTGACTTAGGAATAATAACAGCTGAATGGACATCCTGTGTAGTAAGTGCTGAATTTACCAATATGAGATTAAAACCAAAAAACATCCTCTTAAACACAATGGTTGCATTAGACAACCTATGAAATAAGAGAAGTTTTGGAATAAAATTCTACCTCATACCAGATGTGACTCTGCTCTCTGTTACCTTATTTTCCAGTTTTCCTGCAGAGTATAAAACACTAAAAACCAAACAAAATCTAATTCCATTCCAAGTGCAGTGCATTGACCTAAAGTTTGGACGCAGACAGTCAGGCTTTTTTGAGTACGTTGGCCTACACCCAGCCACAACCTCCGTTTAGACAAAGATCCCCTCTCTGCTTCCCAGAATCTGTTTGACGCGCGGCAGTTGATTTGAGGAGAGGCCCATACGCAGAGAGAGCAAGACAGCGCATGGGACTGCTGGTGATAGGGAGGTATTTTTGAATTTTTTAATCTACTCACACCTGGCACAGAGGGTCAAGTAAGAACAAAAGGATGACCAACAGCTGGTTCTCATATCAGACTGAGCTCATAATGATCACGGTCCGGACTCACTTGTTTTACTTTTCTTTTACTTTTGTGTGGCAGAGATCACATTACACCCTCTCTGACTCACTGCGGCCTGTCAAAACCGTTCCTGCTATAGGTGCAACTCTTCAGCTGTCCCCTGGTTTATCTACATAACAGAGGCAAGGGTCAAAACGCTGTTTTCATACGCAAACCTGAAGTCATATCTTGCACAAGCAGTAAGAGGTCAAAATAACATTTACACAACTTTGTGTAAAGTTTGGATGTCACTGCTTGATGTACATGGACAGGTTGTCAAGAAGCTGTTTCATAAAAGCAACACTACACTCATCGCAGTTACAGTAATGACTAAGAAGATGCATCTGAGTCAACTTTTCTCATGAGACCTATTTTGGCTTTGCAGTTACCCAGCTGGTAAATAACTCTTCAAATTAACCACATCCTAAGATGACTAGAGTACAAGCCTGACTGATCAGCATCCGTCATGGTTCTTATTGTAGTAAGCTTGTGTTTCTGACGCCTTAACACCCTCAACACAGCAGAGCTCTGTGACAGCACGTCTGGCAGAGCTTCCTGTCGGATCCAACGGGGAGAGAGGAGCAAGGTCAGCTGGTGACAAATTTAATATAATTTTCATTGTGCAAACATTGATGTGATGCATTTCCAGTATCCAACAAATGTAGCTTCCACTGGGCCTTCAAAGTTTAGTCATTAAAGATAGGGTTGGTAATTTTTGTCTGAAACATGTTTTATCTTAGTTGTTGAAGTCCTCGTAACATCCCGCCAATAAATACAGTCCGTTGAAAAACAAAAATATAAAAGCCGGCATCCGTGGCCCTCGCGGACTGTAATAAACATGACTAATCACTTTCCCACCTGCCTGTTCATGTGTTTTGAAGGTGTAGCCTTGACGAAAGGGCCCATGGGAGGGGGTGGGATGCATCAGATACATTTTTTTTTCTATGTTTAGCTTGATCTTTCTAGTTTTTCCAGGATTGCCAACCCCAGCTTTAATGCCTAATTATTAGTATTTGCATACTTATAACATATAGTGGGCACTCAGTGGAGAGTGAACCAACAACTTAAATTCAATCAAGCGGCACCAGATTTCACATCAGTCCCCTTAATGTGCCCCAATTTCAAGGATATCTGTTGAATGGTTTTTGTGTAATTTTGAACACACACAAACATACAAACATATATATAAAAACAACAAACAGACAGGGGAGATAACATGACCTCCAGGAGGTAACTATTTAGAGCATTATGAATCTCTTTACTGAAGCTGGGTATTATCAATCATCCAAAACTTAAAATGTAGCTGAATTTAGGCAATACATTTTCCACTACTGGTGGTTATTAAAGGTTGATCTGAACCAAACATTTAGCAGCACAGCTTGTCTAATAACACAAAGTCCTATGAAGGTGATAAAAAGCTTAGCAGCAGACACTTCGGATATAAATCCACGAGTCTCTGCAGCAGTCGAGGGTAAATATCACGCTACTTATCATCAAAGCATCTTCAAAGAGCCTGCTGGAGCATAATGAGGTGGTTCATGGTATGAAAGCAAACTTTTACAAGAAGCTCCACATAGCCTTGAAAGTGGTGCTCAGATATTTTTTTGTGATGAAGCACGGCCACTGTTGCGGGTCCAGTACTGCTCCAGGACCACTGCTGCTATACTGGGGTTGCCGCTGCTGTGAAATCAGCTCAGCAGTAACTGAGGAGCGGAGCCTTAATTTGAACAGGCTGTGGGAAGGAGCCGGCATATTCCAGACAACACTTTCACTAAGGCTACAAAAACTTGGCAGTCATTTCAAAGAAGATATCAAATATGATTTGTTTCATGTTGCTAATCATTTTTTTTAATCTGCTCAGGGCCAAAACCACAGTGAGCATGAAAATTGTAAAGAGGCTGTTTTGATGCCAGAACTGATAAAACCTATAGTGTTAAGCAACAACACAGCTGCACATAGCACGCACAAACTCGAATCCACTCCGGATCCCAAAAGAGAAAACGAAACACGCCAGGTTTCTTCCTACAAGTTACTTCATGCAACGTGGATTATTTTGGATCCTCTGAGGCTCTGATTCAGTTATAAGCAATTTAATCTTAAATATTACATAACTCAAATTAGTGCACCCTGTAGTCTCCCTGAAGCTCCACGCCCCATTGATTGTAAAAAGCAAAGAACAAAATCTAGACGAGCAGAGTCCTTGCTCCAAATTAGGAGCAACTAAAAACCCACCCAATCTGAAGAAATCAGTTTCTATCTCTTTGCAAACTCAAATACAGAGAATATAATTCAGACCCACCACAGACACTGAAGCAACAGAGAGGCTTTTCAAAACCTGATGTCCTCAGGCTACACGATAAGTATTCTACAGATTTATTATTGAGAGGAATGAAGTGTTTCTTTCTTCCTCCCTAGCTTCGGGGAATCCAGCCACATTAGTCAGCAGCAGGCCATAGACTCTGGTGAGCTGGTGCATTACAGATCCATACAGTCATAAAACACCACGGACAGAGATGGAAAACAAGATGACGGGTTAAAAGGTTATACAGCAGAGTGAGGAAACAGCCCAACCTGATCCGAGGCCAGTTTTCATGTCTGGGGCGAGCAGGGTGAAATTTAAGTTGGCTCCTACCTGGAGAATGTATTCCTGGCGTAGTGCATGATACTGTCAAAGTCGTAGACTTCTCCCAGAGAGTCCACCTCCCCTGGTTCCATCTTCAAGAAGTTATACTCCTGTCCTGTGAAAAGGGAAAAAAGGGAAAAAAACTGATGAAATATGAAGCTGATTCATACGGAAAACCCTCATGTATGTGTGTCAAAGGTGAATAGAGTTGAACTCTGTGTGAAAAATGAATTAAACAATGAAGATACAGATAGGAATGAAGCACCTGTGTAAGTGCAGGACAGAAATAATGTAATTTTGAGTTGGCCTGGAGACTGGCTGTCACGACTGGTTGTTTATAGTGTGTTTGTGGTGCAACACGTCTAAAATCACTTTTTCATAGAAAGCTGCAGAAAGATGAAGATGAGTGTAAACCCCACTGGTGTTCCAATTCTGTTTTTTTTACAATCTCACCTCAGACTCTGTGTGTACAAACATGTGACATTCATTATTTTCTCTTTCTAACATTATTGCTGAGGGATCAGTGAGAGTCCATGCGTATACCTGGCTGAATGTTGTCCCTGATAATGCTGACGTGTTCGTCTCGGTCGGGCCGCGTGTGTTCGTGCCAGAAGCCGATCACGTGACCTAGCTCGTGCACCACAATGCCAAACTTGTCACAGTTTTTCCCAATGGATATGGCCTGGGGGCCCCCTCCGCGCCGACCCACATAGGAGCAGCACCTAGGAATTAGCAAGCGGACATGCAAACAGAGAAGGTCAGTGTTACCAAAGCCAAAGTACAGTCACTAGACTTTATGTTTTCAAAAATAAGAAAAATAAAATCATTAACAAGCTCGTGGAAACTACAGAGAGAGGCCAGAAGAAGTCACGTTTCCAGGTTGAGCAGAAGAGGTAATGTGTGTTTGTATAATGTCAACTAGCTCCTATGTATATATATTTATTTAACATGCTCTGTAAGGACAGTATATAATGAAGCTTTTGATGAGAATGACATTATCTTAACAACCTCGGGTCTGTATTTTGTATGGGGCGGCTCGTAACCCGCACTTACAGCACTGACATTAATTCGTCCAATTGCCAATGCAAATGCTGAGAGTGACAGTGAAAGCTGGCTGACTGCAGAGCTCCATCTCAGCGTGACATGAAAGGTTCAGTGTGGGAGTCTGTAGGACGGGCGCACACATCACGGCCCTGTGGGCCAGACAGCCACTCTCTAATTACTGCCGGCCCAGCTACGCTCTCCTGAGACACGCCTTGAACTTTGCACAGGATAGACAGGGGCCTGCTGAATATGCAGCAGAGTCGAGCGTTACCACTGCTAACCGCTGCCGCCTGCATGGATAATGTCATCCCTGTTGCTCCAGAGGCCAGTTACCGGGCTAAAAATGGCTATCAACAGTTGGCTGGAAAGTTGTGATTCATGAGCTGCATCCGCTTTCTGTTGGTCTTAAATGATACATATCAGTGACACATTGTGTGTAATGACATAATGCTTCCAGTTTGTGGTCTACATCTGTGTGCGGTTAAAACATGGGAACATTTTAGGTTTGTGTGTCCTCTGGGAGCCTCTCTAATACCACCCCTATAACATCTCTACCCCCTTTTTCTCAAACTTCTAAATTAATAGGCTGCGCTGGTTTGTGCTCCTAGTGGCAGCAAAGTGTTTTAATTTAAAAATATTTCATGATTTAATAATAGAGCACTGCATGTCCAAACAGGTTGTGAGTAGTCGCTTAGCAACTACAAGAGCCACAAGCAGCACTTCCCCTGTGTTTAAGGAGAAACGCTGAGTGGACACTGAGCGTAACTTTAGCGGAGTGCGGTAAACAGGGTTGTGGAGGTCTCTCCCTTGGGCGCAGTCGTGTGCACCATGTATGACACAAGGGCTGGGTGAGTGATGCTGTGCGATGATGAGGCGCAGGAAACATTCCTGGCTACTGAATGTCTCTTACAGGGCTGGTAGGGGGCAGAAATAACAGCTCACACAGAGACTGTGAGAACAGAGAGAGAGAACAATGGAGGGAGGCTGCTGAGAAGGAAGCAAGCAAACCTATTAAGGCGTTAAATGATTAGTGGAAGATGGCAAAGGCTTGACAGAGGGTGACCATTGTTCAGTTCCTTCAAGTGGGAGCTAAAAACCCCACTGACTCACCCACATGGTCGGTAGGTGAAGACAATATAGCTCTCCTCCTGCGTCCGCTCTATAAAGGTCACACAGGTGTGCTTCTCCCAGTGCCGCATGGCTTGGCGGAATATAGCCCGCTGGCTGCCTGAATAGGAGACAGACGGTAAGATCAGTTGAGCTGACAAAAACAATCTCTAACATGATTTCATTTTTTTTTTAAAAAGAACAATAGGAAAGTTTGTTTCAGTTGGATGGAGATTTACAAGAAATAAAGATTAAACAGGATGAACTAGTTGGATGGAGTCCTCCGCTATGTCTCCAACAGTCGCCTTAAATTCAGTCAAGCTGCACCAAATTTGGGGCCCCTAAATATGCCAGATTTTTTGTTCATTCAGATCCATGAAATATTCTCTGAGAAATCAACATAAATGTCGAAAAAAGCCTTTTCTCACTTACAGAAAGTCAGACAAAAAAAATCTTGGATCTGCCCCTTGATCCTGATCTGCAACCAAATTCAACGGGCTCTGACCCACACAGCAGCCTTCCACCAAGTTTAATGGAAATCCGTAGAGTATTTTTTGTGAGAGGGGTTAAAAAGGATTTTCACTGTCTTAACCATTCATAATATGTTTAAATTGAATAATCCAACTTTCAAGGATTCTTAATGTTGTATTTTTACATGAAAATCTCCACTTATTTTGCTTTAAATAATGACTTACTTAATTTAGTTAATTACTTAAGCATTAACTTCCTACCACAATCACATTTCAACAATGTTGAATCTTGTTTTTGTAGGCAAGAATAATATTTTAATGGTTTTCAGAATATGTCGCTTCTGAATTATATAAATTTAAATTTTGATTATGCATGCTCCATAACATACATATGTGACTTATTACCTGATCAGTTTATCATTGTTACTTACCACTAAAGTTACCGCTGATGACATAGGGAATAACACCTTCAGGCCAGACGCGCTCCGGTCTGGAAGTGGCAGCCCTTTTCCTGCGATGTGAGCCATGTCTATTTTGGCTATTCTGATTGGTCACTCCTGAGTTTTTCAAATCAAAAACAAAAAGTACAAGATTGATCATTAAGTACAATTCTGTTTCTGACAGCAAATACGCAGAAATATGCGGAGCCCCTCGGACGGTAGCTGGGATGACAAACGAGGATGTTATTCAAAGTTTGATTCAGAAATTCTCATCCTCATTTCTCATTAAAGATATAAAATTCACTTTCTTTTGCAGAGACATTTGTTCAAACAGCATTGTTCTTCTTGTTTTGCACAAACGGATATTTATTAAAGATGAATTCATTTTTATCTCAAATTCATTTCACCATGAACGTCACTCAAACACACATAAATGTAGAGTAACCATGGAGACTAAGCTCCCACCTAAACCTGGTGATTATAATATGAAATATGATTAACACATAAAACACAATCACTCTATGTTTCATTATGCTGCAGAACAAATAGGAAGAAAACTGTATCTGGTATGTTTGAACTCTTTTATATGTAAAAGAAACTTTTGAACAATCAACAGTCAGAATAAGTGCCCAATGAAAGTATTGCTTTGGTTTTAATTAACATTTTATCTGCTGCATTAGGTCATTGGAAGAATAATTAAACTTACACAGACACAAATGTTTATAATACTGAGCTAATATGTCAAAACAAATGATAACATTTTCATTCTAGACATTTTAATTATGGACCGCAAGAAATGCACACAGCCTTGAGATATTATTTTCTTATCATTAAAATCACATCCATGAATAATTATTTCACAGTGCTGAGAGTTTAATTACGTATGATACATTACAACATTGTACAAAAATATATCCTTTGTTTAAATAAGCAGAAGTTAAATCCTTTCCTTATAAGGAGGACCAGTAAATCTCTGCAGGAGAGAAAACTTCAGCTGAAAGAAACGCTTACATTTATTTATGCAGTGTATGAATTTGATGAATCTGTTGAAAAGATGTTATGATTTTGATCAAACCAAACAATATAGATGTATTAAAAGACAATGTGTTGTATACTGATACCCGACAGTAGTTCTGGATTTATAAAAAGATTGATTTAACACCCCTTAGGAGGTCATAATTCCAGCAAAACCTTTAAAGAATAGCTTTATTGTGAGATATCACCTGATTTAATCTTACAATAAAATTCCTCTTTATACAACAGGTTTAGCTGTGGCAGCACAAAAACAAGTACATCTGGATTCAAACCATCCTGCACACTGTTAGTTGTTCTGTAACACTGCTCCAAGCTGTTCCACTACCAGCTCTCATCTCTTCTAAATATATGTGATTAGCATGCAACGCCACAGTTTGCTGGAACAATGTGTTCTGTTGAATTTTAGACTGCAGGAGTTAATCTCAGCAGCCTGGAGAGATCAATTAGCACATACACTTGTACATGTGTTGAGGAAAAGTCTGATAACAGCCAAATCTGCTGCGTTCACTGATAAGAAGTGCTGGGGAGAAAATTGTGGAAGATGTGTTAATTATAATTATTATGTGATGATGGTTTGAGGAAGGTTTGAAAGGAAGTTTCACTCGTTGTTTGGATCATGTTTGTAATTGAATTGTCCCTGCTCTGTGGTGTGTGTGTGGAACACGCAGGTTCATAGTCCAGGGAAATTAGGTGAAAGACTAAACTTGTGTTGTGAAATGTTTTGGATGAAAAAACTGATTTTTTTGGCACCATTGTGGTTTGTTCACTTGTTTAATAATTAACGATGTGCAAATACTGAGAACTAATAATGAAAAATTGAAAAGTGAAACACTAAAATAGAGATTATGTCTAGAGATGTTCTGATACAGATACCAGCATGGAAAATGCCTCTGATACACAAATCTATGTACACTCCAATACCACTTATTTAAAGTATAATGGTTTTACTCCAAAACAGCAGTTGCGCTGTACTGCCATGGACAAGTTCTGTTTTCTAAGCGGTGAAGAAGAGTTGATTTCCTGCAGCGTAGCAATAGCCATGCTTGCCAAAACATCAGTAACTTAGTAATATTTCCTGTTGGAAAGTCCCACAGTGACGTGTACCACATGAAATACTTCAGTTTCAAGGGGTGACATAATTTGAAAGGTCTTATTTTAAGAAACTGTGGCTGCTCTTAAAGGAGCAGCTATCTAAGGGAATTAATTGTTGTATATTCCTAGATTTATTTATGCTTGATCTTTTCAGTTATTACACTCAAACCTATCGGAACATTAATGATGAAAGTTGCCCGTCCCTTGAGATAGAAAATGTTTTGATTTACGCATATAACCAAATATTAACTAACCATACACTATGTAACCAAAGTGTGTGACCATTAAGAAGGATTTATATGTTCCTCAGACATTCATGGTGGTCCTACAATGGAAAAAACATCCACGGGTGAAGGTTATCTCGACTACTTATTAGAAGCCCCACCCTTGTGAGGTGATCCAGTCTATAAACTGAGGTGAAAACTACGTGGGAACAAAACGTTACGAAGAGTAAATGCTGCACCCACGCTTGATGTGTTTTTTAAGTCCTGATGCCTGAGTCTCCTCTTCACTCCCGACCTCAGACGTACTGGGTTGCTTTGAGAATCTAACTGAGGTGAATATTTTAAGAGCAGTTGAAATGTATTTTTAATCATGCAAAACGTCTCCTCAACATTTTTATAAAAGTCAAGTGAGGGAAACAGCAAACCTATCCCATTGAAGCACAGATGGCAACATGCACGTACATGCTGGTTCATGCTCACCTGCAGTTTATGGGATTGCAAAGTTCTATCTGTCCCCTCTGACTCACAGCTGTTGCTTAAATGCTGCCTTTCCTTTTAAAAACAACATTTAGCCCAACAAAGCCCAGCAATTACTCCTGAACCTGAACATGGAGGTACAGGTGTAGCAATGTGCAGTGATAACATGAAATTTGTGCATAAATGTTTTTAAGAGACCTCATGAAAAACGCAATGCCAAAACCAGACAGGTGCTGCTGCTGGAAAGTATCTGAGCAGTGTGACCGTCGTAATGTTAGAGTGTAAAATGTCTTTATATATAATTATTCCCAAATGAGATCCAAAATGTAAGAGCTATGTTATTTGCAGGTGTTTTATTGCAATTTTATGTGGAGTCACAATCCAAAACACTTTGCCTTAGTGCTGCATTTTTCACCTCACGTTGTCACGTTTGAAGAAGTGGTTTCTGTTGTCCTTACCTGTATCTGTGTGATTGACAATCTGGACAGTTTTCTGAGCCAAATCTATTATTCTGTCCACTTTAAACATCCGCAGGTCCTCCTCGTCCAGAGCGATGTCTCCCAGAAAGGCAACTGAAACAGACAGACAGAGACGGCACATGTCAGATGACATCCGCTGCTCGGGGCATCATTTTGCCCAACCAAGTTGCCTTGAGCTTCTTCTTCTGCTCAGACAAAGTAGGCTCCATGGAGGTCTGAGTACATAACACACACATAAAAATGCATACTCTGCTCTGTTTACCCTTTTGCAATGAAACAGAAACAGTTGTGAAACAGCAGCATATCTGTTTGGATAGAAAGCCCACTTTGTCTTGACTCCAAATTACAGCGTACAAATGTAAGCAACATAGTGCACATGGTTCATAACGGTTCATGCAATGAAGAGAGAGTATGAACTCAGGAACCTGACCAGTGACATGATCCACATTATTAACTGAGCCAGGTTCCGTCCAGATGTGACCAAACAACAAACCTCACAGTGTGTGTGCTTCAGCGCCCCTGGTAAGTTAATGAGAGCCATCAGATATAATACAGAGAGACGTTGACACTGTCTCTGTGGAGTAATATGGGGCACCTTGAACGAGTAATAGTTCTTTAATGAGGCCAAGGAGAGGGAAAAATAACCAAACAGTCCCACTTTATGAGGAATGTGCTTTATGGGATTCTTAACTAAATGCCCCCATTTCTGCGGAGGATAAGCCGGGAGTCCTCTCCGCGGAGACAGGGCGCTTGGGTTTACAAGCTTTTAACACCAGCACGTTTCCAGAATTTATGACCTGGCTTGTGTGCAGGACTTGGGAAGGGGGGGTATTTGGAGGAAGACGAGGGGGGAGAGAAAGCAAATTAGTGGCACTGTGACCTATGTCCGAACAATAGATGACACGGACTGGGAGGGAGGATAAGGCTTATCCTCTGTGCCCACACTGCAGCTCTGATTGGGGAAGGCAGAAAAGAAAATGAGAGGCTTCTGGATGTGTGTTTGGAGGTTAGCGTGGTGGAGGAGAGACCAACCCTGAAGGATAAGAAGCCAGGAGAGCCGCTGTAACTACAGAGTTAATGGGAGCGATTTACAGTGGTTGAGTTTGAATCTGTAAATCTTCATCGTGTCACACTGAAACAAGCTGCAATTACTTTGAAATAACCAAGAAAATGTATCTTGTGCAGTTAGTTTTGAGGCAGCTTTCTTTATGTTAGTGCGCGTTTATCCTCTGCACTGTGTCAAAGTTTGACTGAGACAAGAGAGAAAGCACAAAAGAAGCAAAGGAATCAAAAAAACTTGGTTCACATCCCTGCTCACCATGAGGAGTATCATTGAAACAATCTGGATTTCGGTGGATGCGGGCCAGTCTTCCACCCTGCAGGTTACAGAGGATACACAGCAGAATGACTGTGTTTGACTTTAGAGGCTAATGACAGCAATAAGGAGAGGTGTAGATCACTTCTGGCAGGACCGGGCATGCACAGAGGATTGGTTTAAATTCCAGAGGTCAAAGGGATCCTCTAATTTGTGCCTGTGACAGACTCACTACAACCATAATCCATGAGAGACTAAACAGACTGCCCACATTCATGTCGTCACATGGGCAGCCATTGCCAGAAACGCCGCTGATAAGGGGAAGCTACCAGATGTTGAACAGTATGGGCTGACTACACCAAGTCATTTTTCTCTTTTTATCGTTATATCATTTTTTATTTGATTCTCAGAACTGCTGAGCACTGGAAAGAACAGGCGGTGCATGAAGAATTAATTCCAAGTTGCCTTCACATAAGAGCACATTCAAAAAAATTCTCTCAAATTCCTTTTCGCTCCACATTGGCTGAGAAAAATGAAACAACAATTGGACAATGTTTCTTTATGCACCAGACTTGGTTAATGCGCGCAGGCCATGACTAAATAACTAAGTGTAGGTTTTTCCGCCCACCCCCATGAGGTTCGCAGAGGGCTGCGCTCTCTGCCCATGGCTGAGTCCCAATCATCCGCCACTGTGCCGGAGACAGGCTGCTTTAATCCACAGTGTCATTGTTCTCAGACGGCAGTGGAGATTTGAAGTGAGCAAATGCACGGCCCAGTGGCATTAGGACTCATTTCCCCCGGGCACAGCAGTCGTCCTGGAGACGCTGTTGCAGGTTTATGGGGAGACTGGCAGGGATTGTGAATTAATCCCCCATGTCTCCTGGCTTTAATTATCCACAGGCGCACGGTTTTAGGGAATCTTTTGTACACGACTCCATCCTGGGATTGGGGACAGGTTTTTGGAGAAAGGTGATAAACTCATCCAGATACAGAGGAGCTGTAATGATATTAAGTACAAACACAATGAGACGGGTGTGTTGCACTGAAGATTAAAGCTCAGTGAATGTGGCAGATGGCAAGTGATCACCACAGAGTACAGTGCTGAATCTCTCTCCAAACAATATTCATTACCTAAATGACAACAGCTGCAGCGATAATACTAATATCTATGCAGAAGAGTTAGGTAATAGAGGAGTGCATTTTAATACTGCTCTTGCTCACGTGTCCCTATTAATTACGAAAAAACAAAAAAAATATCTTGGTTATCTTAATTTCAGATGGAATATATGAATGAGGGATTGTACCTGGTTAAAATATTGCTGATAGCTGGGGAGAAGGCAATTACAAGAAGAAGGGGTCCGGTGAAATGTCTCAAACCAAGAGAAGTGGATACAGATTGTAGACTCTACAATCTGTATCCACTTCTCTACAATGTAGAGGAAATTTACTACATGGTAAATTTGATACATCGCCTGAGAAGAAACCCAGCTGGATGAAAGGTGGGAGAAATGAAAAAATAAAAAATAGCGGAATTAGCAAGTGACTGAAAATTTATGATACTGAATATATGAACGTTGGATTTAATAATGATGCAAAAAAAAAATAGATAGGGCAACCTATCCCCACCACTGAATTTTTTTAAATTAATCTAATCCATCATAATCCTTCTCATCTCAGACTACCCCCCCCCCTCAATCAGTGGATCCAGTCAGATTACACATGAGATCTCAATCAAATTAATCCCATTGATTCGTGTAATGCCCTCGCCTCAACCACTGCGGTGTCAAATACTCCACGTCTACTCTCATAAATCTCCTTCCGTGAATAGCAGGCCGAGACATCTGTCATTGAAACATGCACAAACATCAATACTAGGCCTATAAAGACACCAACACCAGCCTATATTTAGCTGCTCTGGCTTCATTGCGATGTTGCCGCGGTTTACACTCCTCACTGCGCTGACAAGGGACATTCAAGTCTCTCTGCATACAAGACCTAATGATGAGCCCGGCCAATATGTAAGTCTGCGATGCATCACAATGCCCTGGCACCGCCTTTCACAGCCTGTGTTTGGTAACAAACGCTGCATTTGAATTCCAATAGAGGCCAATAGTATATTGAGCTTAGGTGATTACTATCTAATGACAGTGTAATGTCACCTTTCAGGTTTAATTCGGCCAGTGAAGCCATTGTCCCTGTGGACAGGGTTTTTAAAACTGCAGAGAAAAAAAGTAGAAAAGCCAACGTGAGGGAAAACTGAAAGAAATGCATACTCCGAACAAAGCAATGATGAATTGTACTATGCAGGACTGTTGTGTTGTAAATATGGCACCTTTCTCCACTGTAAAAACACCAGCTGATTCTTCAGCAAACTCTTACCGTGACATTTCCTAAAACTGCTATTTGAGCCCAAGGCAGAGGAGAGAAAAAAACGGAGAAAACATCAGCTTATTTGCTCATTTGTGGGAAAAAAGGTAACTAAGGTATAATTAGAAGCAAGGCTCTGGCTCAGGTCTCCAGCTACGTCCTGAGATTTGAGTAATTATCCATCGATAAAAGCCAGAAGCCTCATCAGCCGCAGCTGATCAAGACATAGTTTCTGTCACTGTGCCGCAGCTTCAATCTTCTTGAGAAGACGAGAGCGGCTTCAGCTGCAAAGGGCACACAGCAAGAGACTGCCGCCCCTTTAACATTTCACACTCCATCAAGCCCATTAGCAGATTGGATTTCCCAGCTCATCCCTGCCACTGATTACTGATACACCCTACTGCCAGTCGAACCCCCTCTAATGACTCATCAGCTCGACAGCCATTTGTCTTTTTTAATGTCAGCGATACACAGAATTGAGTCCCTTTACATGGATGAATAATTCATTGCCACACTGCAGGAATTTTCACCTTTGACCAAACTTATTTTGACCATCCAGACTTCATATTTGTGGTTTTGGACAGCAGGCGAACACACACTCACAGAGTCTGGCGTGAGGAAAGAGCAGGTTTACTGAGAACCGATGTCCAAAACAAAGTTTAAATGGGTTTGTGGATGAACTAAATCGGGAAGATATCCTCAACCATCAACACTTTCTACAAATAAGAAGCTGAAGAAAACACCTTATTTATTCAATTCAGGTGGAGGGAGCGGAAAAACAATTCTCCCACACGAACAGCGCTGCAGCACTGATGAATTATTTTGAAAAACACACTGAGAATAATGAAGACGGATAAGCTGCTCTTTAACGTAGGCTAATTGGGCTTTCTTTGAGCCATTCAAATGAGCTCTCTCTCCCAGTGCATTTGTTTGTGCTTAGGCTCCATACCCAGATGCTGTATTATTGCAATTCAAGATTAGTTATTACTTAGCTCTGACGACAAACATATTGTTCCAACTAACGTGCTGAGATCGTGCCAATAGATTGGCTCCCTAATCACCTGAACCCTGCGGAGAGGGGAATGGCAGGGGTCCTGTAATGTAAAAAAACACTCAGCGTGGGCTCGGCAATGCAGCTCGAATTCCATGATAAAAGGAAAGTATCTGCCTAAGTGTTGCTTGAAGGCCCAATCATGGAGTTCAACAGGCCCATCACACTGCCAGAGCGGGACGGAGGGGAGAGAGCTGGGTCAAAACAATCTCTGTTCACATGAGCCACATACATGGCTCTGGATCTGGTCTTAATCCCTGAACATACTAACACGCCTGAAAACACATACACTGGACATGAGCGTGCCGGTGTAGACAGGAAGGCATTGGTTGTCACAGATAACAGCTCGTCTCCAACACATGTAAGCAGTTGTGTCATTGTAGAATGACAACAGAGTCAGTGACGCCTGTAACTGATTATCCATGTTGCGTTCTACACTGGTAGCCAAAGCTCATGCTGGTTGTTTTCATCCAGAAGGGGGTCATGTGACAGGGGCCTGACGAGTTGTGATGGTTGTGAGTGTATACGTCATTGTTTTCAACAATCTGCATGTCTGTCCCTCCAGACTAAAGCATTTCCCAACTTCCCCCGTTTTAGCGGCTTGAAAAACCCCGGAGCAGTGTGGACTCCAGGCCTATCCAAGTTAATGCATTTCCAAAAGTAACAAATTAGCCTAAATGACCAATTCAAAGTCAAGGCCCATGAGAGGCAAGAGGAATGACTTCAATAGCAACCCTCCCCTGTGAATGGCCTGCACTCACCTGCACTGAGCTGGTGTGGCACACAGAGCGAGCGGCCCTGCCTGCCTCGCAGCCGTGCTTTCCCTTGGCATGAGGTGAATGACCTATACAGTCTATGAGAAGTGCTGGAGCCAGTCACCGGAGTGAGTCAGGGGGCCCAGGGACACGGGAGAACTACTTGCATAAGACAGGAGGAGGAGACGGGTGCGTTGCGGGTTGCCCTTCCTGCAGCTGAGGCCACAGCAGCACAGCAGCTCGAAGGTAAAAGCGTGGATCTAAAGCCTGAAGGCACTCAACCGACTGTCACAGGACATCTGCTGTAATGAAGATGTCTGCTTCATGAATTAATGCATATGTACATGTCAACTTTTTTTCCGGATTATAATTTAAGAAGTGAAGACTATGAGCGTGACTGCTTCTCATCTATTTTTCATGTTGAAAACGAGTGGATCTAATCTCAGTGGGTTGTTGGAGTCTTAAATGACTTCCTGGGACACTGCCAAGTTTGGAGTTGTGCAGACTAAGGAATTTTCCACTGGTTAACTTTCTAAATAGATGGCATTACTTCAGTGTTATTGCACTGCTCACTCCAATCGAAGTACATTTCTATCATGTCTGCTGTAGTGATGAGCTATTTCACGGTTTGTGAATGGGAGCTGTTTTTTTCGGAGGCTGAGCGGGCACACTTAAGGGAGAGATGAAGACCTCCCTTTAAGTGTATTTTAAACACTCTGGGGGAAATTAATGGTCACCATGTGGTTGTCAAGGTGTCTTGTTATTCCACAAATACCTGAATGGGAGTCATTATACCCACTTTCGAGAAAAAAATATCCTTGAATCACTTGGTAAAACCCTGACATCAGTGTAAAGCAAGGACAAGCCTGCAGAGGACAAACATGAAATTCTCTCCTCTCACTGCATCAGAAACTTCACACGGCTATAAGCTGGTTTTTTCTTCTCTGAGGGGAAGCAGCGTGACAAGAAAATGCTGACCCGGAGGCCACAGAGAGCGATCGGATGGACTTGGTGCAGTGATGTGATTGAAAAATGAGGAGAGAAGAAAAATCAATAATGCACAATACATCAACTGTTTAAGTCCTGTATACGCTGGTATATGGAGGTGACTATATAGTGGAAAATGTTTTCTCTGGTGAATCTAGTGCCTGAGGAGGAGTGTGGAGGAGCAGAGAGATCTTGGACGTTTGGCTGGAAAGGAGGAAAGGCAGGTGGGTGTAGGAAGAGAGGGTTCAAGGGGGTGAGAGTTTGTACTTGTGACCGTCTCTGTCCGCAGACGTGCACAAAGGAAAACCATAAAAACCCAACTACCATCAATTCAAATGACAATCGAATGTGTTGTTAGTAATAATGACAATATCCTCAGTGATCATGACGGGGGGGTTATCGAGCGGGAATGTCCCCGTTGAGATGGTAAGAGGAATATAAACACAGCGTCGTCAACAGTTTACCTTTTACTCTTGAGTCATCTGAACACCACGTCAGTGTCCAGTAAATCCAAACCAACAACGCAAAACTATCTGGTGCGACCACTTGACCAAGTCAGCGTAAACAGTGAAGCAAAAGCAGGACCACCATTGACTCATACATGAGACACAGTTCATCTGCAGCCTGACCTTTGTCCTGTTCATGGAAAAAAGCCAATTTTCAAGTCTCCCTCGTCATTTGTTAATCATCACTGGGGTAAAGATGGAGAAAACAGACACTCTAGGTGGAGGAGAGCTGGAGGACTGAATTGTGGTTTTCTTTTTTTGAAATAATCGCCTGCCACATCAGAAATCTTCAAAAGCCAAACCGGTGCACACTTCCAGGACTTTAGAGGTCATTTCGACTGAAGCCAACTCTCTGTATCTGTAACCTGAATACTTTCACCAGATGGAAAACACAATCTGTTCAAACTCCCCCAAAGGGATTTGGCAAGACAGTGAGTTCACAGTGGAGGAAGAGGAAAAAAAAAAGATTACAATGACAAGTCTGATACACGTTAGCCAAATAATGAGGGAAAATGCAGAGAAGAAGCAGACGTATTTATACTTTGAGCCGAAAGACAACAGCCAGCAGAATTATGTGTGCATGAGCTCTACTGTACTCCCTCCTCTCTCTCTCTCCCTCGCTCTCTCTCCTCCTCCACTTTATTTTAGTGGCCTGTGAACAGCCGGTGGGAAAAAAAAGACTATTTGTGCAGGGACAAAAAAAAAAAAAAACAACCAGGAAGGGAGAAGATTCAGAAAGCCTTTGTTTTCCCAGCAGCTCTCTTTCATACAACCCAGGACACAGCCTGCAGCTTCACATGCTCACGTTTGAGAAGAAGAAAAGCAGACTGGAACTTTTCAACCAGCACTTAAGCCCAAACTTTTCATGGATTCAACTCAGACTCACCCCCCTCACCCCCCCTCCCTTTTTTTTATTTTCAGATCCTCAAAGCCACTCTTCATCCAGCAGCTTCAAATGTTTTCAAAACTGCACAATAAACTGTGTCATTCAGAGCAAAACAGACGCACATTGTGTTCTGGAGCCTTTTAAAAACTACATGCACTGCTGTCATCTCTCTCTGCAAGATCCACACACACACACACACACACACAGAGAGGGAGAGAGAGAGAGAGAGCAAGAGTCGTGGCATGTTTCTACCTCCACGTAAATAAGGTAAAACAAATCCCACGGCGGGGGAAAAGAAAAAGAGGAAGCTCTCACCAGCTTTACAGGGATCCTTGTAGTCGATCGGCTCTGATGTGGCAGCGGGCTCCACGTAGTAACCCGGATCAATCGCGTCCAAATCGATCGCCGATATCGCGCAGCAGAGACAGGAGAGCAGGAGCAAACATCTCGCCGCGAGATCCATGATTGTGGTGGGGGAGACGGCGGAAAGCGAGGGATAAAGGTGAAGGAGGAGAGAGGGGCGAGAGAGAGAGAGAGACAGAGAGAGGGAAAGAGAGAGAGAAGAGAGAGAGAAAAAAATGGGAGGTTTTGGGGGGGAAATGAGATCCCTCCGGAGGGCGGGTTTTAATTTCAGCCTCTCTCCGGTGTCCTCTCGGCTCTTGGGGGAAGAGATTTCTCTCGTCCGGCTCCGGGCGGAGGAAGAAGTGCCGGAGAAACTTTGATGATATGGCAGCTCCGCAGGGGCGGTGATAGAAAGCCCCCCTCACTCACTGATGCCTGGGCACATGCTCGCTGCTCCCCAGGGGCCCCGACAGAGGTGAGGGGAGGGGGCTCCAGTTTGGTTCAACATAAAGCCTGTAATGTCTTTGTCTGAAAGGAAAATTGCAGTGTTAAAAGTCTAATTGAACCCACAGACCTTCATTCAAGATGAATTGATGAAAGTTAAAGATGTGTAGTTCATGTTGAGCCGGAGCCCACAGATAGTTCAGCTGGCCCCAGGTCTTACGATTTGGCTGTCACATCAGTATGTAAAATTCAAAAGTTAGAATTTTACTTTATTTAAACGTAAGTATTTGACATTAAAATATATTCCGCAGCTTTTTAGTATTTTTTACCTTTGACACAGAGACAGACTTTCAGAAAAGCACACTTATTTAAGGCTTGTAAAATTACTATCACACACACACACACGTCCATCAAACTGGGCTTGATCTTTCTTAATATCGGAAACATGCAGATTTTTCAGGCTTTCACATTTGCACAATTATTCTCACACATGCACACACACATCAAACAGACTGTGCTCCACCTTTCATGCAATCATGATTAAGATGAAGTGATTACAACGCCACCTACTGGACATACACGTTACACTACATGCAAAGTGTCAATTTACATGTAAATTGAAATATAAACTAACAAACAAGGTAGGTAAGTCAAATTGTACAAAAAGACAATACTTCAAGATTAATCGACCACAGTAAAGGTATTATTTTTTGCTCATGTTTAGCTTGGGCCCAGAGTTAGTTAAGAATGAGCCCCTGGTGTTCAGTTTTGACATTGTTAATGAAAGTGTAAATTTAAAAAGTTTAAATTCAACTGAATCTACAAGATATTGTAGTGAGTCTTTACACTTTAAAGCTGTTTGCAAGAAAAACCTTTGTTATTTGTTTTTTTTTTCAGGTTGCACACTTACACAATTATTCTCACATACATCACACAAATCAGTCTTTGCTTGACCTCTCACATAAATCACGAGCAAGTGATTATAGCGCCCCCTGTTGGCCATGTACGTGGCACTACATGATAGGCATGTAAATTGAAAAATAAACAAGGTCAGAGGATGTCTCCAGTGTGTCATGATAGTCTGAGCTGGGATTTTTTCTTATTTCTTTATTCTGTGGAATTCTTTTTTATTAATGAATCATTCTGTGACTGTGAAGCATCAGGAGTTTATGTGTCCGATATTTATTTATAAGATTAATAATATATAATGAATCATCTTCATCTGTCCTTTAATTCCTTCTTTTCATTTTGACTTTTAGGAAATAGGTAGTTCATATGTTTTTGAATATTTGTATGTACACAGATTTACATAAACATTTAAGTATATTAACTATTGGTGTTTTTTATCATCTGCAGGAATGGTTGAATATAAATATAATCAAAGCAGTTAACTCTAGTTTAATGTACAAGGACTAACTTGCATATTTTCATTTAAAGTATATTATTGGCATCAACACTGCAGTGTATAGTATATTCCCTACAGATTAAAGTTTATGGTCGTAGTTTCAGCCCCCTCCCCCCCTATTAACGAATAGTATTTATAATTAGATGTAAAAATCTTGCAGCGGTGTCAGAGGCAAGAAAACAACCAAAACTGAAGGGCTGTGCAGACTGGATGAGGATCCCTCATTTGGATCACATAAATATCCAGTGGTGCTGATGATGGGATGCTGCAGCCGCTCTGTTGCTCTGTTTGACTAGCATCAATTATCCTGTCCCTGCCTATTACATACAAAGCCTGGCTTATATAAGAAGAGAGCTACACACTCCTCTCTTTATCTTATCTGACTGCTGCCTATGTGAGGAATTTAAGACAGGATGTGTGCCGAGATGAGTGGGCTGTATTTATGCTGCTGCTGTAAACACGGCAGTTTAACTACCATGCATGAGAGTAATCTCCTTCATTATATTTTGAAGAAGAGGAGTTTCTCAGCTTGCTCAAAGCTACAAGTTTGGAACACAGAACCAAATATTTAGATTGGCAACATAGAACACAGTTGACTGTCTTCTGTTTCTACTGTGATAGTGTCAAACAAAAAGTCCATATAGAGTGATGTGATGACACAGCACAGATGGGCAATATTGCCTCATACAGTAGTTTAGATTATAGGACATGAGGTTATAGAGGAAAAGTATAAAACACACTTTACCATAAATACTGACACATGATCTGTTCATTATTGCAGCTTCTTGTGTGCATAGTACATAACATTCAAAGTGAGTATTGCACAGTCAACGCCATAAACTGCAGCTTCTGCAACCACACGATTATAATCAATGCTCACATTTTATTAGCTTTAAAAATTAGTTCTCACTCCACTGCACTTTCGACATATCATACTGTTGAGCTTGTTGTCATGGTGAAATTACTATGAAGAGTTACTATAACGATGATGATATAATTAGTGTGATAGATAATATAAAAGCTATGACTAACATTCATATGTAGTCATCCCACAAATATCGGGAGATTTGTAAACATGAAGTTGTGACACCAAAGGTGACGTTCCTGTTAATCGCGCTGATACATAAGATATATTATAATATATGACATTAGATATGAGATGATGACAAAGGGAATTAAACAAATATAGAGCCTACTCAGGAAAAGCTTGTGTTATCGTCTGAACTAAGAAGTTCTGTGTCTGTCCTTTTACAGTGTTACCATCAGTCCAGCGAGGTTGCAGTTTATCCTCACATGATATAATTTCCTCCCTGGAGGATAACATATCATCATGCTGTGTATGTAACCGCCAGAATTGCTCATTAAAATTAAAGGTGAAAGAGGAGACAGCACACTCTAGCATTAAATCCACCACTGCAGTGTTAGCAGAGTCTGTGCTGCTCATCCCTGCACATGGAAGCAACTCAGCCACAACTGACTGTGACTGCGTGGCCTTTTCCAAGCGTCTCGACGGTGGAGCCCTCTGGAGGGTGTGGGGCAGGTGCTCCGCATGTTGTGGGGGTGGTGTATACATCATTACAGGGAGGGTGCAGTCTCATCAGCAGGCCGCCGCTCCCAGAGGTCTCTGGTACAGCACCAGGTCACATCAGGTGCATCACCACTTGGAAACCGCAAGCCCAGATTTTCACTGCTGTAAAAGGGCAAATATAATAATTAATCCACTTATATCAAAGCCTTGAGGACAAAGAACTGCTTGACATTCACAGTATATCTTAAGCTCTAGTACTTGACAGATTTAGGTTTTGCAGTGTATTCAGTAATAGAATGATGATATTATTAGCCACAATCAGATGAACATTTTTAAAAGAGCAGCTTCTTTTTGTACAAAGCCTCTTTTTTAGACAGAATATGAAAACAGTTCATTGATGAAGTCACTTTAACTCTGCAGACAAGGAGGGTTTATTGCAATGTTCAATTATCTGATTTCAAAATGTAAAAAAAATAGTATTCTGTATCAATATAGAAGTGGGTACCCAGGAGAACAGCTGCTTCACGAAAAATCTCTTTAAAGCTATAATGCAAATGAAAACCTCTACAGTGTCATTTTTAACTGTATAACTGTATAACTGTATATATATATATATATATATATATATGCTCTAAGAAACCTTCTTAATTATTCATTATTCAATACATCATGAGCTGTCATGTAGAGATAATGGTAAGTAAACGAATAAAAAGTCACATGTGGCATTTAAATGAGACACACCTTGGGCTCCTGGGGAGGAGCCGGGGTCACAGCCTCACCACCTTGGCTGAGAGATCCCGTTCTACTTGGTTGCGCTCCTCGAAGCGTCACCGTTATAGAAGTGGGGACTTTCTGCCCTACTGACAACACACAGACAAAACGGCTCAGCACTAACGACTTCACATGCTAATCACCAAAATACACCAAGATGGACTTCAGCATTTTACTTAACCACAAATGTAGTCCGACATGGATGGTAGTGACAACGATGATCTCTTCTGTTTTGTGGTAGATTGGCAAATAAAAACAATAGCAGCATGATGAGAAGTAAATGTTGAATGTTTAGTTGCGTGACAAATACAACTGAATCACACTGGGGGAAAAAAGCACACAAACATAATGAAAACATGAGTTTGATTCCAGTCTTTATTGTGACAATAACAGATCTTGGGTCATGCCATATACTGTTATTGCTTTTCAACAGTTCTCTGTCAGAGGTCATATTTATGGATATTATAAGCAGGTGATTCAATGAAAGGGTTTTTTTTAAATGTTACAACATGAAGAGGCAAACTAAATAAACACAAACATGAAATGGCGAACCAACAAAAGCAGTTTGGTCAACATTACCAACAATGATTTTAAATTATTCACAATTCTTCTGTATTGTCTCATACATTATATTTTACATTTACATCAGTTTCTATATGTGTCAAACATAAGCTGGAAAATCTGACCTTACATTGACCATAACGTTCTAAACTCAACACGTTGCATGTTGCTGGTCTGTTTTCAGCTGCTGTATGGCTGTTCATCTGACTCAGCTAACAGCAGCTCTTAAAGGAACACTATCTTCACACACAGGTCGACAGAACCGTCCTCTTTTTTTTTTTTTTTTAACCACCACATTTCTCCCTGACCTACAGACGTCCTGAACTAGTGTTTCCAAAACAAAGGATGAATGAACCCTGGGCATTCAACGTGGCCGTCTGGTTTTGGCAGTTCGAGACATACCAGCGGTCTGATTGGTGATGTGTGCCAAGCCGGGCAAGCTGCTAGCAAGTTTGGCCAGCCCACCATTGGTGAGCAGCTGGTGGATGGCGGTGGTTTTAGCCACTCCCCCTGTGGTGACCACAGGCACCGCACGGAGCAGAGTGCTGCTGCTGGTGCCGACAGAGCTCAGGACCTGACCCTGGGGCTTCCCACAAGCCGCCTGAGTGTGGAGGAGGAGGAGAAGACAAACAGTTGATGGTGTCATCCAGAACAGATCTGCTTTCTTAAGAGAAGGGAGCTAAAGCCAAGCATTTCATGCCTCGTCTACACTACTATTTTTTTAAACAGATATTTTCCCCTCCGTTTTTAAACAGGTCCTGTTTCAAAGAATATCTTGAAGCCAAAAAACAATTACAAAAGCTCAAACAAGCATGCCAGGCCAGAAGGCACAGATAAACTCTACATTAAAGGGATAGTTCACTGAAAATTTTTAATTAAAACTCATCTACTCACCACTATGTCGATGGAGGGGTGGGTGAAGCATTTTTTAGTTTCAGGGGTAAACACAATTGCAGCCAAATCCAATACAATTGAAGTAACTGGGGACTCCTTCTTCAGATGCAATAAAATATAATAAAAAAACAAAACATAACATGCCTCCATACTGATTGTGTGGTGTGATCCAAGTGTCCGGGAGCCCCGACATTCAAATTAGACTCGAACAGCATCATTTACACCACGCTTTAAGACTTAAAGTCTGCTACCGGAAGTTGCGATGCTAACACAGACCCCAAGTGTGACCTTTGGTGAGAGCTTGTGTGCATCGTGTGAGGTGTGTGTGAATGTGAGAACAAGGCTCAGAGGAGGATATCAGAGGACATTTAGGCTTAAAACATGGTGTAAATTACACAGTTTCGAGTCAAATGTGAATGTCGGGGCTTCCGGACACTTGGATGACACCATATGAGCAGCATGGAGGCATTTCATGTGTTTTTTTCATTTGAAAAATTGATTACCAATTACTTCAATTGTATTGGATTTGGCTGCAAGCCTGAGACTCCATAAGTGTTTTGTGGACTCAAACTCTTCACCTACCCCTACATCAGCATAGTGGTGAGTAGATAATAAGGGAATTTTCATTTCTCGTGAACTATCCCTTTAATAATCCATCGAATACCAAAAAACATTGTGAGCATGCTCAGTGAGCTTATTCTCCTTCTAACCAGTAAACAGCTGCTATTATTGTTTCTGGCTAGATGCACAAAGCAACAGTGGGCATATGTGAAGTAAGCTATGCCGTCATTGTTTCCCAAACACTTGGGTGTACGTGTACACACAGAACCAGATTCTTTTGAAAATCACGTGGACAGGGCCTCAGACAGAGGCTGAAAAGAGCAGCAGTACAAGGACAGTGATGCCTTCTCTGAACATGTGCATGAATCTGAATCTGTGCATCTAAACCACTTAAAGTTATAACCCAAATTAAAATTACAAACTTGAATATGAGCCTAATATGTTTCCTTTAAACAATCAAAACTTTCATCATGGTCCTTCAAATGTTATCGAATGTAACCATGTTGTCAGGACGTACCTGGGTGCTGCCTGTGTTGGCTGGTGACGAGGACAGGCTAGGAGCTTTGGTGATGATCTCCTGAAGACTGAAACTTAGGCCTTGTAGCAGACTGCTGGCGGAAGGCGCTGTGCACAAACAAAGACAATCAATCAATGAAGCTGAAATCTGGGTGAAATCGATGCCAAGTTAATATTAACATAACAAATCCTAGTTTCACAAACTGCTACCAGCCAATCCCCACAGGTCTAATCTAGATGGACACACACACACACAAACACACCGTGTTAAAGTCATGTCCAAAGGGTAAGGATCGGGACAGCGACAGACAGCAATGGCGCAAGAGGTGATCAATGATGTTTGTTTAATTAGGTTGTCCTTGTACACTGTTATCATCCAGTGTTCAAAAGTTTAATCTCACTCTAACAAGCAGCTAGAACTGCGCTGTGTGTTGACGCAGCTAATCTCAGCGCAGTTGAGAGTGAAAACAGGCGTGCAGGGCAGGACAGGACAGAGATACCTTGGGCAGTAGCCGGAGCTTGCGCCTGGACTGGTGTGGAGGACCCTGACACCATGCAAGGCTGCACACTGCTGAATGAGCTGGAGCCTGGGGACAGGGCACCAGACACCTCTGAGAGACTACCAGACCTGCAGTGACACACATAACCACCAGTCTACTCAAGAGCTACCCCGGCAAGTGCTGTTTGTCCATCACTCCGCTCCCAAACTCTGAGTACACAACTCATCAATCCCTCTGCACCAGACACACATTTGTCCAACAGGGTGGGAGGGGGTTGTGGGTGTAGGCTTTGTGAGGGGTTTAAATGCTCTACACTAAGAGTGCATGTGTGTGGCAGGGCCAGCTAGCTTACCGCTGGCCTGTGAGAAGTCCTGAGAGTTCCTTGGCTCCAGCAACAGTCTGTCCCACTGTCACTGTTAAGGGCTTCCCAGAGACACTCGCTGCAGGGAAAAGAGAATAGCAGGAGAGAATTTAGAAATCTGAAGCCCCCCAACAATTTCCAAGTACTGGATAGTCAAGCATTATGGGTAGCATTCTACATAGTTTTGAAAAATCTTTCATATCATTTTATCTAAAGATCTGTATGAGGTTGAGCTGGTAAAAACTTCAGATTGTTTTCCATACTGTCTGTCTACTACTGATTCTATGGAACCACAAAATAATAAAGCCAAAAACGTTTTTCCTCAAGGTGTAAAGAAAACAGAATAGTTCAATATATAATAGCTACTTTTAATACAGCCTCAGAGGTAAGTGGTGAAATTAGGATATCAGGATGTGTACCTTCCTGTGCAGCATGACTGATGGCGCCCCCTGCTGACTCACTTTGGGAAACAATGGTCACCTTGATCTTTGCTCTCTTGGATGCTTTGCTTGGCGTGGGGCTTGGCGTCTGCCTCCTCTTGCCATGGGACCTCGGTTCATCTCGGTCAAGGCCCTCCATCTGATCACTGGTTACTGGCACTGCACCACACAAACACACAAACGCAGACATTTAATAGACTGTTGACGCAACACGAGGTTGGGGTTTTTTAGGCTATAAATCTTTTGTGAAAACACTTTCTATATTCTGTCATGTCTTTTGAGTAATTCTTAATTTGAGAAATGTAAAATTCAAAGCATGACAATGAGTATTTTAGTGCAGTGTTTTCTGGTGTGACATTCATATACAATTACAGCAATGGAAGCAAGGACAGGAGTGAAGAGACAGAGAGGAAAGAGAAAGGAAGAGGGATAGACACTTACCAAAGATACAAGGAGGAGTGCCAGGAGGAAGATTTTTCCTCACAAGCATGTTTTGTTTCATAAAAGCAGCAAACTGAGCTGGAATGAATCGGAAAAAAAGCCGGAAAGGAAAGTTGAAGGAAGAGAAAAGACAAGAAGATGAGAGGACAGTATTTCAGTCACATTCCATCTTGCCCCATTGGATGTCGTGACTGATAATCTCTTTATAAAATAATTTATTTACAATCACTTTCACATCTCACACGCCACCCACGCCTGCTCAGCTCATACGATATTCAGCAGAAGTTGAGGTGAATGACTCCTTTAACATGTTTATATAAACAAGTGGTGTAAATGTGAGAGCTGTGAACCCACATGAACCAAGATCACTGTGCAGGTGTAGGGGAACGTGAATGCTCAATCAGTTTGTTTTCAATGCATCCACAGTTGAAGTGTGGTGATGAGCTAACCTTGAGCTTGCTTGTGAGTGAGTACTGTCCCAGAGCGCTGCATGTGTGTCTTGAGGAGCTGTGTCGCTGTAATCAGACTGGACTTCTGTGCTGGAGACAGACCTGACGTCTTTGGTTTGGGACTTGAGGTGGGGCTGCTACAGACGCTAGACAGATCCTGAGGACACATTAAAGTGGAATAGCACCTGATGAATAGTGTTTGGTGACAGTAAAAACCTATTGCTGTTACCATTTGTGAGATACAATCATTTCATTTCAGCAACCCTAAAGGCTGAACGATAGATATGTCTATGGAAACAAATGGAGCCCTCCATCCATACTCTGTATTCATTGCATCTGTATTTGTGACTGCTTCTTAAAGTTTACAGATACGGAAAAAATGGATTAAATGAAGCAGTACCACTAGAAATCATGGGGGGACAGTGTCCCCAATAGTTCATGCAATCTATAAAAATTTGTATATGTAATAATTTAAAATGTCTACATATTTGTATCACTGAACCAAATACACAAAGATAAAGACAAATAGAAATCCTATTTGCTTCAATAATCTTTCCAGTGTATTAAAGCCACTCACTCGAGGAGGTACAATGTAAACTTATTTCAGAATTCTGTTTCTCTTCTGAGTGGAGCAAATGAAACCTGTCATAGAAGAAGGCCACTACTGACACTGCGTTCGTGCAGATTATATTTTTACATTATCAGGCAGATGTGGGTTTTTTTGTATGAGAAAAATATCAATTAATTCAGAGGAATACATAATAACTAACATTACACTATTTTATTATGCACCAGTTATTTGCACCCATGACTAGAGAGCTCATTTAAAACTTTGATGAAAAGTGATAGGGAGTTTCACTTGTGTCATACCAGTATCAAAAAAGCAGCAATGCGAGTGAACAAAGAATGTGAGATGTGTGATAAAGGAGCCTGATTGGCTTTTTTACATAACTGATTTTAGTTTGACGGATGGTGTAAAATGTTCAGTTGTCTCCAACCCCACCTCTAGGCTGTCCCATGCGTGTGTGTTTTCAGAGATGGTCATCATCCCATGAAAGCCTCACACCCATGCAACCCTCGTCAACTGCATTCAATTATTGCAAGTATTTTTGATAATATTATCTTATATTGATAAACAGAAGCAGCCAAGGGTGTTCATCTAAAAGCTTGATGTAAAAGCTGCAGCTTGTAACTGACCTCTGAACCTGATGGTGAGATGGGAACTCTAAGCGCAGGGGAGGAAGGTCGTCCTCTCTCCATGTCAAAGGGAAGCTCCCGTCGAGGCCTTTTCTTCTTCTCTGTGTCCAGATCCCTCATCTCCCCTGAGCCATGACCATGGCCCTCTGCCCTCGTGAGGACACCTGACAAGAAGTCAGCGATCTCATCCTGCAGTTCAGTAAAGAAGAAAAAAACATAGATTTTTGAGTACAGAAAATAGAGGTCAACCGATAATCAGTCACCAGGTATTTAGGAGATGACTGGCATTGGACGATGCCTGCTATAGAATGATGTTAGCGCTCCCTATTAATTTTCATTTATTCTACAATAAAGAGAATTTGAGAGGGCACATTTCAGGAGCTGCCGTTGGACAGTGGGTAAATTCCAATACTGGATAGAACGTCAATATTTCCCACTCATAACAACACAGCAAATCTATATAGTTAGACTCATTCTAATCTTTGAGTGAGAAAATGGGAATACAATTTGTGAATTGTAAACGTTCCAAGCCTTTAAACAGCTAAACTAGCTTACATTGTTCAAAAATGTATTTTGGCCTCCCCAGCCCCCCACTCCAACTCCTGGCACAAAACTTTTATCAGATTAGTCATTTGGAACTGTAAAGCCTTTTATTGTGGGGGAGTCTGTGGTCTGCAGGTAAGCAGGTCACATATTTTCTTCATCAGTGTTGCTGATACACATGATGATTCCAAATGTTTTGCCAGCAGCAGACTAATTATTAACAGCTAGCTAGCCTTTGGTTACCTACTGCCTCACTTTATCTTAAATAAGTGCACTGCAGAAAGAGTGGAGATCTACTAAAGAAATATGAGTTAATGCCGACAATCACATTAGTGTTACTGTTCAATTTTGTGTTTTTATTTATTTGTATTTTATCTGATGCCAAAGAGACTCAAAACACCTGTATTATATATCTGCAGTCAGTCGGCCTATTCTCTAAATATTGGCGTTGGCCACTGAAAACTCACATCTGTCAGTCACTAAGGAGAAAAACTCAAATTTGATCAGGACAAACCTGAATGCAGCGATCCACCATGGTCTGTGTCAGTCCCTCTGTTCTCATCTTTGCCGAATTGATCCTGTAGAGGGATATAATTTAGTGTTGCCATTGCATGAAAATAATATCCTCACGTTCCGTTAGACACAATCCCATAATACTAACCTGAGGTTGTCATCAGCTCCTCCAACCACCACCATGCTGTTGTCTGCCCTCAGCTTCTCTCTGAACTCCTCCATACCTTCGTTACTACACTGCAATGCATTCTGGCCGACCACAAATAACACTGGAGTCTTCATGTCCAGCAGTGGATCATCCACATCCTGAAAAACAGTAGCACATTAACAAACATAAATATCAAACATTAATAAAGATGGCATTAAGTTTACTTTTGAGGGGAAATTGAAGTCATCGTTATATTGACATGTGATTTTCGTGAGGAGTTCATTCTTGAGTTACGTCCAACATTTTTTGAGGTCAAAAAGACCATGACCATCAAAATCAAATCACTTCATCCTCGAGTCCAAGTGAAGGCATTCCGGAGATGTCACATTAATGTGAGTGGGGTGGACGGACGGACAACTTGCAAAACCTCTGGCTATGGCTGTCACCACTCTAGACGCATAAAAATACATATGAATGAAAGATCTTACCCCTCTTGGCCCATTGACTGTTAGCAGGGGGAAGCCAAGACACACAACAGCAGTCAGATACTCCATAAGGGATACCTGTAAATAAAAAGAAGTATTAAATTATTATTATGTTGAAAAAAAATTTGCATTTCTTTCATGGATGAAAACTGTTTAGCATTACACTAAACAACATTGATAAGTTATAAGAAGTCTTACGTGACAAGCGATAAGCGCACCAGCGTTCCAGCCAACCAGAATAATGGGTTTGTGGGGGAAGTGACTGTGAACCTGGAGGTTACATTTTAAAACTTAATTAAAACAGCTGCAGAAATATTACAGACAAAATCAAATATAACTTGATTAAGTATATGTTGGATCTATTTTATTCCTGTTTTCCTTGACAAAATATTTCACATCAGCTACTTTATCCTGATAGAAGGAAATCCTGGTGTCCCGTTAAGGTTTGAATGTCAAAACAACACATTATTAGTTTTTTTAGAATGAATCAAATACGACCAACCTACCTCCATGACCTTGGCCCTGACAGTCCCCAACATGTGCTCCAAGCACTGGGTAATGCCAATATTTGCGCCACTGTTAACATGAGTGTGCACTGGTATGACCTGATATGGAAAGAGCTGTTAGAGGCACGTTTCTGAGAGAAATTAAAAAACACTACGTTCTTGGCAGCAAGCTAAGATTTAAATGAGTGATGCTTCAGACCTTTCCTAAACAGGAGAGCTGTGATTGCCAGAATCGCATCCGTCTTGAAGTAGAGAGGGCAGGATAGGTTGGGCTTGATGGTGCAATTAGGATGAGCGGGGATCCAGGAAGCTTGCTCTGAAATATGTAAGAAAGCAGACAGGGATCCGGTCTTAAATATTTGCAAATAAGTGAAAAATGTTCTTTTAACATGTTTTCTTTTGGAGTGAATGGTTTTATCTTACCGGTTTGTTTTGAGACAGAACTCCAACAGCAGGGTCCCACGGCCGTTTCAGCAGCAGTGACAGAGCCTCTGCACTGGGAGCTCCAGTCTTTGCCGAAGGCATCAACATTCTATCAATCAGCAACGGCAACTTCCCAGACACAGAGATGGGTAATAATGAATCAAGAAGCACAGATGCTGCAGAACTTATCTGACAGGAAATATCCTCATAATTACTACTGATTCAATTACAGATATTATACCTTGCTTTTGAGAGTCTGCAGTACATCCAGGTAAGCAGCAAGCATGGCAAGGCTTAAGGACTCGATCATGGTGGTGTGTAACCACTGCGTCAGTTTTGTGTCCCAGTTCACACTGGCTAATGCATGCCGCACCTTTCTGGCACACTTATCCACGGCTATCCTCCGCAAAATTGGCTCATTGGAAGCCTAAGAGAAACAAAATCACACAGAAGACCAAGTATTAGGTCCCAATTCACCCCAAATGCCAACCACTTCATTTAACAGTAAAGGGGTAGTGTTGCCCCATTTCTCTATGTGATGGAGGGGTAGTGGCCATCTAGCCCTTCAAACACCCCTGTTGTGTATTCATGACCTGTCTAAAAACAAATTGGTAGATGGAAATTCCCGAATGCTTTACAAACGGACAAAGCGAATCAACATGGCGACTGCTGAGGGTAAAATGCTCATAAATTTAGAAACTTGGGATTTATCTGGGAACATGAGTTTTACAGGCTCAAAATGTTATTGACACTAATTTGACTCTGTGGCATTTCCAATGTGGCTAATCTAAGATCAGCATAACATAATAATAAACTAGGGATTTCAAATGGTCTTCAATCCAGCCCTCACAAATGATGCTGCAGGTCTATTTCTTCAATTTTATCTTTTAAGATTAAATGAGCGCAACTTACATTGTCATTGGCCAGACGAGCGAGTCGTTCAGCATGTAGAGCTTTCAGGACTTTATTGAAAAGTTTGTTCTGGGCCACTGACCATCCAGCCCTGAAAGACAATAACAATAAAGTTAAAACAACATATTGTAACTGAGATACTTTCAATCATAATGTCTACACTCATGCACAAGTGTCAAGTAAAACAATGGATTTTGTTACTTGTTCAAATGTTCCTCCCAGTCATCGGGGGGTGGAGGGCTCTCAGCAACAGTGCGGGCGAACAGGACATGTCGCTCACACTCCTTCATTACACTAAGAGCTTTATGGTTGTCATATAGAGGAATAGGGGACGGTTTGACTGTTTCCACGTCAATTAGAGAATCACATTCTCTGCAGAAAAAGAGAAGAAAAAAAACCATTTTAAAACATTTTTACAAGAGCTAAAACAGAGTGGACAGCTGATGATCACCCCAAACTGTAGTCTGAGGTGCTGTCAAAGTCTAAGGAGCTTGTTGACTCACGACAAGGCTTCAGGCTGGCGGCGAGGGGTAACAAACAGTGTCCTTGTGGGCCGGGCACTGCTGGCATCTGGGTGGGCATTCCACGGCTTGGCATAGCTATGGTCCAGAAACACTAAGTCCAGCTCTCTTTCATGAGCTGACAGCTGGAAAAGCAAGGATGTGCCCATCTTCCTTGCTGATATCTGGAAATCCTTATCCATTCCGCGATGCATCCTCTTCCTGGGCCCCAAAGGGCCATGAGCAGGGTTCAACAACTTGTGTGGATTCAGACCAAACTGGAGGGTAAGAGGGAGTTTATTTCTGTTATTTCAGATCGGCTGAGAAAACAGCAAATTCCTTTCTTTGCCTTTCACCACAGAACACGAAGATCATATTACTATAGTTGCTACACAGTCTGTTGAGCTGCACCTGATGATTATTTTCCTTGAGAATTGATCAGACAAATATTTTCTCAAAGCAATGGTAACAGTTAGCACCCATTTAAACCTAATTTTGAAATTGGCTGATTTGTCTTTATGCAAGTCCAATACTCAAAGATAATTTGTGATAGAAAATTATATGATAACAAAGCAAATTCTCACATTAGAGAAGCTAAAACCAGAAAATGATTGGTGTTATTCCTTTAATAGAGGCTAAATCAATCAATCAATTACAATTAATTGTTGCAGCTCTAAAACATTTGTTTTATCTTCAGGCTCTGAAAAGAGTTTAGTCAAGTTTAATAAAACGAAGGTCCTCTCAGATTGGGATTAATGATAACTTCTCGTATTTTTTATGTATTTTAAGTATTTTGAGAGTCCCCTTAATTTATATTGGTACCATAATTAACCACAGAAGCACTCCTTTAATATTATGGCTGGATGTTGAAGAAAATCCAAAATTAATCAGCAACATTTGCGAATCAATAAAGTAATTTCAAAAGCTAATGTGTCACAATATTCTGGATGTAACCTCTTACCCTGAATATATGATAGTTTAGGCAAACTAACAATTACAGACAATGACACGAGCCAACACTTGATCAAAACAACACATATGTTAACATGGAGTCTGGAAGAGTCATGGACATTGTTCGCTGTTTTCTGAAGCTGAAACAGTGATCGATCTTTACGTATTTATAAACGGTAGATTGATGGATAAGGAAAACAACCAGACTGATGTTTAAACACATGTTATGCTGAGGTTCGTCTGACAGCAGGGGAGTTCACCACGACACAACAATGTGTTGAATCCACAGTGAGCACCAGCCTTTACTGCCATGTTCTGAATATAATGGTAAAAGTTGTATAATCGAACTATTACGTGTAAACGATTGTGACAAATATGACATATTCAGAGTTATCAATAGTTTAGCATCCATCTTTAATGTAGAGCCTTTGTACTGCGACTGTGGGCTGGCCTACCAATGCTAGCGTTAGCGTAGCATGCTAAGAGCTAACCGATTGGCGCTATCTTTGTGTCGTGCTGCTCACCTTTTCTTTCTTCTTCTTGGTGGAGGCGGTCTGAATTCTTCTCGTGAGAAAATGGAGACGGATGATGAAGGTGTTTCTCACTAAATCTTATTTAACGCGCTAACATTCACTGTGCGCACTTCCTTTTGTTACACGAGTTGTTGCCAGGTTGCGCTCCACATCCTGCTCTCTCTGCCCGCTGAAGACAAACAGCACCGTGAGAGCAGCGTTTCAACCGAACTGGCAACCAAGTCTGTGGCGCGTCAGTCTAACACCAAAACATGGACTGGATCTACGTCCATAATGGATCTGGATCGTTTGGATCGCTTCAACAGTAAACGTATTGCTATTTGACTATAACACTTCAATGTTTATTCATTGGAATTGTTTGTACATTTATATGTTTTATATTTTTTGTGTTGTGAAACATTATACCAATAACATTATTATTTCAATGTATTATTATTATTTCAACTATTATTATTATTGCATCAGAAATGGAAAGAAAATATTGAGATATTTATTGTTTGTGTTTTATGTGCCAAATGAAAATGATAAAATGCATGTTTCAAAATACTGTTCAGTAAAGCAAATATCAATTTTACCTCGACCACCGTCACCATGGAAATCACCAAGAAGGCCCAGCAACATCTTTATGGCCATTTCCCAAGGCACCTTTGAAAATTATCCTCATGTATATAGTATATGTGCATGACTCAGAGGAACTATATTTTGTCAAACTTTAAAAATAAGTTAGCGTTTTTCCTCACTGAGTCGAGGGTTATGTACAGATTGTTAAGCCCGATGAGGCAAACTGTGATTTGTGAATATAGGCTGTACAAATACAATTTGATTGGATTTTTACATATTTGAAGACTTGCCTTGTTCTGCACTTTATATTATAAAAACAGTTTTTTCTGTTAGACAGGTACAAGAGGCGATGACCTATTCTAGGAAATCACTGCTCCTCCCCTTATTTTATTTAATTCCAAAGGTCCTTATTGAGACACTGTTTAAAAGAGCAAGTCCTTCATTAGAAATACACAACATTCCTTTTCCGCCTCTCATCTGACAGCATAGTCTCAAGTCTGACAGCTACCATGGTAAATTTTAATACTTCTAATTTTCTCTTTTGTGACAAAAATATTGACTGGAGAAATTTGTATTATAGTTGTATTATACCGGTGAACAAATAATTTGTTTCGACATTGTTTAAAAATCTACATGTAGCAACCAAATTGCCAACCCTATGCTCTTATAGACACACGGTTTCTGTTTGCTTGGCTTAAATGTTAAAACTGTTGGATTTGTTTCTGTTTGTCTATAAAGAAATATTTGTTCCTGGCTGTGCTGCTATGTTGCCTCCTGCCACTGTCAAATGCTCAGTGCTTCCAGATCCTCACCAAACCAGGTAAAAGAGAAACAAAACACACACTCACACAGACACACAGTCTATATTTGTGGTATATACATTTCTTCATTAGAGCAATATATAACATATTCACAAATGAACCAACAATTTGACTGGGATGAAAAATGATTACAGGCATGACACATTGTCAGGATCATGACGATGGAACCTGGCATGAAGTAGGATCTTCATGGAGGAATAGCAGATGCTATGACTGTAGTTGTGAGGGATGCTGCGCTGCGTAAGTAACATTACAGTGTTTAAATGGAAAAATAACAAATTTAACTGTATATTTACATGTTCACTGTCTTCTGTTAATTGTGTGATTGCAGGTTTTCAACCCCTAAACGTATCCCGGCTGAATGTGTGTCAGTGTTCGACTCAAATGAATGTGTGTACAGAGTGTTCAAGAAGGATGACCCGACAGAACTGTGTCCAATTTTTGCTGCAGTTGGCAAGTGATGCAGTCATTGGTCCAGGTGGCATCAAGGGCTGAAGTATTGTATTCCTGTTGTTGGGTTGAGGGGTGTTTTGTTGGTTGGAACAGACAACTAAGCAGGAAGCACGGCTGAAATGAATAAAAATGGCTCTTCAAATAAAATTTCAAATGAATAAATAAACAAATAAACAATTAATTCCTGACTTACTTCCTTTTGATCAACATTGTATGACAGCAAAGAGAATTTGTAACAACAGAGAAAAACAAACCATGTTAAAGGGGCACTCCACCAGTTTTACACATGAAAATCAGTCACTCATTACAAAGAGTAAACCTGGCTGTGTTACCAGTTCTACACTGTTGCTCAGGAAGGAGGTCTCCAATCTAACCCTGAGTTTCAGCTTGGGTTTGAGATCTATTAGTAAAACAGAAAGGCTGCATTCTTAGTTTAGAAATTAGCATGTATCATTTTTTACCATCTTATAGCATGTTTGCATGATGCCATTTGCAAATCAGCAGTAAACGCAAACCTCATCTGAGGATGGTGGGTATGTGGAGAACATATGGATTCATTACTCATGCAGGTCATTGAATGAGTTGTTAGGGTCCCCTGAATCAAGGTGTGAATGGCTGTTGAAGCATGTAAATCTACTGCACTATAATGCAATCCCTAAATATTACAAAATACAGAAAAACAACATTTTTTTTACCCCGCCCCCCCACCCCCAAAAAAAACTGAAGCTTCAAAATAAGTATTTACTACTTTCACAGTTATTCTGAGTCATAGAGTCTGTATGTTCTTGTACAAAACCAGTCACCAGCCATGTATTACCACTAGGAGGCAGCACAAGCCAGTGGATTGTGGTGTTTCTACTGTATTGTCTTCATTAACCTACAGTGTGTGTGTGTGTGTGTGTGTGTGTGTGCGTGTGTGAGAGAGAGAGAGAGAGAGAGAGAGAGAGAGAGAGAGAGAGAGAGAGAGACTTTTGAGTACAAGGAGACTTGTGAGAAGACATTTAGAGTTGTTAGACATCCGGGATCTCTGTTGCATGTCTCTGTCATTAACAAAAGCAGCAGGAGTTGGTGGAGGTTGTGGAGCTTTGTCATCTTGTGCATGCTGAGCAGGACCCAGTGATGAGAGAGCCTCAACAACAACAGTGAGACCCTCAACACTCATGCTTCCTCTCTCTCCTCCACGTCTACCTGTGAGTTACTGCTCTCTTCTGGATTACTGCTTTTCCTTTTCCATGCTGAAGGCGCCGGTGGAGGATTGAACCTGCAAGGATCAACTTCTCCAACCAACTTTTTATTTTATTTTAATTTAAGCTGGTTTAATTCATCACCTCATCTGTATGAGATTTTCTTCAGTTGGAATAATGCTTTGGTGCTGGAGTAGAAACTCCTGGTTTCCAGTGGTGCTGGGTGCTGCATTAGTTGTGCTCACTGCAGGAAATGCTGGACCGGACCAGGACAGAAGGCAGGCTGGGTCGTCCTCGTGCTTTGGAGGCTTCGATCTCTACTTTGTTTTGGACAAGTGAGTAGTCTGACACACATGATCTGACACAGTTAGATGGGATGGATTAAGAGGATGTTAAAATATAAAAACCTGGGTTTAATAAGAGCAATTCATTATTTCTTTATCTGGAAATTTGTCCCCCTGCAGTGACTGAACCTGAATTGAATATTCCATCAACCTGTATCTGCTGATTGCCTTAAAAACTATTCATTCTTATGAGAGCCCATTAATGCACAAAGTAAATATATCAGTACATATGCGTCACTTTATGTTGGTCTCCTGCTTCTTTCAGTGATAGTTATTGTCTCTGCAAAACCTTTTCATGATGTCATCACCTTTTCTGTTATCATCACACCCTCTGGGTTCATGTTTTGCAGGAAGGTGCCAAAAGCTTTGATCTAGATTTCAGCATGGTTATATGTCCACTGGGGGTATGTGTGTGGTGGTCTGCTGCACAGATTATATACACTGTTACTGGTTGCTGTGTTTGGGGTTGCTCCTCTTTAAAAAAAGATGTCACCATGTGGCTTGTTTTTATTCAGAATGCATGCATTTCTTAATCATTGGCTCCTCATCTTCTCTAACTTTTAGTCTGTGTATCTGAAGAACACCGGATGTTTGGCCTGCCTGTTTAGTCATTTGGATACTTTGATTTAGAAACTGTCCATGTTTATCCAACCTGGTTTTTGGTGATTCCTGTTTCCTTTCAGCCATGCAACATGGGCACCCGATCAAAGCTGCCACAGTTTACCAATTACATGATCACATTGATAACATTTCAGATGAGATTGGATGAGTTTCCGTTAGGGTTGATTTGGAGCATAATGCACAATGCATGTTTAAGGAAAACTTTAATTTCCATGCTCCATGCTCTAAACAGGAAGCAAGCAATCTCATTAGTAAAGTCAGTTGAGTGAAAACAGTTGAACAGTTTCCAAAATATCGTCTGTCTGACATGAACAGTGTTTACCTGAATTTACTTGACAGGGACTTTAAGGGGAAGCAATAATGTCAGCTAATATATGCATTGCCTCCTTGGCACTGACAATTAACTTACCCAGACTGTTGCTTTTGGATCGTAACAGAATACTTACCTTATGACATTCAATTTTTTTTGTGAGAGTGGTTCGTCATGAGCCAAAATATCTTGCCAACTAGGTCATAAGCAAATTTATCATCCAACTCCAGATTTCTTTATCTAGAGGATGGACTTGGTTGTATTTCAGTTTGCATTTCACTCTCTCCTTGTGGCTCCTCTGTTTATAGTCCCCCCCCCCCCAATGACGCTGATGGATTTTCCAGTTGTCCTACAGTACACGTCAGTGCCAACTCCAGGCACTCTGCTGTTGCTCTGAGGGGAAATAAGGCAATTGTGTGTAACACAGAGTGATTGTTAGGGAGAACCTTGTTTTAACGACACAGATTTATTTTGCATGTGTGACCTGACCACATTTACCGTTGAAGAAAAAAATGTACACTTATTAGCTGTTCCTTTTTTAAATTATTTCTGCAGGCTGGAACTTAGCTTGCTTTTGAACAGTGATGTCCTCCACCTGCACTCACTGTCCTCCCGGTATTGGCCTGACCTCTCTTCTCCATGTCTGTGCTGCCCTTACTCCATTAGGTCCAGATGTTCCAGTGTTTCAGTCTGTTGGCCTGACTGTTGTGTCATGGTAACAATGGAAAAATAGGTTTTTAAAGAAATGTTTCAGGAGGATTTGGCAATTGAAAGACATTTTCAAAAGCCTCAATACAAATACACAATACAATATCCTCTAATTTTGATATTTATAATTATATAATTAGATGAAAGGAAATATGTGGAGGTGAAGGGGCGGAGAGAGCACCTTCACCTGCACCACTGAGGATCAATCAGCACAGGTGAGAGCTGTTAGCTGATTGATCCTCAGACTTTAAAAGGAGGCAGCAGAGCTGCCTCAGAAGAACACGGGAGAACACTGAGAAGGCTCTGAGAACTCCAGGAAGAACGCACTAGACTCGGGAGAAGAACGCTCAGAGAACACTCCAAGAAGCCAGAGGTCCAGCAGATAGGGC
This sequence comes from Paralichthys olivaceus, assembly GCF_024713975.1. Taxonomy (NCBI): domain Eukaryota; kingdom Metazoa; phylum Chordata; class Actinopteri; order Pleuronectiformes; family Paralichthyidae; genus Paralichthys; species Paralichthys olivaceus. The sequence continues at coordinate 17,416,196 of NC_091096.1, forward strand.
TGGACCCATTTAAGTTACATGTTTGGTATGTTCTGTTGGGAGATAATAAAAAGATGTTGCTAAACCCACAATGGTTGGACTGGTCTGTCTCTGGCTGTCGTGAGGGGAACCCTGTGGCGTGGTCGAACGCCACACTGGCACCTGTACAGGGACCTCACACAGCCAGAGACATGGACCGGGTACAATCGCTGGGGAAGGAAACGGAGGAGCTCCTGAGGCAGACGCAGAGGCAGACGGAGGAGCTCCTGAGGCAGACGGAGAGGATGAAGCTCGAGCGCCTCACCTGCGGCACCGAGCTGGAGAGGGCGGGGAGCGCTGGTCCCCGATCGGCGGTGAAGCCGATGGGTCCGGCTCCAGGGTCAGCGGGGAAGCTGACGCCTCCGGTTCCAGCGCTGAGGTCGGCGGGGAAGCCGAGACCTCCGGTTCCGGTGCCTCGGTCGGCGGTGAAGCCGACACCTCCCGGGCCGACTCCTCTTCCTGTTCCCGTGTCAGCGGAGAAGCTGACGCCTCCGGTCCCGGTGCCGAGGTCGGCGGGGAAGCCGACACCTCCCGGGCCGACTCCTCTTCCTGTTCCCGTGTCAGCGGAGAAGCTGACGCCTCCGGTTCCGGTGCCTCGGGCGGCGGGGAAGCCGACACCTCCGGTTCCGGTGCCTCGGGCGGCGGGGAAGCCGACACCTCCGGTTCCGGTGCCTCGGGCGGCGGGGAAGCCGAGACCTCCGGTTCCGGTGCCTCGGTCGGCGGTGAAGCCGACACCTCCCGGGCCGACTCCTCTTCCTGTTCCCGTGTCAGCGGAGATGCTGACGCCTCCGGTCCCGGTACCGAGGTCGGCGGGGAAGCCGACACCTCCCGGGCCGACTCCTCTTCCTGTTCCCGTGTCAGCGGAGAAGCTGACGCCTCCGGTCCCGGTGCCGAGGTCGGCGGGGAAGCCGACACCTCCGGGTCCTGCGCCGAGGTCAGCGGAGAAGCTGACGCCTCCGGTCCCGGTGCCGAGGTCGGCGGGGTCTCCCGGACGGCGGCGCCCCACTGTTCCGGGGTCCAAGGTGCCCGTGCGGCGGCGCCCACCTGCGGAGGGGTCCAAGGTGCCCGGGCGGCGGCGCCCACCTGCTGAGGGGTCCAAGGTGCCCGTGCGGCGGCGCCCACCTGCTGAGGGGTCCAAGGTGCCCGTGCGGCGGCGCCCACCTGCTCCGGGGTCCAAGGTGCCCGTGCGGCGGCGCCCACCTTCCAGGCCGCCTGAGGGATGCCGCGTCCCGCGACGCCCACCTGCTCGACCCCCGGAGCGCCTCAGTCGGTGGGCTGGGTTCCTCCCCTGGCCGGATGGGAGGGGGGGGAGTAGTTCAGGCCGGATAGCTCCCGGGCCTGAATTTGACGGTGGGGGTATGTGGAGGTGAAGGGGCGGAGAGAGCACCTTCACCTGCACCACTGAGGATCAATCAGCACAGGTGAGAGCTGTTAGCTGATTGATCCTCAGACTTTAAAAGGAGGCAGCAGAGCTGCCTCAGAAGAACACGGGAGAACACTGAGAAGGCTCTGAGAACTCCAGGAAGAACGCACTAGACTCGGGAGAAGAACGCTCAGAGAACACTCCAAGAAGCCAGAGGTCCAGCAGATAGGGCTGGACCCATTTAAGTTACATGTTTGGTATGTTCTGTTGGGAGATAATAAAAAGATGTTGCTAAACCCACAATGGTTGGACTGGTCTGTCTCTGGCTGTCGTGAGGGGAACCCTGTGGCGTGGTCGAACGCCACAAAATATATCTATGCTTAAAAGCTACTCCAACTAAATCTCTTTATTTTTACTTCCTTACAACAACAGAGTAGAGAGGACTTTGTGGACGTTGTCAGGAAGTCCAATAAAAACATCACAGGGGAAAATGTGAGTCCCAACAGCTCTGCTTTGAGTTCATTAACAAAGAGGAGGTAGTGAGCAAGATGATCAACATCCACACTGACCTGGTTGCATGAAACCCGGTCAGAGGATATATTCATCTGACTCCAATGATAATAATTCACAAAATTAATATGAATAGAGTTGCAGGTGCATTATAAAGATGTTAACAGTAATCTGAGGAGTGCGACGTAATTGTTACTTCTCAGAATCAACCAGCTGTGCTGCATGAGCTTTTACTCATGCAGAACTATTCTGCAGGTTTTTCTCCTCCCTTCAGAGGCAGTGTCTGTTTTATGGGTGGATCACTGACTGGTCAGGGGACAACACAGAACAACCAGAATGGGATACAAAATTATAACAAAGAGATGCTAAAGTAGAGTAACAAAATGAGAACAATGATACAATTATAGATTGTATATAAAAGGTGGACACTGCATCTCCACTTCCTCCCATTGTACAAAACTTAAGCTCAAATAAATGGTGTAACGGGTGTGCCACAGGTCCTATTGTCTCAAAAACAGTCGAGGGTCTGTTGTTAATTTGACAGAGGTCATTAGATGTACAAGTGTTTGAAAAGATCCTCACATTAAATTTGGCTTTTCTCTTCTCTATCAGATCTGGGAGTGTGCAGAACCACTGGACAGAAATCTACCACTTTGTCGAACATCTAGCTCATAAATTCATAAGGTAAAAAAAACCCTGGTTGTGTCAGAAAGTAACTGTGGGAAAGGATACAACAAGAACTGATTATTGGTTTAACAGAGTGTATTCCTCTCTTCTCCTTGCCGCCAGTCCACAGTTGCGGATGTCCTTCATCGTGTTTTCCACTGACGGACAGATTTTAATGAGCCTGACAGAAGACAGGTGGGTGCAGATCCCCTCAAAATTAATTTCAATCCTTTACTTCTCTGTCGTCCATCTAAAAGGAATGAGCGTAATACCAGATTTGGACAGAGGTCACACACAGATAGGATTCCTCTGCGTTTTTTTTATGATCAAGAGATTCCAGACAGATACTTTCCCTCGCTGTGATGTGATGATGGTGTCGCTGGTCTGGACGGCTCCTTCATCACATGGTTTTTGACACATTGTGGGCAGCTTATAAATCTAATCTTTCCTCAGCAAAGTGTCTCAAAAGCCACAAAATCTTTTCACTGCTTCCCTCACATCTTATTCAAACTAAGGACTCATTTCCTGTCTATCTGCATGACAGTTTCTCAAGCCAATACACACCAAGGCTGTTTCAATTTATTCATCTGTTACACATTGCTAGTATTTCCTTCAAATTGCTGCCCTCATGGAAACTGTTATTCGCTTACCCCCCCCCCCCCCTTGCAGAGTCTAGTTTCAGTCAGAAGTATGTTCTCAAAATAATCTCACAAAATAAACATTTTCCATTAGATTATATATTATCAGAAATGTGGATTAGCTCGTGTTCCATGTGTCTGCTCAGGGAACGCATTCGCAAAGGTCTGGAGGAGCTGCAGGGGGTCCTTCCAGGGGGAGACACCTTCATGCATGAGGGCATCTTGAGGGTGAGCGGCCGTTTCACTCAGAGCTTTATCTTCACAATATCTCCAGACCTATAACACCACCCAGGCCTGAGCACCGAATGACTGTTTCATTAACTTCATGCCAGATGAATAGTCCACTGTTTCATTCCGGGTCATCTTTTTCACAGGCCAGTGAGCAGATATACTATGGAAACACTGAAGGTAACATCTTTTCATCCTGCTATTTTTTTTAGGACAATTATATTTTTTAATTACATGTGATGTTTCAGTTACTCACAGCTCATAGAAATACACCCAGTGTTCAATATAATAGGTACACCTATAACATCTAATCCAATACAGCAGCCCTGCAAATTCTATCTTTACAAAAAATAATAATGTCCTACTGAATAAATGTATAAATGAATTTGTATGTTGGGGTGGTAGTTAAAGTGTGCTTTCCTGCATTGTATTACATAGAAAATTACTTCAACTCACTACATTAAAGCAGATGTGTATTTTTGTTTATGGAGTGAAACTGTGGAATGCTAGCAATGATTTAAAATGTTGGTCAAAGATGATTCAATTAAAAAACAAATTATATAAGGACATTATTACTATTATCATCACTTATTTGTGATTCTGAATAAAAGAAAGGAAATCAGGAAAAAGAGGACCATTATGTTATTCGTATGAAAGGGGGCAGGTCATTTTGAATGTGTGTAAGTGTATTGTTTGGTTTTTGGATTACACTGAAATGAACAAAATAAATGTACATACATTTTAATATACATTTTATAATGTCACAAACAAACGTGCATAATAGCACAGAATGAGTATTTATTTCTAAGGGGGAGTTCTGGTGTGTTTTTCTGGGATAATAAATAATTGTGTGATACAAATCACAATGAACTAGGCCGTGAGAGATTCAGGGAGCCTTTATAATGCTGCCTGGTTATTTGCAAAGCATGATAAGAGGATATGTTATGAGAGCAGCATTGATCAAATTCTTTCTGTGTGCAGGTTATCGCACTGCAAGCGTTGTCATAGCTCTGACAGATGGAGAGCTGCACGAGGATCTTTTCTATTACGCTGAGAGAGAGGTGAGAGAGCTACAGAGAGGTTAAATGGGTCATACAAATTAGAACCAGGTGGAATACATGACTGTGCACGTGACGGACCACATCAAACACTGCCAACCTAATGTATACATCAGCACTTTGATCCTCCTCCTTTAGTCTGGAAAAACGGGGTCAAAACACAAGATTTATAAGTGCAAGCACAGTCATCCTCCGCACATATGCACTGGGATCTAATGATTTATTTGCACATCAGATCATCCAGACAGGAGAAGGCTTTAGAAAACCTGAGAATAGCTTTGAGTGCCCTCACAAGGAGGTTTTCACTGCAGCCTGAAATGCTGTGAGACGCCTTATTGTCATTCAGAGTCAACACCAAAACTCGCAGAAAAGAATTATTTAGCTGGTCTGTCCTGCTTTTGGTTTTCAGGCATCTGTGTGACATTTCTATTCCACATTACATCTAAATAATATTTTTCAGCCGGAACACGGTGTTATGCAACTTCTTATAAAATCTTTTTAGAGGTCACATTCACACAAGTTTATTTTCACCATGTTTTGGACGATGTTGTGAAAGGCAGAGGTGTAATTGAACCCAGGTGTTGAGCTTCTTCCTGTTTTTGCTGTGAATCTGTGTGTGTATCTGACAGGCCAACCGTTCCCGAAGTCTGGGGGCCTCAGTTTACTGCGTGGGGGTGAAGGACTTCAATGAGACGCAGGTGTGTTGATGTTAAAAGTATTTGTACCTTAAATGTATTGATTGAGGAATCAATATGGATAACAAGAGGATCCATTTTTCAAGTAGCTGTTAATTGCTTTAGAATATTGTATTGTTTTATATCAGTTTAAACTGTTTATATAAGTTAGGTCAGACTGCCAACTCTGTTCCTAGAAAACGAAAGTTTGTGTAAGGACGTGAAATGTATTACAAATGTCACTGAAGCTTCTATCCAAGTAATTTTGGCCTGATCATTGCAGAGTCATTCTACTTTGTGTCAAAATTGTTTTAGTTTATCTTCTATTAAAAAGTAAATTGTTTCATTTTGTTAATAACGTCCATATGTCCTACCCCATAATGAAATATCCTGCCGCTGATTCTGCTTCTGATCAGACAATTTCTGAAGAATTGTAAGTGTGAATGTAATGACTTGTTTCCTCTGTAGCTGGCAAAGATTGCTGATAGTAAGGACCATGTCTTCCCTGTAAATGATGGATTTGAGGCTTTGCAAGGGGTCATTGATTCGGTAAGCATTTAACTTCTGCTCACAAACATGTTCAAATAACATCAACTGTAATCAGGACTGATAAACAGCCGATTATAAGAGTCTGTATTCATTTCTCCTTTAACACACTCACTGATAGAATAGCTCGCAGCAAACAAGACTAAATAGGTTTAAAGCATGATAACTTATTCTATCCATGGAGCCTGTCCAGGAACAGAATTCCAGGAAAACCTGCTTTGACTGTGTGACTTTGCTTTTGATCAACATGACTTGCATTGGACCAAACATGATCAGAACATGTGCTGTACCTCTTCAGACCAAACTCAGTTGTGTTTACTTACACTTTTGTCGCTTGAAAAAAAAAAAACTGTTTGTCAAGCGGGAGTAGTTGTAACTGGGATGCAATGTTTGTTGAGAGGAGTTAAAGGTCAGACAGCTGACTGAGCTGATGGTCACCTGGAGCAGATTAACTTAGTTTATGAGTGAGACTGTGAGACATGAATCTGTCCTCTTCTTAGAATTATAGTGGGATTTGTTCCTAGAGAGCATTAAGTATAGACACATCTGCAGAAACTTCAAACCAATAGCCCGCTGTGGAAAAAGGTTTGTGAATATTCCCATTAAAGACCCAGAACTGTGTAAAACCAGTCACTGTTAAGAGGAGCATACCCACTGCTATACAAAAGACATGGACACTAAACTGAATACCAGGATCAAAATATTATCCTCACATTGTAATAAAGCTGTAAGCAGAGATGCACAAGCAGAACAAATGTTTGAGTATTAAAGGACAACACAAAGCCAGAGGCCTGCTGCTGCTCTGATGAGCTCTGTGAATTCCTTCTCTTTGTCTCCTCAGATCCTGAAGAAGTCCTGTATTGAGATCCTGGCTGCAGAGCCCTCTAGCATCTGTGCAGGAGGTAAGAGATTTTCTTCACCCTCATTCTCCATAGGATGCTCAATAATGTAATCTTCAGTAACTCCTCATAAGAATCACAAACAGGCTGTAATGTCAGGTCGTATTTAACAAATACAGACACAGTGTCTTGACAGTCCAAAGCATAGACTGTAAATAAAGATGGTCGACATGATAGCCAAAAGTGAAGCCAAAGCGTTTTGATTGGTGGTTGGCTGAAGCATAGGTCCTAAACCCGGCCTCCTTCATGCTAGCAGTGTAAATCAAAGTACACATCCAATAAATGTTTTTTAAAGATGGTTCTGTCATTTTTGTTAGTTCTTATCACACTTGTGTTTGTTCAAGTGTATATTTTTCCAGTAAGTTTGGTTTTAATTAGCGACTTGATGTTGGAAAAATAAGTGAAACATCAAAATTGACAGCTAAGACTCACTCTCAATTGGTCGACCGCATCTTCATTTCTGGATAGTAGGAGGACATTGAGATGTGTCGTCCATCTGTATTTACCATCCATAGTCCACAATGATTTAACCCAGACTGTGTCAATATCAGCTTCAGCACTTCGAAACAAATTATATACTTGTTTTCCAGTGTCAGTTTGCCATGTGCTGGGTTTGTGGTTTTGGTCCCAGAGAAACTGCTGCGTCATACCACGCATCAACTATTTAAAGTATTTCCAACAACAAAATATCTTTGTTTCCTAACAAATTCAAGTCAGTAATTATATTGACAAGGAAATTATAGTAGTTGAGTGAGTGTTCCATATTGGATAATGGGGAGTTTGGGTAATTCTTTGGACCAAAAAGTATTAAAAAAACACAACCTTATTATCAGTTGTTTCTTCTCCTCACCCAGAGACCTTCCAGGTGGTGGTGAGAGGAAATGGATTCCTCCATGCCCGAAATGTTGATAAAGTACTGTGCAGCTTCCGAATCAACGACACCCTCACCAAAAGTGAGTGAATACCATCTAACTCAAACCAGTTCATTAGCAATAAAAGCAGCTGGAATACACGTAATCAGAATTACGCATAATTGAGCGTCTTGCTCATCAAACACGAAGTGAGCCACTCAGCTGGAGTCCTCTTTGATCCAGCAAGGAGCTATTCTGGTGTTATTGGTATCATGGCTTTTTTTTCTTTAAACAACAAACTGCAATTTTACAACCTGGAAAACCGCCAGATAAGGAACCACACACGAGGCAGGATGAAGGAAAAGGCCTCAAGGATACAGACAGTTTCCCCACAATGCTTACTAGTGGCTCACTGTAATAGTTGTTAAAACCACTTCCTCCAGTGCACACTGCAGTAGCTGCAGGAGGTGCTGGTTAAATTTCAAAGCAAGTTATTCACCAGACTCGAGGCACTAACCCACAGTCTGCTCCTCTGATGAATAGGCATGTTTCTTTTTCAACCTTATGTTAGTGCTTCCTCTTTTCTCAGGGATTCAAATTTGGAATTCAGCACTTAATCATCTTTAACTTTGTATCTGTTCATTACTTCTTTCAACTCTGCATTGTTTCTCTCCATTTGGTTTATTTAGATGTTGCATGATGGTTAATATGTGATTTCTTGTGTTTTTTTAGCCTAATCCATGCATATGCAGACTATACAGTAAAGTATATTTATGAATGATAAGTAGATGATTGAAAATGCAGTATTATTTACCCAGAGACCATTTGCTTTAACAATGGGTAATTTGGTTCTGCCATCAACTTTCAACAAAGGCATCTTGCTCTCTAAATCAAATTCTATACAAACAAATAAAAAATATATTTTCAGAATTCATCAAACTTAAACAACCCCCGTGAATGATTCTTATTTCTGCATGATACATCAAACAACTTTCTGGACATGGAAACAATTTAAGTAAAATGATCTCCATTATACTTATTCATCCATGTCTCCAAATTGTTTACACACAATTCTCAATTGTTTAGTTCACATCAGGGATAAACTTTAAATGAATAAATAAATAGGCCATGGTTAGCTCGGCTGCAGATAAACATGGGATAGATAATCTATCAGAAAAGGCTACATCTTTACTTGCCCTTGTTGACTCGCTGCAGCCCTTAGCATACTTTGCAAATATGGTGAAAAGAAAAGAAAGACAGCAGCAGCAATATGTAACTAACATGTGCCGAGCAGATGAATTGATGTTTGAATATGTTTTGCCAGGAAAGAATAGCAGAAAATACAGTGAGGCGTGCTAGGATTTGGCAGGTCCTGTTCTGAACAGTCCATTGTTTTGTTGCAGTGGACAACACTGAACAATGTAAATAAGGAGACAAGACATAAAGGAATTCTGGCAATGTACTTTCTCAGTTTGTTACCAATAATTCTCTAATGTCTATATGAAGTTCCTGCTAGCAGCTGGTTAGCTTAATTTAGCTTAGCACAAAGACATTAAGTATGGGGAAACTTGCCTTTGATGAGTTTATAAAACCCATGATAGTCCCTGAAAGTCTGACTAATTGACATGTTGCATTGTGTTGGTTTAATCTATTAAAAAAAAAAAACAGGGTATGTAACCAACAGTGGTTCTACTTGCTGGAATTTTTAACAATTGCCTGGAAACATCACAGTGGCAGCAAGAGTCCCTGGAGTCACTAAAGCTGTTTTCAGACATGCACAGATCTCTGCAGATACTGTTTTTTTTTTTTCCTGGAGGAGGTGCATGTGTGAACGCAAATGTCAGAGTGAGAGGCTCTGCAGTTTCTGCAGACATACTCCCCCTGTTCCTCAAGTATAAAGTCTGTAGAAATTCAGGAGAATTTGATGGTGGTTGCCTCCCACCAATAAACCGAACAAAGAGAATTTATTGCGAGAACACAGCAAGGGATTCATCACGAGCGAGTTGATATCGCTTCTAATGATGCAAAAATGGAAAAACAAACAAACAATTAGAAAACAAATACCTCTATGCTAAGCTAGCTAGCAAGCATAGTATTTCACATTACACACATGAGATATTGATCTTCTCATCTAACTCTCCGCAAATAAGCTTTTAAGTGTATTTCCTAAAATAAAATGTCTGACCTCTATATAAAGTCTAGTAAGTTGCATTTCTTCAAGAAGTCAAACAACTGTTTCTCTTGACTCTATGCTGATTTGAGCTTACCAACAATATGTCCCAGCTTTTGGTCTTTCTAATGATTAATGCCAGCTTTAGAAATGATTTAAAGTTGAACTCTGCAGGGCACTTATCTGCACCTCCCAGTCAAACCTAGCAACTAGCAACCTACCAAGTAACCTACCAACACTTTGGGAACAAACAGTGTGAAACATGATGACAGTCTAGCGATTCCATCTTTCTACTCAGTGGAAATCTGAAGACTGTTGGAATGTTAGACTTTGCTGTAGTTTTTTTCATTCTTTTTCATATTGTTTTAATGGTGTAAGGCCATTCTGAGTGTGAGGTGGTTGCATATTTATATTTGTACCCCCCCACCACTGTGCTGCATGGTGTTTCTAGGGAAGACCAATCCTGACCTACTGTGCGACTGCGCGTATTGATTTCCTCACTCCTGGGGTATGCTCTCCCCTTGCCAGGATAAACAGACAGGCCTGGTGAGACGACGCTCGTTGGAGCCACTTTCTTAAAAAGCCAACTGGACAAGGAGAGGACCTACATTTTGCCTGAAAAACAAAAGCTGTGGTGAAAGCTTGTAGCTTGTAGTTATGACTCTGAGGGGAATACAGATGTCCTCGCTCAGCAGACAACAAAGCACAGTTTTGAAGAAACTCTCTTCTCAAACACTTTTTTATTTGAGCGAAGGACATAGGCTCCATTCTTTAATTGAATTAAAATGAAGTAATGTGGCATTAATCAGTCAGGAGAGAGATCTTTCTGTAATCAGGCTAAATAATGATATAATCTGAAAGGTGACTCGGGTCATGACTTGCTGGTAAAACTCCTGCTTTGCAAGCTTTGTATGTCAGTGACTATACCACTGACCATGACCACAAGACAAGACTGGAATACTTGGCTGATTCTTGTGCTGGTTTTTATGATTCCTTTCCCTCGTCTGCTCTAGTGGTGAAGCCTTTGATTGTGGAAGACACATATCTTCTCTGCCCTGCACCAGTGCTTCAAGATGAGGGGATGTAAGTCCTAGATTTTATTAAAAAGAATGAGAGGTTTTATACGACACCATCTGCTCTGTTTTTAAAGACACCACGCAAATGACAGCTGGAACATTCTTCTTTTTCAGGGCAGCAAATCTTTACGTCAGTATGAACGAGGGTCTCAGTTTCATCTCCAGCTCCGTCACAATAACCACTGTGGGATGTGTGAGTACAATTCTCTGTACTAGCATTTAGCTTTGAAACTGTAATATTATGAGGTCATGGTACATTGCATAACACTAATGATAGAAAACACACAAATAAAACCAATCAAAACATCCATACATACAGACAATGGGCCTTGCACATATCTCAGCTGCCATTGGGCAAGGGCCAGGGTAAGTGAAAACAGTGAATTACAATTTGGTAAACACTTGTTTAAATGATGGATGCAAATTGTTTGAGGTTTTTCAGCACAAACAGTCATTGTCTTTGGTGTAACAAGCTTTGAAATGGCTTCATAAGATCAAAAGAACCACTTTCCTACATGAAGCATCGAGCCCGGAGAAGTGGTTTACATGGATTTAGTGCTCTACTTATTCAGACTGTGGGAGTTGACGTGTCTGTCTCTGTTACAGTCTGATGGGACCATCCTGGCCATCGCCCTGCTCATCCTGATGCTGCTCCTGGTCTTGGCTCTTCTCTGGTGGTTCTGGCCTCTTTGCTGCACTGTGGTGAGTTTTCTCAAACACTAATGCAAAAATAAGATGCACACATGCTGCTTTACAGATGGCTACTGGTCTAACCAGCTTCTTCAAACCTTCGATGGTCTGAAACAGACCTGGAAGGCAGCAATGTTGCTTGTGGACAATGCAACAGGCAGAAATGTCTTTTCCAGGTCTGTCCTCACTGGCTAACACCCCCCCAAGGCATCTTATTAACCTTAACAACACTCCCATGGTGAGAAGGTTAGTCATGAGTCAACAAGGGCATCTGGCTCCTTTGAATCCCTGCAGCTGAACTTAGTCCAGAGGAGGAGGTCAAGGCCACTGGGTGAATGTGTGTTGAAGTAATTATTCTGCTGTTTAAACAATCTGTGTTTCTAAAGGTCACAGCAGGTGACCTCTGAGTCTCACGTCTCAATACAGCCTCAGTATATACACTGGAAGACTTAGTCAATTCTTCCACCAGTAATAGCTCTAAGTTTCCAACGAGTGACGTGGAAACAAAAACCCACATAGGCTGAATGTTTTGGGTTCATATCATTGTTACTATGTGGGTGTTTAGAAGCAAGCTAGCTCTCCAGAAATAAAGTTTTATGAAAAATATTTGTATGGCAATCATCTGCTCTGTATACAGTAACAAGAGGAAATTAAAAAAAACACTGTCCTGTGGTCAAACTGCCAACATCACTATATCTCAACAAACTCTCTTGTTACTCATGTTACTTTCTGTCAAAATCTGTAATTCTCCTTTCGAATTAAAAGAGGGGTGTCTCTTCAAAATCCAGTCCAATGTTTCCAGAGCTGGAAACAGCAAAGAGCTGAGAGGTGCCAGAGAAAGATGTCAGCTTTTACAACATGGCCTTCCCTCCCTTTACTTTATTTTTCTGTTCTTGTCCATTCCGTTGCAAACTCAAGTCTGTGCAAGCAGGTCTGTTTAGGAAAAGCAGTGCTAGGTTACCACGGGGAATTGTTTCGTGTTCCAGGATTTGGAGCCACGTGGAGGAAAATCACAAATAAGAATCAGGATTCCTTAATTTGCTTAGTGCAATAAGTGTAGTAGAAACTGTGTTGGAAAAAAATATGGTAACTTATGTGCAGGCGAAAGAGAACAAGTAGATGGTAAAAGACAGACTAAACTCTACATGCTAAAAAAATACATTCTGTCTGTATGCAATCCATCAATGCTGCTGCTGTATGACACGCTCTGAAAATGGAAGTAAATGGATAACTTAAAACCTCATACATAGGATAAACAAAAAGTATAAATCCTCTATACAGAAAATAAGAGCAGTGTTTATGAGCCTGTTACTCCTCTTTTCTCCTAATCAACAACCTCAAGCCAAAAAATCTGGATCGCACATTTCTAGGTCAGTGTTATTAGTGTTAAAAAAATAACCAATTCCTCAGCCATGTGTTGTGTAACCATCGTGTTGCACACAGAGAAGACTTTGCTTTAACACACAGATGATACATGAGTGTGTGAGTTTTGTCATCTTCTTATGTGTAACACGTTCCTTCTTTCTCCTCTCATGCGTGTTTGTGTGTTTTTCCACCCACAGATCATCCACGAACCCCCACCTCCACTTGAAGAGGAGAGTTCGGTGAGAGCTGCTCCGTCTCCACTTGATCTCTTTCTTATGACTCAAAAAGAAAGAAAAACAACTCATCATTTAATATTCAGACAGCTGCAAATGTTTGGTTTGTGTAATTGCTGAGTTTACTCTGACAATTCAAACCTCGTTAACCATGCTGCGTCATTCATTCACTCCCTGACCTGAAACTGCGATTTCACTCATTTAGCAGTTCATCATTTGTGATGTGAGTTAACGCCCTCGTAGAATAACAATGAAACCCCGACTTTAACTGTTCTTTTCTGCCACCTCTATGTCCATATTTTTTTATTCATGATTTCTGGAGCTGTTCAGACCTTTGTGGAATAATGTAAAATTTAACCAATATCCTTATTTCATATGATTTGGTTTGATGACCAAATCCATATAAATAAGGTACAGTATTTGCTCCATTTAAACTGACAAGTAGGTTTAACTGGAGAATTTGTAGCAAAACCAGACTCCAGTGGCAGCCTCGGCCTCAAAGACAACTTTCAGAATTCATTATGGTTTCCTGTGTAAGACATCCTAGTAGACTATGAATCTTAGAGGGTGTATTAAAGAGCTGTAATATAACAAACCTTGCCCAGTGGGCTTTGTAATTTCCTCTGTCAGAGGGGACAGAAATGAGGACAGGGGTTTGAGTTTGGAGGGCAGACAGATAATTTTACTTCAAATGAGCCGCATTGTCACAAATGAGAAGGCATCTACCATCAGGAGTTAGCTCCGAGGTGATTATTGGGTGTGTACATTAACCATAAAAGCTTGTTAGCTGTAGGTGGTAAGCCTTTTAGATGATATATTGCAATAAAACTTATGTCCTGCCCCTGTCCCATAGGATGATGAGGACTTTGATACACCCAAGAAGAAGTGGCCGACTGTGGATGCTTCCTACTACGGAGGAAGAGGTGTAGGTGGAATCAAAAGAATGGAGGTGAGATCTGATGACTTAATTAGAAAGAATGAACCTTAAAAGTAAACTCTGGGATCATGAGGGCTGCTCTAAAAGGCATCTCTAATTATGGAGCACAGCAGCAGCTCTCAATTTAACTGCACTTATGCTGAACCATCTTTGAAACATTAAATGTAGTCTGTACTATTGTCATAATTTCCTCTCTATCATCAGGTACGCTGGGGGGAGAAAGGCTCCACAGAAGAAGGAGCGAAGCTGGAAAAGGCTAAAAATGCCAAAGTGAAGATGCCCGAGCAGGAGTACGATCTGCCCCCCACACGGATTCTCAACAATGGCATGCAGAGAGCCCCAGGGCCACGCAAGTGGTACTCGCCAATCAAGGTACAGGAGCGAGTAGCTACAGGAGGAAACAGTCTGGGGAGTATTAGCTCTGACAACAAATAAGAATGGCAAACATAGAAGTTATGAGTTTCATGTGTACAACATGCAAAACATTTGTGAGACATAAAGCTCAGCTTATGTTTAATTTATATAAGCATTTACAATTCTGCTGAGACAAATGTTCTTTTTTCAGCTGTTAGCATGTGTCTGCCTACTGTAAAAATACATCTGTTGCAAATTACTCCATGTTAACCTGGCTGTGGATATACAATTAATGGCATTATTAAAATGTTGTTGAAAGTAGCATTAGATGTGTTAGGTAATAACGTTAGGTGACTATTGGCACACAGGCCCTTCCTCCAGGGCCAGCACGGGGTTAAAGGAGTTGTTCCGAAGCCTTCCCAGTCAGCGGGGGGATCGCTAATAGAAACCAGACTCCTGTTGGCCTGACCTCCAGGGAGCAGTGCTGCACAGCCAGCACTTTTGTTTAGTGAGGAAAAACAGCTGCATTTTCTGCCCTTATCCTCAAAGTATTTGCTGTGTTCAAAACCAGCTGAAATGATTTCAACGTGACACTTTGAAACGACTGTAGTAATGGGGTTAGTCCTGGTCATTTTTAATGCAGCTGGGGTTTGGTGCAGTGTGGGAGAAAAAACTAGAGAGATGATTTTGTCTTTTCTGTCTTTCCACAGAGCAAACTAGATGCATTGTGGGTACTTTTGAGGAAAGGCTATGACCGTGTGTCAGTAATGAGGCCTCATCCAGGTGACAAGGTAAGAAAAACACTTCACAGATGATTTATCAACCTGTATTTTATCTAAAATGACATAAGGCCTTGGTTGCGCATTAGCATTTGTCAGATTGGAGATTTGTTTGCATCTGACAATGCTGAGTAAATAGACCAGCTGTTGTGCACAGAGAGGCTCATGGGAAAACCTGCAGTGAGTTGGGATTGAATCTGACTGGCTACAAGATGCCTGGTGAAGTCATCATGAAAAGGAAAATGTATTTTATTCAAAGTCCAGATTGTGAGGTGGAGGGAAGTGGTATGTGATACAAAATGTAACAAGCTGGCTGAAGGAATCTGAATCTGGTGATGGACAATTTTGGAGCTTTAAATACACAAACAATGCAAACACAGCATAACTGGCATCACATTCGTCTGTAGTTCCAGAGTTCAGCCAGAGTTCAATTAAACATTATCCAACTATCAGAGAGCTGGAGAAGTTCTCCCCCGCTACGTTATTTAAGTCTTTATTAATATCTATCACCAACAAATGCTCAATGACGTAAAATCCTGAATGTGTGTGTGAATGGTTGAAAGTGACTTGTACTCTAAAGTGTTTGGGTGATCGAAAAGACAGGAGAAATTCTGTAAATAGTCCATTTACCATGTTCCATACCCATAGTATTTCGCCCACAATATCTGATAATTATCAAACACCTGCTCCTTATAATCTTCCAGCTTCAGTTGATATAACAGCAACAGAGAACATCTTTAGTGATGTGGGTCCACTGCAGTCTGGATAACGCTGCAACAAAGTGCACAACTATTACAATCACTCTCATTCATAAAATTAAAACTATTTGTAATATGCTTATTCTGGCCATAATGTTTCAAATTGCCAAAAATAGTGTGATATTATTATGGAGATATATATATATATATATATAGTACTATTGATTCATGTGTTACAGGACAAAACCTTGTATCACTGGGGCCAGACTTTGAACAGTCTGTTCTAACAAACATCAAGGCTGTGGCTCAGGAGGAAGAGAGGGTCAGCCATTAACAACAGGGATGGTAGTTAGATCCCTGGCTCCTCCAGTCTACATTTTGTTTCTTTACCCTCAAATTTCCCCTGATTGGTGTGTGATGAGAAAAAAAAGGCACTGTGTGTAGAAGTGCTGTATGAATGGATGAATGCTTTTTGGAGCGGTCAACAAGACTATCATAGTTCTCCATAAAATATAGACCACTTACACATATGTGAGATCACCTGGTGCATAACAAGGGGTAACTCCTCATTAAATGAAAGAAAATATACTAGTTCCTTTATGCTGCAAATAAATCTTTAGTTTTGCAAAATAGAAGAAAACATTGTTTTAATCCCATTTAGTCATGTGTTAAAAGATCAATTGAATGCCTATCTACAGCCTTTTAACACTTGAGACCTATGAACGCCTCCAGAAAACCCATCACAGCTTGCAACAACAGAGTGGAGTTTACCACAGAAACAACCAGGCCCAGTGTCTCAACAATGAGACGTTAATACAACACACTGAGACTCTCTACTGATCCACTGCAGAACTAGAGACAGAGAACAAAGCTCTCCACAGAGACTGTGAGGTCCTTCAAACACAGTTCAGTGACTGTAAAAATAATGCTGACCTTTTCCACTGTGAGCAAAGTCTGAGACCTGGGAGTGAGCGGGATAACAAGTAAATGTCAAAACACCAATGTGAGAATTGTGGAGCCTGATTTTGACAACAACAGATTGAAAGAGGGGTTTCCAAAAGACAAGAGATCAGGGATGAGAAGGAAAGAGGAAGTTCACGTGAGACTTGCACATGGATTCAAAACTTGAATTGCTATGACTTAAAGGTCCAGTGTGTAAGATTTAGGTTCCTTTCATCTAAATTGTATGAATTGTAGTTTTCTTTACCCCAGAAAAGGTCCTTTATATTTAAATACTTTATATTTACATTGAGGGGACCCTCTCTACGGAGGCTGCCATGTTTTTTTCACTAGTCCAGACTGGACAATTTAAACACCTTTTGAGTTTTTATGACAATTAAAGGCTTCGACAGGTTCTTTTTCATGTTTGGAAGGAGAGGGTGAGGTGAGGGGTGTTCAGCTGCAACATGCAATTTCAACACTAGATATCACAGAATTCTACACACGGTACCTTTAAGCGTTTATATATTTTCAAATTGATATAATGGCCAGTCTATCTTGCTTCTGGGATGTACCGACAATAGAACAATATGTATGAGAAGCTGCACCTAAAATGAAGCAATATTTAAGGTGGACTGGTCCGTATTACTTCAATCACAGTCAAATAATATCACCAGTACTGGAGTTAAACTCACAGGGTCACGTTTTTGGCTTTATACCCTTCAGTACAGTAAGTGCAGCTGATGCACTGCTCTGTAATTAGATGTGTAGGAGTGAATCCTTCTCACTATAAAGCTCGACATTAGTGCACTTGGGGGGGGGAGTTTGGGTCAAGTATCCTTGATGATTCGCAGTAAACAAGCGTGTTCTGGTTGCAATTAGGAGTCTCTTGTCAAGGCCTTGCATTTATAACTTCCTCTAAATGAATGCAGTGGTGGGAGGGGAGAGACCAGTTGATCCCACTGACTGGTGCCGGAGAGAAACTTAAGTCAGGTTCCTGTGACATATTCAAACGCTGTTTTCACACATACTCTCTTAGGAGACATTGATTTTAAGTACACCTTTGATGCACTTCACTGTCACTCATACTTGTCGGCATGCATCATTTTCCCTGCAGGTCATTTCGCCCTAGTGGTAATGCGAGCAGAGTTTTCACTCCTTATCAGTTCACTGCCACTCCCTGATCCCCTCGTTGCAGCTGTCCAGGGGTGTAGCTTGTTTCTGGAATATGATCGTCTCTCTTGCATGACCGCACTTTAGTTTGGATCACAGCGTGATGGCAGGTTAACTTGTTCAGTTGAGTAGAGCATTTACAGTACATGGTCCATAAATCCCCCATAATTGCCCATAAAGCTGTGATTGGGAGTTATATCATGTGCAGGTTGAGGTCTGTTGACAGTAAAGTGCTGTTGTTTAGATCTGTGCTGACAATGGATGAGGCTTCAGTAAGTGAGAGGCACACAAACGTCTGCTCCAGTCATCAGTCTGTCTGATTTCTAACAGAAAGCAGTGAGGGACGTTTTTATATCTAAGACTAATTCAGCTGTCAGAGCAAGAAAAGTATGTTTTGTCTAAATATGATTTAGACAAGCAGTACATATACACTCCTAAGTTTCTTTACATCATCAGTAACAATCTATCCATCCATTATCTATACTGTTATCCTGTAAGGGTTATGTAGGGCTGGACCTAATCGTAGCAGACATTGGGCAAGAGGCATATACACCCTGGCCAGGTCGCCAGTTTAACGCAGAGCCAACATACAAAGACAAAAACCCATTCACATTCACACATAGGGTCAATTTAGAGTCTTCACTTAAAATAATCCCAACCTACCTGATTTTGGATTGTGGGAAGAAGCTGGAGTACCTGGAAAAAAAACACAGACACGAGAACATGCAAACTCCAGACAGAAAGACCTGGCCATCCAGAAACAATCACAACAGTTAAAAGTATTTATCTACTACATGAAGTTATTAAAATGGAAACTTGGATTCTTGAATCCTTCACAACATTTCATAAATATACCTGTAAACTTTTCATATCAGCTTTAGTCTGGATTTCACAAAAACCACTGGTTCTCCATCACTCTGAAATACATGGAGCCTCAAAACTGATCAAACTAAACAGGGAATAATTCATAGATTCTGATGAAAGAAAAATCAGGTATGTTTAGGGAACTGATGAGTGTGTGCAACTAGTTCAGATCCCACAAAAACAGATCTTGTGAAATGAATTGTGGGTGATGAGGGGACTGTTGGTGAATGTATGTGCTCTCTGAGTCACATACGTTCGGGTTCAGTCGAGGCAGATGGCCGCCCACATTGAGTCTGGTTCTGCTGGAAGTTTCTTCCAGTTAATGAGGGAGTTTTTTCTCTCCACAGTTGCCAAACTGCTGCTCACTGTGGGAACTGTTGGGTCCGTCTATCATTTTTAAGGTCTATGAAAAGTGCCTTGAGAAAATGTATATTATGATTTGTAAATATACAAATAAAATTGAATTTAAAATTGAATTAAAATGAGTGCCCTTCTAGTTCACTATGCAGTGCTCCTAAGAAATCCCCACAATGGAACAAAAGTACTTTCTGTCTACGATACGCAAACACGAAAACTCTCTGTTGTGAAGAACTACAGTGCCAGTATGCATAGTGACGCTGGTTCCCCAGTGTCTTAAATCAAGATTTCGTGCTCATTATACAGTTGCGAGAGTTAATGTTAAGGAGGAGTGGATGATGGGGTTCAAATCTTTCCAGTTAAACCAGATGCTCCACACACGCGACCAACATGTTTGTCTCAGAGCAATGTTTGTAATTTATAGTCACTGAATGTTCCTCTGAAATCTGGTGTGTTTTTAAATTTCAGGGCAAATGCATGAACTTCACCCGCATGAAGTCTCCCCCTTCCCACTACCCTCACTACAACCACTCATCCCCCATCTACAACCCCCCGAGCAAGAGTCCAACACTGCCGCAGGGCACCCTCCCACCGACCCCCAGCAGCCCTCCATCATCTCTGTCTTTCTCCTCCTGCACCCTTCCATCATTACCTCCAACACCTCCTCCCACCTCCCCTTCCCCCTCTCCTCCGCCCTACACCCCACCTCCCAACCGGGCTCTTCCTCCGACCAACATGCCCACACCAGCGTTGTCAGCGGCCTCAACGACCCCTTCACCTCCTGCCTCCCCAACGGGCTCCTTGCCTCCTCCTCCACAGGGACCTCCTCCTGGTCGAGCCCCTCCCCCTGCACGCCCACCGCCTCGCCCTGGGCTGTAAAGCTCCAGCATGAGATGGGAGAGAACCCCACAAATTTGAAAAAGGCAACACAAAGTCCCACCAGTGATCAGCACATGACCATCGTTGACCACCTGGAGGCCAGGACATGTGGACACTTGTGCCACTCTCAGCGGGCTGTGGCCTTTCTGCCTTGTGAAGAGGAGCAGCGAGGACTATTTTTCAGCTATTTGTCTACAGTGAATGTTGTACACTTCTAGCACAACAGTGAAATTGCTCTGATGCTTGAATTACACAGACGTTCCCTATGAATGAGGTCATGCGGGCCGGCTCAAAAACATTTGCCTCCGTGGACCTGTGGGCTGCTTCAGGCCCTGATGCCTTCTCCATGAGCTCACAAGATTGGATGAATCCAAATCAGCTGCTCAACAAGGAGCAGAGTTGTTTTCAAAACGATCATGACACCAAAATATGTGTAACGTTTCCATCTTTTCTAAAAAGAGACAAGAGGAATCTGAAAAAATCCCTGTTTTTCTGTTCTTGAATGTTGAGCAACTGCATGCCATCGTGTTTGAGTCAGTGTGTGTTCTTTTGATAACATTTCTACCTAGTTTTATGCATCATACACACATCTTTAGTTTTACTATTTTTGTACTCCTTGCACTTTTGACTTGCATAATAAACCAGCCTAATGTGCACATAGGAGTGAACTATAAACTGGGATTCAGATACTTAACTATACACCTATACAGGTGCATCTCAAAGAATAAGAATATTGTGAAAAAGTTCGGTTTTTTAAACTTTATTTATATCTTAGACTCATTATACATCAAGTTCTTAGTTTTTTTTATTTATTTTGAGTTTGATCAATACAGCCTAAAGGGAAAAACATATATTTAAAAATATCACAATAATTCATATTGAGTTTGAGTAAATTACCATAAATACTGTGTATCTCTTGGTCAATGGTCCAATGTCCTGTTTTCAGATCCCTCACCACATTGATGCAATAACTCCTGCTAAAGGAGGCCTGGCCAAGTATTGTCTAAATTTTAAATTCTTTATTGATTGATCTTAGGAAATACTCAAATACTTTGAGCTGTAAGACGTAATCAACCAAATTAAAACAGGCTGGAAATATTTCCAATATTTCACTTTACATGTAATGAATCCAGAATATATTAAAGTTTAATTTAATTAATAGTTTGAGATGCACCTGTATAACTGATATGACCACAGTCACAGCTATAGTTAGCAGCGTACACTCTGTCTATCAAGATGTGGACAAAACCGTGTCAGAATCAGGGAGAAACTTTGCACATTGTTTTGCTCATCCAGCCACAGCCTCTTACGAAAGCTGTTTTTTATGTAAATAATCATTTTGCTACAATAACCATGTGTCTTCAGATCTGTGTGTGTGTGTGTGTGTGTGTGTGTGTCAGAAAGAGAGAGAGAGACTAATGTACTGTATGTATTCATGACTAGAGAGTCAGTCGCCAGTTTCATCAACTTAAATAAAATGTTGAGGTTTTTTTTTTGCACAACATCCTTGCAGCATGGATCACAATAAAAGCGTTTTGTTCCATGGGTCACATGAAGTTCAGATTAATATGAAGCTGCTCTGTGATAATCAGAAGACTCGCTGCAGAATGCAAAGCAATCACAATCAGAAAGACAGTATATGCAACTCTCCGTGGATACAGAATGTAGACATCTATATCTGTAAACATCTTAGGTGAATAAAAGTCGACTCTGTTCTTCTGTATTTTCTTCAAAAACAACTTGTAAACCAAAGATTTAGCTCCTGACAAGGTTAAAACAACCTCTGGGCTGAAGTTTGTTCTCTAAGCTTTCATCGGAAACCTGTTAAGACTTTATAGGTTTACTCTCGTCTTTCCTTCAGTCCTTTTTATGCACACTATGCCTCCTTTTGTCTACAGAATGTCTTACATATACATATTCTACGGTATGTTAAGATATCAAGATGTTCTGTAACTTTCAAATTAAATCAATGTTTTATTCCATTCTCAGTGGAACACTAAATCAGAGCACTGGTTTTGCTGCTGGGGTCACTGGGTTCACACAGCAGAGGGCAGCTGAATACAGAAAGCTCACGGCTCTTCACTCCCTCCCTTTGATGGAGGGAGAGAAAAAAAAAAGAGACAAGAAAATGCGAAAGCCCGGCTAACTGATTCCAGATGTTCATACTGTATGTTGCATTATGTCACATCCACGAACGGGGTGAGATACATCTTGGAAAATATTAGACACCATCTAATCCTCAGGAAATCTGGACAGGCTACAGAGACTTCGCGCTGCTGCTTATCGTTGGCGGCACAATTTCGGGACAAATTGAGCTCATATCTGTAGTAATATGGGACTCAGAAAACAAACATCTAATAAATATATCCACTAAATATCCTACACCTTAAGTATTTAATACTCTATTCAATGATAATGTTGTTTGCTAGTAAGACTGCTCAAAAACAACTAAGAGATTTCCATGAAACTTGGTGGAAGGATGCAGTATGAGTCAGAAAGAACAGATTAAATGTTGGGGTGGAACTCGGTCAAGGGGCGAATCAAGGATTGCTTTTCACTTTCACTGCAAAAATAGGACATTTATCAACATTTAGCTGATTTCTCAGAGAATTCATGGATCGTGGGTTAGAATTACAAAAAAGAAAAAAAACAGGCATGGTTAGGAGACTGATATTTATTATTGTTTGCAATTTGGTGCCAAGCCAAATAACAATCTGGATTGAGTGACTTGAAGTGTGGTTTCCTTTGGGGACTGTTGGGCCTTGGCGTTGTATTAACTCTACTAAGTGCCATTCTAATTTTGTTTTTATTTGGTCTTAACAAAATCACATGTATCATTAACTGGGCTCTGTTCCATTCAGGTGCTCCAGGGCGGACTCTGGGTTTTGTCTGTGGCAGTTCACGGACATGGCTTCATTAAATAAAACAATTGTTCCTTCAATTGTTTGCACCGGTTCTTTTCCATGTGTGCACAGTGAATCTGCATGATAAGAAATACCACAACCTTGAGAAAACTTAATCACTTCAATACAGGTCGTGCTTTAGATGCAAAAAAAGAAAATAAGCCATGGCACTCTTTCTATGGAAAAATACAAAAACAGGCTAATGTGTGGCAAAGACAAAAAAATGCATCTACCAATGCAGCACACTGTTGTTCAACAGGCTGATGTGTGAGCATCAATTAAGGTCACCTGCTCATGGTTATTCACTCACACTCAGGACACCTTGATTGAAGCTGCCGTGCTGCTTTGGTTTCAGTGAACGACCTGCTGCTGCTGCACAGAGGGATTTTATCTGAAATTCATTTTATAGATGAAAAATTACCCACAATGCTCCCCACAGTTGGAGAATGGAGACTGAGATTGCTGGGAGCCGTGGCCGTTGTTTGCAATTACTCCGCAGCTGCTTGTGAAGCCATTGTTGTGGTGACTCTGTGCAATGAAATCCTTCTGAAAACTGCGCTCGCCTTCACCAGCGGAATACATTTTTACCTGTCAGCCATGCTGAGGTTGAATGCGTTTCTCCGGCTGACACTGGCAGGTGAGCTCTTCTCACGAGACCGACTTGGAGTCTTCAGCTGCTCCACCTGGCCTTCATCACAGACCTTGAGAAACAACAGCTGCTCTCTTCCATGTGGAGGAAGAGGAGGGAGATCTGTCAAATGGTTTAAGTGGGTCCAGTCTGTGCTGCGTGTCGTGTCTGAACTCTGCCAATGTTCTCTGTATGTTGTTGTGACCGTCCTGGCCCTCGTCCATGCTGCACCAGTGGTTCTGTTGGCTCTGTGCAGGAACTTCAGACTCACTGTCTCCACCGTTTTAACTTTATTTGGATGCATCCGACCCATGCTGCTCACAGCACACACTCTGACTGGATACTCCACACAGGCACTCAGCATTGTTTGGGGCCTGTCATCTCTTTTTATATAAACAGGAAATTAACTGAAAATGTTATTTCAATTGTCAGATATCCTTCCAGTTTTTATTCTAATGAAATAAATGTGATGTTTTTGCTGACCTGTTTAGTGAAGCACAATATACTGTCGTCATAGTGAATACTGTTTACTTAACTGATGTTATTCTCTCATCAGTGGATGTCAGCTGTTGAAGCAGCAGTTAATTTCAATGAAGGTTTTTAAAAAATCATTTGCACAACAATTAATATTCTAAAGCCTTGCATATTTTAAAAGAGTTGAGAGAGTGAACGTTGCTGATTTTCTCATTTTTTATTGAATTGATATGAAAGTCTTTCATCTGGACTTTATAACTTTTCCGTGAGACTGTTTGCCTGAATACTGAATCCCAATTATTACCTGCACCAACAAAGTTCTATTTTCACCCCTGACTGTTGGTTGGGTGGTTAGGTCGGATTACCACAAAACTCGGTGGGAGGATGTAGCATAGGACAGGGAAGACTCCTTCACATTTGGTCCACATCCAAGAATTTATTCATTACTTTCTTTAACATTTCCAAGAAAATAATTCATGGATTTAGATTCTTTAAAAAAAGCTTGATTGAATTTAAAGGGACGGGTGCTCTCTACTGGGGGCCATTAGCTGTTTTCATATGGATCATATGGAGAGGTACATATTAGTCAGGTTTTTGTGTTGGAGCTGCTCAGTGATCAAGGTCCACGTTAACCAGGGAATTACACCTTCTGTGTACATGGTCGTCTCACTTGCCGACCTTCATGGCACCTGCAAGCTGCAGTCACAAGATTGATTCAAGCTTCCAAAGATTTGAATATGATCAAAAACGCCAATTGAATATTGAAGAAGTCCCTAAATTAAGAATGCATCTCAAAAAAAGATCAGATATAACTACTCTCTCATGCAAGGGAAAAACTATTAAAACACTCAAATACATAACTATGTTCTGCTGCTTCTTCCACTATATCTTTGGTTTGTTTTGTCTTTTTCTGTGCGTGCTCAGAGTCTCTATTCGATTAGAGAAATACAAATTTCAAGCTTTTTTTTTCACTAGAGATTCCCACGAAAGCAGGTTCCACCTCTTTCCACTCTGTAGAAATGTTCTTTGTCCTGTTGTGTTGAAACGTCAGCACCGTTTTAACGTTTCTCACTTCTGTCTTCTGTTAGTTTCCACCGTTATTCCAACAGTCTCATCACGGATCATGTGTACGTCCTCTTCCTTCAGATATCAGTGCTCAGCTGTGACCTCCGACACTTTAAACTCCGGGGTTGGAGACAAAACAGGGTGGATTTAATGTGACCCTGTGGTCGTGTTTTCTTGTGAGGGTCAAAGGTCGTCGTCAGGTCACAGGTTCGTGTCAGTGAACATGGTGTGCTCCTTCCTCACGGTGCTGAAACCTTTGACGGTGTCGACAAACTCCTCATCTTCCATAAACTATCAGAGAGGAGAGTAGAGGTTGTATTCTATTTAGAATGTATTTGCTTGTTTCAGGGGCTTGCTCCACTTTCTCTATATGATGTATCCTAGCAACATACAGTTTATCAATTATTATTGTATATTCAGGGTCTCTCACCATCCCACTGTCATGTCCTGAGATGTTTGGGTCCCACGTTCCATCGTCTGTGAGCGACTTGCCGTCAATCACCTGGCTGACGCTGCGCCTCAGAGAGTTCACGCTGAGGATCCCGAGCTCGCCCTGAGGAGGGGCGTCGTCAGAGGGCTCACACTTAGCCTCCAACACTTCCTAGAGAGACAAAATAAACACATGACGTATTATGCACAAGCACAGAAAAGCAGTTCTTTGAGTGCGTGTGTGAGTCTGCAGAGTTTTACCTCCATCTTCATGGTGAAGCCCTTGAGTGTGACACTGTTGGAGAAGCCTGTTGTGTCAGGCACGGTGTCAAACTGAGGCAGAGAGGGTGAGTTTAAAAGAAATGCACCGAAACGAATAACTTACACTGTAAATGAAGTACATGGTATGAAGTGAAGTACATGGTATGAAGTGAAGTACATGGTATATTCATACACAATTTGTATCCTTCCATTGAATCCTTCTTTACATGACACAATACCTATTCAAAAGAAAGGCTACTTCTTGTGTTTTCTCGTTTTCATCATTTCTTCTTCCACAAATGAAGCACAAATATAACTTCCGAGTTATCCATAAAATGCCTTATACAATGTTTTATATATGTATATATCGATAAAACCAGTCAAATGCCAAATTCTATCACACATATCATGTTTTTTAATTGAATTGATTTGTAAATAAGGAACTCACCAAGACAGAGTTGCTAGATGGGTAAACAGCCATGGGGCTCCTCTTCCGCATGGGCAGGGCCACCAGAGGGGGTCTCTCTCGTGTGAAGGGGGGTTTGTTTAGGGCCTGAGCGGAGGAAACAAAAACCTGATTATAGTTTTTTATAAGTGTTATAGGTTTAAACCTTATATGAGCTGCATTTAAGCTGAAAGTATTTTTAAGTCTTACTGTTTTCTTTGCACCCACCTTGAAAACGAAATCTCACTTCAATATAACACTGTATAAGCAGATTTATTCAAATGTTACCCAGCTCTCCATTCTTACCTTTTGCTTTTCTTACTCAGAGGATTTGTTTTTATCGTTCACTTACAATGACCTGTGACGTCTGAAGCTCTCCCTTCTGTCGCCCTCATTATTTACTGTGACAAAGACTAACCGGGGGTCCTCACCTTATGAAGGACAACACCCAACACGACGGCCAGCAGCAGGAGGGCGATGGCTGCCATCACTACGATGAACCACAGCTCCTGGACGACCGGCCGGTTGCCAGGACCTCCCTCTGCCCGCTCGCCGCTACCACCACCCACTCCTCCATCTCCTCCTACCCCATGAGGAGTGGGGCTCTGTGAATCTGGAGGTTTGACAGAAATTATTATTTAAAATCTCTTTCAAATCAGCCAGTTAAGACATGGTTATTTAAAAATGCCACGTGCAACATCCTTTTTATTTGGATTTTAATCTCATATCACTGGAAAAAAATATCTATTGTGAATACAACTGACTGAAAAAAAAAATCAAACCACCACATCCTGGTAGTTTTGCATATGTAGCCACACACAGTCGGATGAGAGACAACCTCAGTGCAGGTCGTTTTTAAGTAAACTACAGGCACAATTTGAGTTCCACATCTAAATCAGCAGTTAAATTCTCATCTTCAGGGATACATCTAACAGACAGACATCACAAGTCATGTCAAGAAAGAAAGACAGTCAACCACACACACACACACACACACACACACACACACACACACACACACACACACACACACACACACACACACACACACACACACACACACACACACACACACACACACACACACACACACACCTGTGAAGGAGATAACAGTGTAACTGGAGACATAATAGCTTGCATGGCCTAGTTTCTAACCTGCATACAGCACCATGCTCTTTAATCAACCACTTTTATCCATTTCTATTACCATACCAGTGTGTAGTCTTAGATATGTCAAGACCTTGAATATTTATTGGTATTTTATACAATATGTTTATAGGAAGGTTCTTATATTAAGGCCTGGTTAGATGCCAGTTGATAGTTCTGCTTTCCAAGACATCCTTGTAAAGGCTCTTCAGTAGAAACCAGTTGTTTCAAAGGTATGATTCTTGTTGTGGATTTACAGAAAGAGAAACATGTTGAAGGGAGAGAAAAAGAAAATAAACTGCAGACAAACAGAGAGCGAGAGGAACGTGTGTCCAGCCTGAGACTCACCAGTGCTGGGGTCCGTGGTTCAGTCTGTGGCGGCCCGTGCTGGCAGCCCCTCGCTGTGTCCTGCATCGATCAGAAGGCCAAAGACTTCCGGGCATTTAGGATCACACCTGTCGCCCCATCAATATTTCACACCTGATACTTTTACCTGCCTCCTCAATCTCTTCAACACCACAGAGGCGAGGGACGAGAGACATGAGGACAATATTCCCATGGAGGACTCCTTCGTTTCCTAGAAAGCACAGGGAAGAATCATCTCTATAGTGCCTGAGCTAAAACAGACGCATGCGGCTGTGCTCCCCTAATCCTCTAAAACTCCCATCAACCTTTGCTTTTCTGCAGCAGTGTCATGGTAACAGCCAGGTGTCTGGTTTCAGTTTACCTGTAGAGGGATGGTAGAAGCCATATCACCCCTCTGCTCCTCAGGTGCACTGCTGGACTCTGTTCTTTCTTATGTTCCTCAGATGTAAAATACATGCATTATAATTCTTAATGGTGTTAGTGAACTCATGTGAGACCTCTATCAGTATAAAGACACTTCTGTGTGTATGTAAGCTGTCAAATATTATTCCAATATTTATTCCAGACAATCTTATATTTAGATAAACAGAGGTTTTCTTTTTACGTGGATTAATATAATTGTCACATTTTAGTTACTGACACATTTTAAACTGTGGTGTCATGATGAAAGTTACAGTGGTTTTGCAAGAGGGTTCAGTCTCTGCGTCACTGCCTATGCATATTATATATAGGCCAAGAGGAAGAGATTATTAAATATAATAATGTTGCTTCAATACAGGTGGGAGAAACAGCAGCAACATGAGAAATGATGACGTAATTATCAATTACTACCTTTGTGTAATTTGAAAATGGAGCAACACAAAGGCTAACTGTGCTTGTCCTCTGGCAGTTTTATTGTCACGGCATGACTTTCTCTTTTACTGGAAACAGACCAGAGGGAACACATTAGTGAGAGCTGGTTAATGTGTCTCACCAACTGCTGTCGTTTACTCACCAGAGTTCTGAAAGACTTCAGTGCTCTCAAGTGAAATAAATTCTGCTGCAGAAAGAAGCACAAGTCTTCATCCGAAAGCGAAAGTCTGAAAGTGAAGAATTGAAAAGCCGAATCCAGATCTTTTGCCAGATCCTTCAACTGGTTAGACCCTTCTGCATGTGCTCCAGCACTCACCATTCAGTGAAAAAAAATGATCATGCTAATCTATAAATTACTGTGAATAATGTCATCTGTCTAAATCCTCTTCAGATAAATATCAACATTAAAAACATTGTGGTTTAGTCGCCTGATGAAGAGTTGACCCCTTTTCTGTTTGTTCTATCTTTGTGTGTAACTGTGCTGTTGCTTTTCCTACAGGAAGAATCTGGCGGTGAAGGGTTTCGAATGGATCAGGCTATTTCTTCTAGTCAACTTATGGCGCTGGTCACATTCCCCACGACTCCCGCCATGATGGTGAGCACCTCGGCCAACACACGCTCACACACACACAAAAGATTTTAATCCAGCGGCTTCTGGCCCCCAGTTCTGATGAGCAGCTGAGCATGATGCAGAAACTCTACTCTTGCCTGCTCTTCATGGTACTCATCCTTCCCTCACTACGACTCACCAGGTAATTTGTGTTACTATCAGTTTTAATAAGCAACAGTTCCCAGCACGCACTTATAATATATAATTCATAGGTTAGCAATTAGTGGATTTTTGAATTTTTTTTGTCTTCTCAGTATCACAGGCTTATTCCAATGGCTGTTTCAACACTTATTCCACAGCATTTGGACGCTGAGGTTTGGGTAAGTAAATGTCTCTCTTCTGCTTCTTGCTATTTTAAACTTTTATCAAATATGTTGCAGTTATTTTTCTTTGGCCCTTAACAATACAAGTGACAAATGTGAAGCTGATAAGATGAACAGTTCTCAAGATATGTGTTTCATATACAGACACACATCAAGAATTTAAAGTAGATTACAGGATGTGTGGGTTTGTCTTCTTATCAAATGACCTCAGACACTTAAAACATGAAGTATTTGACACTTTATTGCATCAGTTCCACTAATAAATAGTGCCCGACTCCCTCAGTAACCCAACGGATGTGAGGATTCAGTGCAGAATCCTTGTTATCAATGTCTCCAGTCTAAATCAAATTCTGCTCATGTGCATGACTTACAAAACAATTCCAGTAACAACATTGTCCAGCTTTCAAACCCTTTTTCTACTGGCTCAGGAAAAGCTCACTGTCAGAGGAAAGAAACTGCAAAAAGTCTGAGTTAAGGCTTGATTGCAAAAGCAAGGTAAATATCTAGTTCCTATTTCTTCATCATAAACAAATGTGTGTGTGTGTGTGTGTACACGTATCAGTCTTTCCCTGGCTTCTGAAAAAGACATTAAGGAACATGCACAAACACACACACAACTCACATCTGATGTCTACATAAGCATCTACAGTACAGCTATGTAACTGCATATATGCACGATTGAGTCTCCAAGTGTCTTCACACCAATCTATCAGTGTTAGTACATTTGCTACAAAAACAAAAATAAGATGAACATATAAAATATATATATATGTTTTGGTTTACAACTGCCAAAGCCATTGTACAGATTTTTGGTTTGACAGTACATTTCATAAAGACGGTAACATTCACATTTCAAATCAAAAAGTAATTTCAATAATATAAAATAATGTCTTCTTTTTTTTTTTATGAAAATGAAACAAAGAATCAAGCAATAGCTACAGATGGTCCCATATTTCAGCAGTCATGGAGGGGTGTGGGCTGGCAGCTAGGTGCAACTTCTACTTCATCTCCCTGCAATTACGTCAGTTTTTAAATTAAGAGCAAACTGCAGACTAGAAGTGAGCGATAAGGTCTCTGATGAGCAGTTAAGCAACAGAAGTCAATGTATGAATCAAACCCAGCAGTGCACGGAGAGATTTTAGAGTATCTAAGCTGTCTGAGTATCACGTACCTAACATCCCCTAAAAGGTAGAAACAGTGCATGGTAAAAAAAACCTCACTCTGGTGTAGGTGGCTCGATAAACACTTTTTTTGTGCCAAAACCAGAGTTTAAAATCTGACAGACAAGGTTTATACAAAGAGGAAGCATTTGTAGCCTATCCAAGAAGCTTTCTACACAATAGTGTATTCATTAACTTTTCTGTGATTATGATGCTGCTCCTACAGTAAATTGTGCAAACTCCGAGGAAAGGCCAATTCAAAACAGGCAAACTGTGCTGTAATTATGAGAAATTGATGACCTGTGGCTTGGAATGATTTAAGATTGTTGTTTACTTCATCTGTGGAGTAAATACACTTGAAATGATTAGCAGCCAAAGAAAAATATTCCATATAATCTACAAATCATTGCACTAATGAAAGGAGTACCAGTAAAAAGGTTTTTAACAACCTAACTTTACGTCAGTAAACAGCTTTTTTTAAAGCAGCTCCCCAAGAGGCCAATCAGGACAAATACACACTGAGCGCCTGCTCAAAGGTTTTGAGTCAGTCCGTGTCACTACAGACTCTCACACCCAGTACAAGTGATGAAGATACACCAGTGCCAGCCCCGACCCTGCGACCATGGACGCAAAACAACTTCTCTAACAATAACATGACAATGATACCAAAGAGAGTATAGACATTGAGATATAGATAATATGGACAGTGAAGATGCACAGCTGTGGAAAAAAAACCCCGCAGCTTTAAAAAAAGCTGTAACATGAGACACATAAACGGGACATTTTCTTCTCTTGTTTTCTACAAACACACGCTTCCTCACTGTAGGTTCTACTGAGTATGTGTCTGCCAGGCTTCTGTCATTACGTGATGAATGGTGCCCTTCACTCGACTGTCACTGACTTGGCCAGGTTTCTTGGACAGTCCACCTAGATTTAAATGGAAGAGGTTAAAATGTGAGCACATCATCCCAAGCCTTGTCGCTTTCCATTCATTTCAAAATCCAATTTCCAATTACAGACATTGACAACTGTTTAAGGCTTTTAATATTGAAGACCTTATTCACTGAGTTGCTCTAAGAATGAAACTAAAAGCTGACAAAACTTTTGCAGCTGCTGCTAAATGATTATGGAATCAATCGATGCTAGAAATTGAACATGCTCCCTCCATCTCGGTTTTTAAATCCAGGCTTGAGACAAATGTTTATTCACTGATCTTTACCTGTTGTACATTTCTGCATTCGTACCTGGTTCTTTACTGTTGCTGTTGGTAAATTTCTCTGTGTTTTTACTGTTTATTTTAATATCCTTTTTAAATGACTGAGTTTAACTGTGCTTTAGAAAATAAATATTTACTATATGACAATGGCCAAGTAAAAAGGACGACATATAGGTTATAAAGGTCTTCTGTTGTTGAGTAAATGTGACATTCAAACTCTGAGCGACCCAGTGATACAGCTTTTATGATTCTCAATCCTTGTCCAGACACTTGGACAAACTTTTTAAAGTCTAGTGGGTGTGGAAAGATCTGTGATCATATAAATGTTTGCTTCTGTGTCAGAGCAGCAGCAGCACAGCTTGGTGTTAACGTGAAGACTCAACAACATAAAAACAAGAGCTAACTGGGCTTCACTCTCAGAACTGCTTTAAAAGCTGCATCAACACTGGCTTTATTTTTCTACCAAATTCAGCCAAAAAGAAAAACATGAAGTTTACAAAGCTACAACAGACAGTAGTCTGGCATTGCTAGACCAATTCACTTTTGTGAATGGGTCTGGAACTCCGATCGTTTATAAATTCAGCGGTGCGTGATCAAGACACGCAGAGCGAACCTCTGAAGAATCAGAACTACGAAATATTTGACAGTGCAGAGCATCAGAAAAATGTCAGTTTATATTCTGTCCGTTTAATACTCTCCAAAGCAGACTCAACTGGCCTCTCCATACCAGAGATAGCCATTTTGGTTGTCAATGAAAACGCTTAAGTGGTGCTTTCTATTGGCCAGACAAGTTAATGGTTGGAAATTAGTCAGAATACAAGAGCAACTGGATATGAGCTCATTGATTGTTTTGGTTTCCAGGCTAGACAGAAAGTCCAACCCTGTTTAAACAGTAAGCTGCCCTATATTGTCTTTTATCATTATCCAAAAATCAACAAATGCATATACAGTATACCTCTGTGCTTAGTCTAAAAATGTTGATTACCTGTAAAAGTTTTGTTTGAGTAATTCGCCTATAAAGCAGTCCTGAGGTCTGCTAGATAATTAGGGCATAGATCCTATAATTTCACTGTGGGTGTAAACACATCTCCCATAAAAAATGTGAAAAATTTTCTCACTTGTCTACAGAATTTGTAAACAAGGACACATTGGTGATTATGAATGTTTTATTCAGAATAGTCTAAAGACATTCAATTCCTTTTTTTTGGCATGAAGACTGAGAAAAGGAGTCTTAACTAGCAAATCACTTGGAATTATCATCAGTAACCACTGAGCCTGAGGGGACGGTACTTACGTCATAACCTCGGAGCACAGCCAGGTGGAAGGACAGCAGCTGCAAAGGTATGACGCTCAAGATGCCCTGCAGGCAGTCCACACAGTGAGGCACTTTGATGGTGCGGCTGGAGTTCTTGATGGTCTCGTAATCATCTTTGTCACAGATCACAATAGGACGGCCCTGTGCAGGGGAAATACATCAATCAAATAAAAGTCTCCAAACGTCAACTACATCATGTGTTTATTTGATTTCTAAACCTGGAAAATACAATTTTTTCCGCCCATCTCGGTCAAATTTCACACCTCTTAAAACCACATCTGCTGCACATTATTGACAGCAGTGATGTCACACTGAACCAACCCCTCCCTTGCATTCACTAAGGATCAGAGGTGTGGCACAGCAAGGGCTATGAAAAATTAGCCTAAGATGCAAAATCTGTTGTGGTCACCCAGTGTTCATGTGTTTGAACTGATCATGGTCTGTTTCTCAGCAATAAAGAAAAAAGGCAAAATAAAAAATGAGATGACTAAGTCAGTAACCATAACAACTGGATATTTTAAATGGATAATAACTTTAGGGGGGAAATATATCAATGATTTATACATTACCTTAGATTTTTATCTTTTGTGTAAGTGTGTGTGTGTGTGTGTGTGTGTGTGCGTGCGTGCGCCTCACCTGACGGGCGACGACTTGCTGCAGGGCATTCTGACATTTGACGTAAGTGTGGTCTCTCATGATGATCATGATGACTGGCATGAGTTTATCCACCAGGGCCAGTGGGCCGTGTTTCAGCTCTCCAGCTAGGATCCCCTCTGAATGCATGTATGTGATCTCCTTGATTTTCTACACAGGTTATACAAAACACCAACAGGTTTAGGAAATCCAAACGTGCATTGTAGTCATTATGGTTCATAAAAAAAAAAAAAGATAAGAACACATCAGTTCAAATCAAGACTTTTTTTTACTATTAAAAAAAAGGAATGAGATGTACAATCAGAGAAAATCATTTATAAAATGTACTCATTACAAAAATTCAACCTTTTGGCAAGAGAGAGAAGAATAATCTAAGATTACTTTTATAAATCCTGCTGAAGACAACTGGTGTATAAAATAGAGCAGTTATAAAAGTTTTCACGCAAGACAAAGACAAAAGAAAGATGAAACTTAAAAAAGGTTGCATTTGCTCACCAGTGCTCCTTCCAGGCAGGTAGCGTAATGGTAGCCTCTGCCCATGATCAGGACACTCTTCTGCTGATACAACTCCGTGGCCAACTTCTGGATCTCATCATCCAAAGAGAGGACCTCCTTAATCAGATCTAATATGGGCAGAAAAGCAATTATGAGTCAGTTTTTTGGGGGAGCATCAAAACAACCTTATGAGTGCTTTGGTGCTGTCACATGCTAGAACCTGGACTGGACAAGCTCATAATGTTTTGCAGGGAGCAGCAGACATTCCTTATTAGTTTACCATTAAAGCCATCCCATCATATGCTTTAGATCCAGAGCAGCATGCGACGGCTCGCAGCCTCCTCCCTCCTCCTCTTTTTTCTACTGATCCCTCTCTCATAATTTAGCTTACTCCAAGAGGATTGTTTGGACAAACAACTAAAATGAAGCTGGCTTTGGGTTGTGCTTGATCTTTGCTGCAAGAGATGGTTTACCATCCCTTTATGTTTTAATCTCACATGTGATCAGGATTTCCCTGACTGAAGCAGAACTCTCCCCTGGCTTGATTTACCTGGAAGAATTCTCAGACCCTGGATTATCTCACGCCGTCTGGGCTGCACTGAAATCCTGTCATCGCACATCAGCAGGGCAAACATGATCAGGGCCACAAACTGACTGGTGTAGGCCTGCAGAAAAAAAGAAAGTCAGGATAGGAGCATATGTGGTATTATGTCAGCATATTAAAGAGCTATGGGTGTGCAGTCTGAGCCTTTTGAAATTGATCGACAACGATAAAGAAAACTGTTGTATGATGACGTGTGTGCACACATAAAAAACGGTCACTTCTTGGATCAATCTTGGAATGTCAATATATATATATATATTGACATTGCAAGACTGCTTGTGGTGACCAGATCACTAAAGGTCAAGTGGTTTTCCTTTTGTGCAACAATACTGGAACCAGAGCAGCAACCTGATCCTAACTTTGGCGTCATCCAACAGAGTTTGTGGAGCCTTGAGCTTCTTGTCTCCTTGTTTTGATAGTGAACTTAGTGTCCAGCTAATAATCTGCACCAGATGACAAATGGCAGGAGAGGTAGATTTGAGTACACGCTATGCAGCATTAAAATGCAGCGAAGCTAGTGCTGCTCATGCTGGAAACTTGGTACACTCACACACCCGCTCTTTGTAATCATTCTGGAAATGTCACTGCTCACAACCTCAGCATATCTGAGCTTCGATGCCTGTCGTCATCACCAGCCCCCCCTCTCTGTTCCTCCATCTCCCTGCATGTTTGGAGGCCTTCCATGCCCATTTGGGAGATTTAATCAGTGTTCAGATGGAGCCAAGTCCTTTCACGGGACCCTCTGGACTCAGAAATGCGAGTGTCTGCGTCCAAGAAAATAGCTGTAAAACCTTTACACTGATTTCTTTTCCTCCCCTGACAGCACCCTAAGAGCAGTCTCTCTGAATTGTGACATTGAGTGCTGTGGGCTCTAAAGGGGCCAGCTTATTTGTCTGTACTCTATTTTTTCATGCAGAACATACCATCTGTTGCCCGGCAATGTAAAACCACACTTACATTCAGCTGAAATATGAACAACCCTCCGTCAAACCAAAACAGCTGTGGACTAGAAATCAAACGTAACCCTATAAATTCCCAAAGGACACTTGTGTAATTCAATAAGGCATCCTTCTTCCATTTACTGTCAGTTGATGAGACAGCAGGATTTGACTTTTGACAGCATCTAAGTATTCCATAAATCTTGCATATTCACCAAATGAACCAGAAAAAGCTTTTTTTCTTTGAGCTCTTTCTCTTTTCCAATTAACAAAAGAAAATAATTTGTATTAAACAGGGAAACAAATAAAATTGAAGCCAAATAGATGAGTTTGAAGTCATTTAGCAGCTAAGTGTGATACATATTGACCAGTGATCTGAAGAGGAAGGCAGTGTGTGTGTGTGTGTGTGTGTGTGTGTGTGTGTGTGTGTGTGTGTGTGTGTGTGTGTGTGTGTGTGTGTGTGTGGCCCAGCCAGCCAAGCAGTAAATGATGGCGTCTTTGAGGCATGCTTCGAGGCTTTGGAGCAGAGCAAGAGTCACTGAGCCAAGCCCAAAGGCTTAGCCAGGGGGAACCTGCTCCACTCTCTTTTCTATGCTCACTAACTGGGGCCGAGCTCCACGACTTCTCTGCTCTTCCTCCAAGTCTAAACTGGCAAATGCTTTTGGTTTTGGAGAAAAGGAAAAATGAGAATCCTGACTTTACATGGAGTCAGTCTTCTTTAGCTCCCTGAGGAATAAGAGTGCAGGAAAATGTCAACTCGCAAAGGCGAGTCTGGTGAGTCCGGATTCACAATGAACTTTTCAGATGGGATTTTATTCAGTGTCAGAGGGTGTGGAGTTCAGTTATGAGATGATGCAACAAACATGTGAAAAGTTGCTTTAAAACATTTCATTCTTCTAAAATGGATAAATGTTGTCAATTCAATCTTATTGATCTTCAAGTAAGTAAATACAATAAATGTGCTTTCTGTCTTACAAACAACCTGAAAATATTCAGTGTCTTTCAAGCGAACAACATTTGAGAGGCAACGGTGAATTTTTGAAGATTTCCAACAGAAACTTCAAATCGAATATCAAACTTGTTTTCAACTACTCAAGTAGTCTTCTAATTAAAACAAAATATTTGGATTATTGTGATTTACTGTCATAATTTCAGGTGACAGTTGTTTAAATGTATTTTTATTTGTCTGAGCAGCTCATGTTTTGCTTGAAAAATCCATGTCCAAACTTCATGAGAGTTAACCAGAGCAGCAGTCATGGCTCACCTTGGTGCTCGCTACTCCGATCTCAGGCCCAGCGTTGATGTGGACTCCGCAGTCGGTCTCCCTAGAGATGGAGCTGCCTACTGTGTTGGTGACACCCACAGTCAGAGCCCCTCTCTCCTTACAGTAGCGCAGGGCCATGAGGCTGTCAGCAGTCTCCCCTGGAGGATTGGCAGGAATGGGAAAACAAATCAGTCTATTCAACGCAACAGCTCTGACAACAAAACAACGCTGATTTATTAGTTAGGTCGGAAATTGCTTTTTCACAATCCAGGAGTCTGATTTGGAACAGGTTCACAGAGAAACCACAAGGCGAACCACAGACATCGCTCATAAATAAAAAATAAAAAATAAAAAAAAAAATAAAAAAAAGAATGCCACCATCAGCACAAATTCCCCAGGCAGAGTGTTTAGGTAGAGAAAACTCTACTGTGCGGCAGAACTTTGACTTAAAAACTTTGACCTACTGAACGTCAAACTGCTCCCTATGAAACTAGAAGATAAATAGGGAATAGGGAATTGCAGATGGCACCGTCCTCCTCACCTGACTGGCTGATAAAAAAGCAGACGTCATCTCGGAACACAGGTGTGTTCCTATCCAAGAAGTCACTGGCCAGCTCAATCATGACAGGCAGCTCGGTTAGCTCCTCCAGGACCTGACGGGTCTGGGAAAGTAACAGAGGACTGTTTAGCAAAACAAACCTGTTGAGCACATGTGCTAACCCATAAACTTCACACAGCTGTGTCCACAGTATGGACATCACATTTCATACTTGTCTTACGAACAAGATAGCGAAACATAAAGATTTAGATGGTGTGCATTTACACCGAAGGCGGACAGCATTTGTCAAATGGCTACTCACCGCTACTCCAGCATGATAGCTGGTGCCGCAGGCTATAAGTATAAGTCGCCGACACCTCTGGATCTCTTTGATGTGGTCCTTCAGTCCACCCAGCGTCACTGGAAAGCAAACCAAACCGCTAATCCATCATTCTGCTCCAACATTTTCCATCTCATAAAAAAAAAAAAAAGGCCACCAGAGTGCAGAGAGAATCACTGACAAGGTATATATGTGCTTTCCTATTCACAAATCCTGAAACAAACATCTGAGCAATGTTTCAGTGACATGCCTGAAGAAAGTAGGCCAGCAGAAAAGAGTGACTGTTTATGTTTTAGAGGTTATTCAAAAGTTGGAATTTGCAGCAATAAATGTGTAAATCTGAAGAGAGTATACTGGGACAGAGTGGAAAAGTGTTGTCTCAGTGGAACATTGATGTAACAGCACCTATAATCAGACATCTCTCTGACCTGTGTTGTCATCGAAGTTAACTCTCCCTCTCATGGTGTTGACCACAGACTCTGGCTGCTCAAATATCTCCTTCTGCATGAAGGAGCTGTAGTTGCCTGTGGTGAGATAATCAGAAATCAGGTTAACTTTTTCAAAATTGTTTAAAGAAAGAGAAATATGTCATTGACGCACATCAACCTCCTGAAAATCTCAGTTTTTCACTGGAACAAAATTTGTTTTTATGATTAAAAGAATCCCCTGGAAATGCAGGGAGTTGCTGTCTGTTTTAGTTTTTTCGTTCCTTTATTAAAATTCTGAGCCACAGTGTTACGTCATCCCTTACACGAAGACAAACATGAAACATCGGGGAGACACTGTTTTGCAATCAATTATAATCTGTGACAGTGACATATGAGGTTTTTATTCTGCCTCTGAGAGCAATTTGGAATGAGGTTATTCAGCAGAAAGTCTCCAGAAACTGAGGCAGAGGAGAGAGGCTGAGTAATGACAGGAACACAAAGGAATGTCAAGAGCAGCCAGCTTCAGTTCGCCTCTGCCCTCTGCTGGATTACTGAGGAACAGTCAGTGGAGGAGAGGACACTTCAGAAAAATACGTTTGCAATGTACAGGAATAGCAGCTTGATGATTGATAAATCATTTCGGTCCTTTTTGTCAAACTGATTCCAGCTTCTCACGTATGAGAGTTCGCTGCTTGTTTCTGTAATTTATGAAGGCAAATGAAATATGTTTGCTCTGACATAAACTATACGATAACACTAAGGCTCTGGGATGTTGTGTTAGGCTATTTTTTTACTTTGTTTTTCTACTAATTGATCTTTTATAGACTTGGTGATTGCTCATCCAACCAGTGGGTGAGATAAGACAGATCCATTTTACCAGTCTGTAAGACTAACAGTCAAAACACAATGTCAACCAGGTCAACTGGCAACATGAAAGGACTCAATCTCCTTTTTATCTGGTTAACAAGTGGAAAAAGAAAAAAACAAAGAAGCTAATTTTTGGATAAAAGGGTTTTACGTCAATTCATGGGTCATTTTTACGACAGAGGCTTCCCTGGAGTGCAAGTGATCCAGCAGGGTTGTAAATATCGGAGTGATAAAAAAGATAGCCTCAGGACTAGACGTCAAAAAGCCAGTCTCCCAAGACTCACACAATAATAACAGGACAGAAATTACAAGGGTCCAAATTACAAGGAAGACTTCAACAGATGTATCTTCAAATGTGGCTTTGAGTTATTTATGATGGCGAGAAAATGTAAACACAATGAAGTCCGACCCTCCACTCACCTTTCATGATCTGCTGCAGCTCCATCTGCAGGGACTCGATGGCCCGGGATGGGTAGTCTCCAGCCCTGCGTTTTATCCTGTGGATGGACAGCCGGCCGTCCATCACGGCGGCCACATCGTCATCCTCCAGGAAGATCACTCGATTTGTGTGCTCGATCACTGCGCTGTCATGACAGGAGAGACAGACGGAGAACCACATCAGACATTTGATTCATGAACGTATCAAGGAGGATGTGAAGCTGTAAAAGGTGGATACAAAAACTGCCATCTGCTGACCTTGCATCCGAAGCAAAGTAGTACTCCACAGCTTTCTCATCCACAGGGAACAGGCAGGTGTCCTGGTCGCTCCTGGGTAGAGCACCGCAGCTCTTCTTGTCTTTACCAGCTGAGAAAAAAAGAAACGAAAATGGGCCTCAGTCATGCCTGCGCAGTGTGTGGAAAAATTAGAAACAGATATTTTCTACATTCATAAAACAAAGATCTTACAGGAGCGGTAGAGCACAGGAATATGATCTGTGGACAGCTTGTGATCACTCCGCACTCCCATCAGCAGAGGACTTCCCCTCCTGCACAGTAACATTTAAATGATATAACAATACTTTATTCTGCAATAACTTAAACAGTTCGACAGCATCAGCGATGGCCTACCTAGTGCCAATCGCCTCTCCGGGGTAATGGACACTCTTGAAGACCAGGGCAAAAGCTCCTTCCTGTCAGGTGGAAGAACAAACTCATCAGACTTTCATCTGCTGATCACAGAAGGAGAGGCAGAGTGCACGAGCAGATCCTTACCAGCTGCTGGATCACCAGCTCCACCAGTGTGGAAAAACTGAGGTCGTCACTCTCGCGGTTGTCATACATGTACTTCACCAGTTTGGCGATTGTCTCTGTGTCGGTTTCCGACTCAAACTCGTAGCCTTTGCTCTCCTGTGGAGATTGAGTTAGAGAGTTAGTCTAACACTAACCCATAGAGTGATGACAAAATGCCTATTATAGTTTTTGAAAGATATGTGCTCACCAGGAATTTCCTCAGGTCTTTGTAGTTGGTGATAATTCCATTGTGAATGACAATGAATTCTGTAGAACAGAGAGATCATAATCATAAAATAATCATTTTTACGATATGATGCCTCCACCCAAGTCAATAAAAACAGACTGAGCAGTTATGGAAATGCAAGATAAAACATTAAGCTGCGTGAAATGAAACAGCTTTCAATCTTTAACTCAACTGACCATTGCTCTTATCAGATCTATGTGGATGGCTGTTGACTGGGCTTGGTACACCGTGGGTGGCCCAGCGGGTGTGGGCGATGCCGAGGTGAACATCAAACTCCACATCTAGGTCAATGTCCTGCTGCTCTAAAAGTCAAACAAACACAACCAAACAAAGACTAAACTTAGTATCTTAATGGTTCAGTCACATACAGGATGACAAATCAAAACTGATTCTCCTTCTGTCAGCTTACTGTGGATCTCCTCATCGAGAGCCTTCACTTTTCCACGTTGCTTGATGATTTGGATAGATTTGCCAGTTGACTCCTTGCCGTTACCCCCATCGATCCCCACACCTAACAAAAAACAAAAATGAAGAAATAGCATGAGAATAACAGGGATTACAAGTCCTTCAGTATCAACGGGTTGGTGGAGATTTCATATTGCAAGTAATATACTGTTTTTAGTCTGATGACAGAGCTGAACTCCAACTGAACATGCTACTACATTCAGTGAAGGTTTGCAAAAAACTGTAAGATGTTGATGAAATGCAAATGAACTTATCACACAGTAAATTAGCTCCATTAATGGTGCAATACGTCTGACCCAGCCTCATGATAATGGCTGTTAATTCGTCTTGCTTTGAGTTCCCCACATTTTCAGAAAAACAAATAAACATCAAATGTGAATGATGAAGGTGAATCATATGCTGCATTAACATTGGCTTGCGGACACTTAAAGGTCCAGTGTGTAAGATTTAGGTGAAAGGGATCTAT
This sequence comes from Paralichthys olivaceus, assembly GCF_024713975.1. Taxonomy (NCBI): domain Eukaryota; kingdom Metazoa; phylum Chordata; class Actinopteri; order Pleuronectiformes; family Paralichthyidae; genus Paralichthys; species Paralichthys olivaceus. Next base: position 17,457,890 of record NC_091096.1, read on the forward strand.
TGGCAGAAATTTAATGTAGAATAATCCTTATGATCTATCATGTTTGGAAGGGGAGGGTGAGGGGCATTCAGCTGCAACATGAAACTTCAACACTCGATCTCACTAAATTCTACACACTGTACCTTTAAGATGACATCACACGAGCAGTATAGAGGATTTTTATGTTGTTTTATTACGTCTCAAGTCTCGGTCACCAGTTACTCGTATTGTATTGGATTCGGCTGCTACAAAGTTAACTTCTGAGACTCCAGAAGTGTTTTATGGATTCAAACACTTCACCCAGTCCTCCACCGCAGAGTGGTGAGTAGGTAATGAGTGAATTTTCATTTTTCAGTGAACTATCTCTTTAACGCAGGCAGTGAGGGGACAGAGAAGGAAAAGGTCTGATAAATAAGCAGGAGTCTGTTGTTGATGTGAATGTTGTTGTTTTGTTGCTCTCACCCGCTGAGTCATAGCCTCTGTACTCCAGACGTTGCAGACCTTTGAGGAGGATCTCAAGGATCTCACGGCGAGTCCTTGGCACATGGTAGTTGAGATAGGCAAAGATTCCTAAGGAGAGGAAAACAAAAGTCTTAGAATAAAGCTGTGTTTTCTTCATAAAAAAATGTGGGTCTGTTGACTACATTTTTTTGTAGCTTTCTGTCCACTTTAAAATTCTAGGCAGGCACTTAAAAGTTCAGGTTGAATTCAACGTCAGTCAAACTGGTCGATCTAGTTGTTCTTATGATTATACCATCATAGTTTCTGACCTGAAAATGACAACAATATGTCGAGGTGACTGAAGAAGAACGCAATCTGATTCCTTCCGGACACAGTGGAACAAGCATTTACTTTGTGACGTACCGCTCTACTATTACAGGCTCCATGTCCAAAATCTATTTTGGGGATAATGCATGACAAACCTGCCCTACAGGAGGTGTGATGGTCCTGGAAAACAAATATTGCTCTCTCCAGCAGTAGAACCTGCTTGGAGACAATGGAGTGTTTCTGCTGGGAGGCGTAACAAACTCTCAACCCAGAGTCTGGCTTTAGTCTGAGAGGCTTACATATAAAGAACATAGCTTTGAGTTTCATTTAAAGCTGCATCATACCCGTGTCAATCAGTCAGTCAGACTAAGGTGCATGTGCCAAACACACTGAAAGACAGGCCAGCATAAATCAAGACTTAACAGACGTTATTGGTAAATTTGAGCAATTATCTGCAAATGTCTGAGATCTATGGCAAATCCAATACCTGATATCACACACTGAGGAGTGTCTCACCAACTGGCTATATACAGAGCATAAGCTTAGAAAGGAAAACACTTGAACCTCAGTGTGTGATACAGCACTTTACTACTACACAATGTTAAATTCTTTGGTGTGATGTTTATTAGTCTGTGGTTATATTGAGTTATTGGTGCTGCGGGTCATTGTTGTCCTGGAGCTGCCTGTCTGACGTATGCTGTAAGGAACATGGTGAATTTCCAAAAGGATGAAATAAATATCCTTCTATCCATCTATCCACGGAGGAGGCATGTAAAGAAGGCTTTATACAGAACTGAGCACTGAGAAGTAAATGCCAACAGGGAGCCAGAGGGTCCAACAGAGCATCCATTTATCCATTCATTCATTCATTGAGCAGCGGGGGAGTGAGGGGCAACTGGACATGGTTAAGTTAGTTGTAGTGACAGTGATGGGAGACAGAGTCCCCGGTTATCAGGCCCAAGTGAGACAAGACAGGACCATAGACTGTATAAAAAGAGGAAAGGACACAGGCGACGCTGATACCAGCAAAACATCTCGACTACATTTCCCTGTGATACCGATCTAAGGCATCATTTCCCGGGTACTCCGGTGACATTGTTGCGGCATCACAAGCGAAGCCCCGGTGTTACATCCCCCACACACACACATGTATAACACGACTCTAGCTAAAGTGTAACGACCTCGTAGCTCGTGGGTTTATTCCAATCAAACACGCTGCGAGAGGTTTGAGAGGAAAGTTACGCTTTTGTCGTAATGCCAGCGCAAATCACGTTAGCTCTGTGTTAGCAGGTTAGCATTTCTACGATGTTTGCTCATGTCGACTCGCTGCTCGAGCCTCCACATCCCAACTCACGCGCGGACAGCACGCAGGAGGAAAAGGAAACATGTCTGGTGGATGTTTAAATGACCAACAGGAGCAGCAACATCAGCTCGTGTTCGCTAACTCAGGTTAGCCACCCCTAGCAGGCTATTTCAACTGGTTTGCGGGTTTAGCCTTTAGCTGGCGATGCTAGCAACGTGTCGCATATGATGTACGTGTTGTTCCAGAGATTAAAGAACATCGCACATCCCCCCCGTGAATTCTGTAAATGTAGGTACGTCCTGTACTCACCACACATGTCTTCAGTTTGGCTGCTACTCTGGTAGCTGGGTCCGTCTGTCACATAAGCTTCGTCCCCCCACCGTGATCTTACCGAATCAGAGCCAACCAGCCGATTCCATGGCGCCTTCTGATTGGTCGAGCGGCCTGTCAGTCGGGGTTGCACCTACCGACGCAGGTACTCATGACGTGGCATCAGGATGCGGATCCGTGAGCAGGACGAGGATCCCGATGATGAGTCTGACGTCTAAAACTAACACGACCGCACAGACCTGAGCTGCAGGACGGTACACAACTCATCCGTAATGAATAACAGAAGGATCGATCTTTGATTGTGAGTCAACAATGTGTCCACAAAAGACACAGTTGTTCATGGCCTCAATGAAGGGATTTGGTCCGATGTGGCAAAATATGTAAAATGCTCAAGATGAGATTAGATAAAATGAGATAAATTATTTAAAACAAAACACGTTTATCAATCTTAATATTTATCTCTTATGATTATTGCCCTTATAGTGTGTGTCTGTAATTGTGTTTGTTGGATGTTGGGGCAATGGCAATGTCATTTTTTAATGGGTATGTTTCTATAACTTATGCTGCTTATCGTTGTTGCTATGCCACTACTAATACTTGATTATTACTTTTTAACTGATGCTTCTCATTTTTCTATCCCCTTTGCTGCCCATTCCAATTTCAGTTCTCTAAATATGCCTGCTCTTTAAAATCAAAATCCATAAATGATTCCCTGGGAAAACAGAAAATGTTGAGAAACGTTGCAATGTTAAAGTGAGAAAAATGTCCTGGATCTGTCCCTGATCCGGATCTGCTCCAAAATTTAACACGGGTTATTCCCTGACCCATACCACATCCTTTCATGGAGGTCTGTTGTTTTGGGGAAATCTTAATTACACACATATAAATCAACCAATAAACAAACAAATGTAACCTCCTTCACAAAGGCAAAAAGAAAGATCACAATATTCATAAATAATCCATTCCACATTCAAAAAAAGATTAAAAAAGCATTAGATCATGACAGAGAGAGAGGCAGTTATAAAATATTTCAATAAACTTTATTTACATACATACAGCACTATATATGGACTTTAAACCTAAAAGATGTTTTGAGTGAGAAAACGTGAAATCCTGTGAAATAATAAATAGAATTGAATTTAGCTCAACAGTCGTCAGTTTACTTTTTTGGGCTCTTCTGATCTATATTTTACTGTCATTGTACAAAGCAGCTACCAAAGTCAACAATAACATCAGGATGAATCATGATGATGATCACAGGGTCTTTCACACAGTCACGCTGTTCAACAGTTCCTCCAGCTGTGTCGACATCAGATGACCAGGGGAGAGAGGAATGTGCAAATTCGGTTCTAGGTTTCAGAGTAATTCAAACTTGAGCATTCATCTCCTCTTCCTCGTCCTTCACCTGTTGATACACAAATACAAAATTTAGTAAATATTTTCAAGTTGCAGTTTTTTCCCCTGAAGTTATTTTGTGGCTGAGGAATATGAGAAACAATGAGGTGCAAATGAAAACAACTGTCAAATCCCTAAAATGAATCTAGAGATTCAACACTTAAATTACTATACAAAAACCATACTAAATCAGGGATTCAAGCCTTTTGGACACAACAACTTACAGGTAATGACAGCTGGTTTATGCAATAAAGAAAGTAAGAGTGATAATTGAAAAAACATTATAACTTTAAACGTTTTCAAAGGAGATATAGCTCTCTTAATCACTGTTCCCCACTCCTTTGAAACCCATACTTTCACTGAGAAGTATAAAAACAAAATACCAAGCTGAAATTTTGAAATGAGAAGTGTGTGCATGTGTGAGAAAACCTATTCTCTGGCAGGAGAACAAACCTGCTCCACTGATTCAACTTCAGGAACGTAAAACTGCAGCATGTTCTGGATTCCACCCTTCAAAGTAACAATGGAACTGGGACAACTGGTGCAGGAGCCCTGCAGCTTCAGTTTAACAACGCCGTCTTCAAACCCCCGATACAGGACGTCACCTCCATCCTCCTGCACTGTCGGCCTGGGGAACAAAACCCGGCCATCAGCATGAGTGAGAACAGGTACTGATAAGAGAGGGCGTCTTCACAGGCAGCTACCTTATTCGAGTATCCAGCAGTTCTTTGATCATAGCCACAACTTCATCATCATCATCTGATGGAGCTGAGAATAGAAGTGGGTAAGAAGTTGATTCTATAGAGTTGGCAAACATCTTCCATTACCTGATATGTTTCAATGTTCAGACGGTTGAATCCTTTACCAGTATCTGCATTTGGTTCACTGTCCTCATTGACAACAGGAAGCCCAGTGGTGAAAAAGTCCATAATGGCAGCAAATACATCAGGTTTGATTACTTTCCATTCCATAGTTGCATCAGACTAAAAGAGAGAGAAAAAAGAGAACCTCATTCCAAGCGATGGCACAGAGCTGCACTATGAATTTCATATCAACTGAAGCTGGTTTTACTCTTGTTATGGTGATAAAGTCCCCGCCCAGGAAGACACTCTTGACTCCATCAATCCTAAACAGCTGTCTGCAGACAAAACGGAACCTCACTGAATATCAATGGAAATTATGCTGCGTTTATTATTTGTGGCTATAAATGATCAGTCTCCTCCTCCTCCCTATATATATATATACTAACTATGGTCCACAGATACCTGGTCCCAACATATATATATCTATATATCTCTCTATACATATAAAACGATTATTTTTTCCAGATTTTATTACAGTAAGTATTGCTTGGGTTCTTAAAGGTCCAGTGTGTAAGATTTAGGTGAAAGGGAACTATTGGCAGAAATTTAATCCAGAATAATCCTCATGATGTTTTCATTAGTTAACTTCATCTAAATTGTACGAATTGTAGTTTTCTTTACCCCAGAAAAGGCCCTTTATATTTAAATACTTTATATTTACATCGAGGGGACCCTCTCTACGGAGGCCGCCATGTTTTTTACATTAGTCCAGACTGGACAAACTAAACACTTTTGAGTTTTTATGTCAACTGACGGATTCCACAGGTTCTTTTTCATGTTTGAAAGGAGAGGGTGAGGTGAGGGATGTTCAGCTGCAACATGCAATTTCAACACTAGATATCACAAAATTCTACACACTGTACCTTTAAGTCAAGATCATAACTATAAATCATAACTTAGACAATTATCATAACTAATAATTATAATTGCTTAATTCCATTTAGGTGTGAAATGGGGTAACATACCAAACATCATTATGCAAACCTGGTCCTGACCTGTATTGCTACCAAAATGCCTACTGTAAAAAAACATCATTACCATAAATGTATTCATCATTCATGAAGTAATTTACCTGGCTAATGGTGAGCAGTGTGCATCGCGAGGGCCTGCAAAATTCATAGTTCCTGATTCAAGAACTGTGCGACCTGGGAGAAACTTTACGCTGTTGGGGTTTGGTGTATCCTGTGTTTGCACAAACATGGATCTCCCTTTGAAGAAACATAGCAGAAAGAAGAAGCCATTAATACACAGTTCAATTCAAAAGAGCTTCAAGGATGCTTTAGTAATACAAACCTGGAACAACAAAATGTGGGTTTTGGGGCCATATGTTCGAGACTCCTGTGTTGTGTGAAGGCCAGTGTAATCCAGCGCTCTGATGTCCACAGACAGCAAGACTGACACAGCACATAAAAAGATATGCAAAATGTTACTACAGTAAAAATCTCATTTACAAATTTACAGAGGAAAATAATCTGAATATTCAGTGCCCACGTTTCTTCCCTCATCTAAATACCTTCTGGGCCTAGGGACCATGCAATCCATTTATAACAGCAGTGAGACAAATTGTTACATGGAACCATCGGTAATGACCTACAATGACTGACACAGCACATACTTTAATATATAGTCAGTGTTTGTCATGTCTTGAAAAAGAGAACACACAATTCACTTACTATTACAGTTTAACTTCTGTGATGTAGCAACTTTATCTCGCAAAATTGAAAATGAAAGGTTTATTGGAATTGAAAAATACATAACACATGATATGTTACATAAAATATTTTTGATAGACTAGATTGGCAGTCAGTAGAGCGCATACCCCTGCCAAGGCCCAACAGTTCCCTTTAATTCAATTAAGCTACACTCATTAAAATCACTTCCCTCAGAAAAACTGTTAATCAAAGTGAGTTAAAAAAATATCTGGATTGAACTTGATTGAATCCGGTCTGAAAGTTAATCTGTTCTTTCTTGGCCTATACCCCACCCTTCCACAGGAAGTTAATGATAAGTTACAACAATATTGGCTCAATAGTTTTGGCGTAATCCTTCTGATAGACAAACAGTGATGAAATCATAACCTCTGAGGTCGTTATAGTCCCCATATTTATCAGATTTTTACTGTCAACTAAAGTATTAACCCCTTCTCTTATTCTTTAACCACTTTATCACCATGAAAGTGTTGAGCTTTCTTGTCATCAACAAAGTTGTGTTGCAAAGCCATGAAACAACAGGCTGTTATTATCCCATCCACCACTGGTGTTTGTTGTAGCTCACAACTTCTCCAAGTCTAAGTGTGTAACTTTGTTAGGGCTGTGAGGTGTTTGGTGATAATTGTTCTGAAATAATTGATATTAAATTACTGTGTCAGCAGTTGAATGAGTGACTAACTCATTACTCAGAAATGCTATGAATAAAGGTGCAGATTAGTTGTCTGCTTGTAAATGATTTGTTTGCCATTGTTGTCAGTGTTGTTGAGAGGTAGGTCCTTCATTACCAAACAGGTACTGTACGTCAAACTACTTGAACTATCTGCTGACTGGATGCATCATTGGCATGCCATGAATCTGACATGATTTAGCTGCTGCTCTCAAAAAAGGTCAGTGAGCTGCTGCAGAGATAGATGGGATAGGCTGATATATATACATATATTTAGTTAGCGTTGTGATTTCATTCTCCTTTTTTTGTATTTTTTAAATACAAAAATACTTACTTTTATTTTGATTATTTTATTTTCATAAACTTAGAATAAGGGTATTTGGTATTTTTAAATACATTTGGATATATCTGTCCATCTCTGGCCACGACACAATTCTTCATGTACATAACTGAATTGAATGTGGAACGTGCTGAATTAATAAGCTACAGTGTGACATGAACAGGACCAGAACATTTGATTCACTCGTTTCCAACACTGTTATGTAAGCGGTAATAATCAGTCTGCGTCACTCTGTGGGTTAGCTGCTTAGCTAGCGGCTAAAGGTAAACACCAGATCTGCTTTGGTCCAGTCAGCTAATTCATACGAGTATTTAAAAAACACAACACGAGGACATAACAACTGACAAACAGATAAACTTACGGACGCGCCAGTCTTGCTGAAATACCCAACAACCTGCCGACCTGTCTGTAAGTCGCCATGTTTGCATAAAATGAGCGGAAGTGGTGATTCTCCTAGCGGAAGTGACGCACAATTATTGTGCGTTTTTTTGAGACTTCCCCAGATTCAACAGTCGCTCTTATTTTCGCCAGCTCAGGAATAACACTACACAACATTTAAAAATGCCGAGTGGCAGAAACTTCAGGAGGAGAAGAGACTCGTCGGATGTGGAAGAAGACGAGACAACTGAAGAAGTCAGGTAAATAAGTGTATTAACACTCAACAAGAACAGAAACATCTTCGACAGAAGCGTCATGTTGCTAACGTGGCGACCTGCTCCTCGTAAAGCTAAAAACAACCACCACACGTGCATGACCGGTGCTATTTTTACTAAGGCACGTAGACCATGTGATTTAATTCAAATATTGTGTCTGGTCGTTTAGATCAAAAGTCGAAGAGGCTAAAGAGCTGCAGACTTTGAGGAAACGACAAAGCGGTGTCAGGTAACGTGAATGTGATGTTGTGCTCCTTGTTACGATGTTTGTTGTAGCTCAAGTTTCTTACAGCAACATATCAGATGAATAAATTCATACCCCCCTCTCCCCCAGTGTGACCGCCCTGCTGGTTGGAGAGAAACTACCCCCAGAAACTGAGATCGATGTAAGTGACGCTGATTAGTTGTTGCGTGTTTAACCGGATGTTCGGTCAGTGTCTAACTCTAACATGTCTCACAGAATGATCCGTTTAAACTGAAGACCGGAGGTGTTGTGGACATGAAGAAAGTCAAAGACCGGAACAGGGACATGTAAGTAAATCTACATGTGTTATGATTCTGTGTAATTGAACAGTTGTGTGCGTGCTGTTGTGTCTTTACATGTGATTCTGATACAGGACAGAAGAGGAAACAGACCTCAACCTGGGAACATCTTTCTCTGCTGAAACCAACAGAAGAGACGAGGATGCCGACATGTATGTACACCTTCCTCAGTTGTGACACACACATGCAGACACACTCTCTCTCTTTAGCATTCAAAATGTGTGGACACAGAGGTCAGGCTTAAATTAATACAGATTCAATTAGTGTACAAAAGCACTAGATCCAAGCTTTTTAAAAAATAGGTTCTAGATAGAGATGATGGAAGTCAGCATGACGAGAATGTCAGAATGTCCACACACCAGTCGATGTTCAGAGGTAGGTAATATTTCAGGCACAGGTATTTCTTCTCCTCAGTCAAGTCCCTGTTTCTTCATTTGTTTTTACACCATTATTTATATTTACATGTCAAACAGTAAAATTCAACTACTGCTTTTGATCTAAATATTGTTCATTTTTGTTTCAAATATTTTTTTTTCTGTCATAAATACACTAAAATGTGACACAAAATACAATAGACTTAAGATGTCACTGTGTTAACTCACACAGCTGTTTACAAAGTGCTTATTTCACCTCACAGGATGAAGTATATTGAGACGGAGCTGAAAAAGAAGAAGGGCTTGGTGGAGGCGGAGGAACAGAAAGTAAAGGTGAAGAACGCAGAAGACCACCTGTACGAGCTGCCCGAGAACATCCGAGTCAACTCTGCTAAGAAGACTGAGGAGATGTTATCCAATCAGATGCTGAGTGGGATCCCTGAAGTAGATCTTGGCATCGAGTGCGTTAAGGAGATTCTCAAAATGACGATCTAATCTATGAGAAATAGACTTTCTACATTGAGACATGGTTGTGACAAAGTATTATACTCTGATTTCTTTCCTAGTGCAAAGATAAAGAACATCATCCAGACAGAAGATGCAAAAGCCAGACTTCTGGCAGAGCAGAGGAACAAGAAAAAAGACCAGGGCACATCATTTGTACCAACCAACATTGCTGTGAACTACGTCCAACACAACCGCTGTGAGTTTTTTTACCTTTGCCATCGCAGGGTTTTAAATGGTGAGAGATCATGAGAGATAAGAGGTTGTTTAATCTTGCTTATCTATTCCCTCAGTCTACCATGAGGATTCAAATGCACCACAGAGGCATCACAGACACAGAGAGGAGCCTAAGGCTAGACCGCTGCGTGTGGGAGACACCGAGAAACCAGGTCCAGAGAGTAAGAGACCGCACACAGCCACATCCCATCACACAATTCTTCACACTTTTCTATCAGTAGACTGTAGAATGATGCTGTGATCACTCTGTCGGGGGAATATCAATTAATGAACATTGTTTTTATGAACTGTCTGGATTTAGTTACCATTTCAAACATTTATATAAATAGTTACACACAATTCCTTCTGAAATCTGATTCATTACTACTTTTTAATTCACAGCAACATCCCCGCCCAACTACCGCAAACGTCCAAACAATGAAAAGGCCACCGATGACTACCACTATGAGAAATTCAAGAAGATGAACCGAAGATATTGAGGAGCTGCATGTTGTTTTCAATAAGAACTCAACAGGTCTAATTTTAAAGAGATTGAGTCACAAAAGATCATTAGTGGAGTGGATTTCCTGAACAATGTAGATGACAGTCCTCCTGAGTGTTGTGCTTTGTAAATATTGTATATATCCTTGTGTCAGTTGCTTACATTGTTCAGGTTGGTCTGATAATCAACAATTCGACAGAAAAGACCAGAATATGTTGTGAACATGAGAATTGTTAAACTAAGGGATATCCCAGCTCTGAGTTGTTTAGCATGTTATTTTTAGTCAAATTTAAATTAGTAGCTTTAATTTTTGAATGCTTTCAAAAACACATTTGAATAAAAATGTTAAATCAACATTTAACTCTGTTCTTTAATTTGATCAGTGCTTAATGAATACAAAAAAACAACTAATGAAACATTACAAAAGTGAAGGTTTACAAAATCAATACAAGAACATACAATTGCAAAGGTATAAAAATCTTTTGTCTGGATCTTATTTTAAATTAATTTAGAAAAAAAAATCAATTTATTGTTCAGAGTAGTTTCTTTATTTAACTATTTTCCTGATACTTGTGAATACAAAAGAAAACAACCTAAATTTCAAACTGTTAGTCCAGTTTAAAGTCAATAAAGAAAACCGTGGCAAACCTAATTAGACACTAGTTCAGGATGTATGATGGAAACTAAATTAGCCAATGTGCTATCGTCCAAACTGAGCACGTGTTGTGTCTCCAGTCACTGTCCATTCTCCTCCTCACTGTTTCTCTATGGAAGCAGTCCCATGACCGTTGAGGTGGTGTTGGGGGTTTGTCTCCTGTGATGGAGGTGCGTCCATGTCTTCTCTGTCACCCTGGATAGAGCTGCAGCTGCTTCCTGGTGAGGTCCAACTGTCTCGCTGCCGGTAGGCCTCGCACAGCGGCAGATCAGTGCTGTCCCACTGACTGTAGCTTTGTAGGGCAGAAACCAGCGGGAGGCAAAGAGTCAGCGCAGCACAGAAAGAGAGGAGCAGACAACAGCAGCAAGTCAGAATAAGCGCATCCGTCACAGGGAGGGGGCACCAGAGGGAACATGTATGATAGAAGCATGGAGGTTATGCAGAAGCACTGGAAATGATCATGATTACAAAAAGCTGTTTATGAGTTATTTGGTATTATTAAGAGGTATGACTGATTAGCGGTGGATTTTAAGTTTGACAAAAAGGTGTGATTAGTGGCTGGTGGGGGAGAAAGCAGAGCGAGTGCAGCGAGGAAGAAAGGCCCACACCCAGCATGCTCAGAGCAGGACTGAGAGACACTTTCTCACACAAAACAAGACAAACAATTATAGTGTTTTGTCTCTACTTTATTTCTTTATCGTTTTGGGTCTAGTGGAACAGCCGGCAGAAACTGGTTCACACGTACAACCACACCATGTGTGACTGACAGCTGCTTGCGTGGTTACAGCTCATTCGGACGGAATCAAATAAATATTACCTACTGATTGCTTTTACAGAAAAAACATCTACTTGAGAAAATCTTAGTTTTAGGTCTGACCTCAAATAAATAACAGCAAACAGTTGTGTCTTATTGTTAAGACCATGACAAACATCGGTCAACACTCCAGTCTTAACATGAACCATATGTGAGGTCACTTATATATTTATTTACATATAGTCTTAAATGAATCATACTTTGATAAAATCTATACTCTGATAAAGTTTTAGTTAATTTAATGTGTAATTCTTGTAAAAGGTGTTATTCCCTAAAATGCTTTGTTACTTCAACTTACAATAATTCATTATAAATGAACTTGGGATCCTGAATACTTATATTCCACTAAAACATGTCTCTCTCCCATGTACCAGATAATATTCGTAAGAACCTCTCTAAAACCTCTCAGATACTGCAGACAAGGAAACCGATAAATTTCATTACCATTTATAAATAAACTCTAGTGATTTCTATTCAGAAAAATCTGACTTTCAAACTGCATCAGCAAACTGCAATAAATGGCCAAACTAGATACTGAACTGCTGTAGTTCAAGAGCTTAATACATGTGCACTCCTGATTTTCAGCGGTATGTCCCTTTAATGCTGAAGTCCTCGTCACTTGGACTAATTCTGACACACGTCATCGAGCAGGTAAAAAATTAAGGCACTGGTTTATCAGTAACGATGTAGAGTCACTTGTTGAGTTGAGCTTCATCACAATGACCCTCAGCAATGACATGTTGATGAATGATACAGTTTGGATGTGACAAAAAGATAAATCCAAAACAAAAGGTGTCAGGTTTAGAGGCCGGCAGGTGTAAAACCTTCCATGGGCTCAACAGTGAATGGTGAATGGTGAGACAGTACATGGTGCTGGGCATGGGGCAGAAGAGGGGCGGTGGGATGGGGACAAGTATAAGCCTACTTGTACCTGGAGGAGTAATATTCTTCCTCGAGCTCATACAGGTCGATGGCGATCTCGTCGCGGAGCGAGGTGAGCTTCTTGTCACACTCCTCCTGCAACGAGCGGAGGTGCTGGTTCTGGAGGCTGATGGCGTCGTTCACAGAGGGAAAGTCATTCAGGATCAAGAACTGCTTTAGATCAGACACCAGCTTCATGAGGGACTCACCGGCACGTACCTGATACAAGACAGGAGATGGATGTGTTGTTTGTTGTCTACAGACACATTCAAAGTCCAGAAACACTGTCACTTAGAAAGCTTGGATAAATTAAATTATCATTGAGTGATTCAGTTAGTATAAGTTCCTAATGTGCATCGGAACTTAATCTTAAATTCTAGTGGGGATCTGAAGTTTAAAAAAGGGCTAAATGTCTCAATTTAATGAACATGTGCAGCCATACCTAACATGGATTCTTGTGAGTGGATTTTCCACTCAGTGTAAACATCAGGTAGCTTGAATAAAGAGTAAGCTGACAGAATTTACTGAGAGACAATGTGGAATAAAATTGATTTCGCAACACCCTTTAATCTCCTTAGAGGAAAATTAAAGGGGAAAATACTGCCTTATTATAAGGAAACACAAACAATATCTCCTGATATTCTTAATTACTGAACATAATTAATATACTTAATTATGTAGGTGTTTTAAAACCTAAAGTACACTCATTACACTCTGCTGCTACAGACGTATATAAGTTTAAACTGTCCTCATTTGTAGAAGTAGTTAGTACTTTTATCTAATTGATTTTTTGTATTTATTCTGGTATTTCTGCTTTTTTATTCATTGTACAGCACCTTGGTAAACTCTGGCGTGCTTGATAAATCAACGTGACTTGACACTTACAATGTTGGCTGCTCTGACGTGCATTTCATAGTGGTCCTGCTCGGCTTGAGTTGCTCGAGCAACCTGCGTCTCATCCTCTATCTGGAGGAAGCAAACAGAACCAGGTGAAGGAATGTACAATCAGAAGACTGAGGGGAACAGAGACTTTCTAGATCTGCTGACAGGGAATCTGCTGCTTTCACAGGTAACAAAAGGAAAACCTAAGACACAGACAGTGTTCTAGAGATGGTGGTGTGCCTGTGTACCTTCGCAGTTTTAATGATTTCAGTGAAGTTGTCCAGGATGGACCTGATGTCATCCTTCAGCCTCTTGTTGTAGTTCTGCAGCAGAGTCTCTTTGCTCTGGGGGAGAACTCTCTGAGTGGCCATCGTGTTCAGGAACAACACAGCACACGCTACCTGTTCACACCAGGTTAACACACATACTCTGTTGAGCTGAAGAGGCTCAACAGTGAATCATCAAAGTGGAACACAGTGAGCACGAACACCACTGACGACAGAGCAGCTAGCTAGCATGGGCAGGCGGGCACATTCACAACAGCGGAGACGAACCTGAAAGTCACGTGCTTCTAGTCTCTGTACAACCGATTCAATAACTCTAAATATATGAATAATAATCCAGTAATGATAATAAGTAAACTCTTACCGCATACTTTGCAAACAATGAGTTTAGCGCTGTATTCTTCTTCTTCTCCTCCTTCTGTTCTCTTCTTCTTGCGTCCGACAACCCTCGGGGTGCACATTACCGCCCCCTAGCGTTATTATAAGTAAACCCCTTTCAAAACAGAAAACATTTGTGACATCGTTTTATGTTTACATGTAGAGCTTTGTACGATTTTCTTTTCTTTCCCCTTCTATTATTATCATTATTATTATTTTAACACATGCACACATATAAGCAAAATGGCGGCTCAGATCCTCCCAGGATCTCAAATGACAAATTACAAAGAAATAAGTACAAAAAAGTACAGTACTCGCTAATTTACATCCACAAATGAATGATGTCTGTGATAATAAATAACTGCAACAACTTCAAATTGTGATTTACATTCATTTAATATTTTGTTTATGACTTGCAACATGGTTTTCAAAGGCAGGCTGTGCAGCATTAACAAGTGTTTTGAGTGCTTTTCTTTTTGTCCAACAGTGTCATCAGCGTTTGAATCCTCCAAAGATTTGCAACACTGGTCAAAATACACTTTACAGCAGTGTTACAATCAAAAAACATTCTTAGAGAACCCTGACTCTGTGTCAGTGACTATGTGCAACCTTCATGTATGTATATAAGGTGGGTGAGACAAGTGGGCATTAAAAAAAAACACTTCAAAAAGAAAGAAAACATGATTTTAGATTGCAACAGGAGAACACAGTAATTAAACTTTGGGTTGAGACAGGAGTGATCCCCTTTCTTAAAAGTGCCATGGTGGGTGTTTTATAGTGTTTTATGATTTTACAAAGCACATAGACAATAACAAATATTTCAAAATGGCGATGAAATAAATTCAAAAGGAATGTCATCAGTCACCATTCATGACGTCACGTATAAGACACGACTGTTACGATCCATGACTGGATACTGCAAAGCATGAAGTGCAGTAAATATTTCTGTAACTCCAGGAAAGCATTGTTTTCTCTTCAGTTATTTGTAAGTGTGAGTCACAGTTTTTACACAGTGATGTCTATGATAGAGAAGCATTACAGAGTTGACATAAAACCTTGGTGCATATAAATACTGCAGACAGCAACAGGAGGTCGTACACAAGTACTTGGAGCTGAATGCAAGTGCATTAAAATGAGGTGAATGCAGCCGTTTTTCAGGAGGGCACAGAAGGCAAAATGTGATTCATGATGTTTGACATGGAGGGAAGAGCGTAACTCTTCTGAGATAAAGTGAGAAGAAATAAAGATAAGTGAATCTTCTACATTGACGTAACATGAAGAGTGAATGTTCTAACATTTATATAAAGTTTGTACATCACATGGAACAAACGCTGATATTTCAGTTCCATTAGATGGGACAGGACAGCGACAACAAACATAATATATGAACAAAACATTTTTGATTGAGGGAAAAATGCATCATTATCAAACTATCAAGCGTAAACTCACAGTTCCAACACCATTCACTTTAAGGCCACGATTGAATGACCATCTACAAATTTCTTGCTTGATATGATTGTAGATTCTTTTCTCATAGCAGTGTTCAGACACTGCAAGACATAGTCACGCTGTTTTGTCTTTACCTCTCAGGCTTCTGTGAAGTTATGACCCTGTGATTCAAGCTGAATCTTTCCATTCTGAGAAACAGCTGCAACAAAGGAATGAGGCGTTATCGCGTCATAGCTTCACAGTAAAGCTCAAATACAATCGAGGACAAGCTCCCTCATTACTGTGGTGTGTTTAGCGCTGACAAAAAAGTAACTGAGGTAGGCAAGAAAACAATCAAATGCTTGACCACCATATTATCTTTTTCTCAATATATACGTACCAAAAAGATTAAGAGCAAATCAAAAAGTAAAAGATGTGACAGGAAAAAAAAAATCAGGTGAATCAAAGTGACCAGGATGTCAGTTTTCTTATTTTTACGCAGGATTTGTGATGATCTTTGCACCAGATCAGAGCCAGATGAGAGTGAGATCCATGCAGGCCTGCAGTCCAGCTGCAGTGCTGGCGACAGCATGCATAACGCCTGGTACAGTTTGCATAAGTGAGAGCGGTGCTGATACCCACTGCCCTGACCTTAGATCGGGTTCAGGGCTTTTCCTGTGGGGCTTTGAGGTGAAAGGGTGCAGAGACGAAGGGGTCTACAGCACTCACTTCTGACGTCCATGAGTGAAGAGGTCCAACGGGGACTGATGCCACAGCTTCCTGCCTGCTCACGTTAGACACCACTCTGTGAGCCGCTACCAGCTGCTGGGGCACAGGTCCCTCAAAGTGTCGGGAGTATTTGGCCAGAGCTTGAGGGCGGAATGGTTGAGGAGCGACCTGTCCCAACGCGTCTTGATCAGGGCTTACAGCATGAACTCCAGCTATGTGAGGGTGCGACGCCATGGGTTGAGCTCCTGCAGCCTCCTTTCTTTTTCCGAAGGGAGCCTGCGAGAACACGTCAAGCTGCTGCTGAGCTTCCAGGGGGCCACGTAGGAAAGGAGCATTGGTGAACACATCGGCAAAATCTTCTTGCACAATCTGAAAGGGGGCTTTAGAGAAGACATCTGCAGCAACATTTGCCCCCTGTGCTGGCTCGGGTACGTGCTGGGTATGATTCTGAGCGAAGGTGCTTAGAGTAGGTTGATCGAAGGTCGTGGTTGGTTGTTGTGTTGGGTCTGCGTTGGACTGTGCTGATGAGTGGAGGTCTAACTGAGGCCCCTGCTCGTCTTCATCGTCAGAGTCCAGCAGCAGAGGTCTGGAGCCGCTGAGGTCATGAACTGCTATATGACTCTCAGCAGCTCCTCCATCCTGCTGATCTTCTTTATGGACTTCTTTCTCCTCTTCTTCCTCACTGGAGTGCACACAGTCCTCATCTGTTTGAACATCTACCTCTGGAGCTTCAATCTCTTGTCCCTCCTCCAGCACGGTGTAGTCGTTGCTCTCTCCTTGCGGATCTGTGAAAGACAGCAGAAGCGGAGAAAACATATCAGAGGTGAACACAAATGTCAACAGACATTTTTAGTAAAAAAAAAAAAAAAAGTATTCCTGTTAACAAACCAGGCCATCAAATCTCATCATATATAAAATCTGCAAAAGCCTGATCGATGACAACGACCTGACAGTGAGGAACCAGCAGAAGACTCCCACAATACAAACACATTCTAGTCTAAACAAGTCACAGGACACGGACAGGACTACCAGCGCTACTACTACAACATCAAGTAACCTTGTTTCCACAAATAGGTTTCAGTACAGCTATTCAGTATCCTCAACATTGCAAGGACAGTGCGTTGAGTTAGGAGAGGGGGGGGGCAGTTTGATTTTAGTCAGGATCGATTGTGTCAAGTTAAAGGAGCTCAGACGGAGTCAGTGGCTCTGTGGAAACAAGGACAGAGAGCCTTCATGGCACGAGTAGAAGTAGTTAGTGGGACAGACAGGTTTGCATGGATAAGCAGAGACAAGTCAGTCTTACCTCAGCAGCGTTGACTGTTAACTGGCAGCTCTTGGGAAGATGTTAGTTGCAGCCATTAAAGGAAAACACCTGTTTAAGGTAGTGTTTAAGGTAATTTCTCTCATCATACAAGTATTTGAAACTGTCCACAGCCTGTTTCCAAAATGTTCCATTTTTCCACTTTGACACAAGAGTTGATAAAAGTAAAAAAATATCCACAAATCATTTCATCTGTCAGAGCTGACTACCAAGCACAGTAAACAGTGAAACAGCGTTGATCATGAAGAGCTATAGATCCATTACATTACAACTCACTGAATCTACAATCTATAAATCTGTGGTACAAACTAACAAGCAGGAACACAACTTAAAGTCCCTTTTGCTCTGGAATCCCAACAGTAGTGAACAGGTGTGTGACTTTAAAATACATCTGTCAACGTCCATGAAGCAAAGAACTTCAAAAATGTATAAAAACTATTTTAGGTTTCCTATAAATCTCTGAGACACTTGTCTATACTTGTATGGTGCACACACAAAACAATGTTTGAATAATGACCAGAGAACACATGAATAGATACCATAATGTTAGAGTATCTGCAATCTAATTTGGTTCCAAGAAGGACAGTCTGTTGAAGAAAATCACAACTGTCTCATCTGGTCCCTATGCTCTTTAGTGTAAAAATCAAATAATGTGACCCAAAGACACTTAACTTCCATTCACGTTAATGAGTTTTATTCAGAGCCTCTCATTTTGAACCATAATCCATAAAAATAGAAGTATACACTCAATTATGATCCTGCTTCTGTGGACATCTGTCACCAATTCAAGTCAGAGTTATCAATATGCCTGTCACCACGTCAACCCCACTATTACAGTTAAGTACATAAGTTTCACAAAGCAACACATGTAAAACTCTACAGCCAAGGCAAGAAGTCTACAGGATACAGCACTGTAGTGTCAACATGAAGCTTGTTGTAGGATTGCATAGATCAGCAACACAGATGCAAATGACTTAACTGAACCAATAAAGATGGAGGGGGAAAAAAAGCATTTCTTTTTACCCAAGTCAGTTCTTAGAGAAATGCTGATGTGTGTGAATTTACAATGTCATACAGGCATGAGAAGGTGGTGAAAACTATTCATGTCCCACATATACATCAATGATGGCAAATCAGGGGTAATGTACCATTTTCTGTTTGTATATACACGTATAAGGTGATATGGACCTTATATAGAGACTTGCATCACATAATGAACTTCCTTTGGCGAGAGAAATCTATTTATTTTATGCTAAGGATGCAATGCAAAGTCAGCTGTGACCACATGTAATATAATGTATGCAGCTGTTTTTCCATGTCTCATGATCATCGGTCAAATGACAGAGGTGAAAGGTGCAACAGAGGTATCAGGAAGTCAACTCCGTCATTAGCTCTGTCTTGGATCAAATCTATCTCAGTTATATGCAGAAACTTACAAGCACCAGCACAATGTGAGGAAGTGGAGAGCCCCAGTCAGGTAAGTCATAAGCACTTTGTGTCATGTATCCATGACAAGATCTAAAGCAAAAGCACAAGCTGAATGTTTGTGAATGAGGAGAAAAGACTCTGGACACAAGGTCCAAATATTTGCACTCTTAAATACACAAACATTTTTTAAATCTATATATCCTTGTAAATTTTTACATATTTTATAATGCTCACACTGGTTCATACCTTGAATCTGAAGCACTATGAATAAAAGTCACATTTATTCATACCATGACATAAGAGATAGCTTTAAATATAACACGACTACAAAACAATCTACTTGACATGAGCAAAAAAATGTTTTATGTACACGTAAAGGATTTTTCTGAATATCACTTCTGGCAGAAAACTGTCACATTAGCCGAGAGACCTAAAAGTATGTGATAAGAAAGGACTGGCTACATAAGACGGACAGGATGTCAATGGGAGATTGTTTGTTAGCGCAGTACAGACACAAAATAAATCAGTGAAATCTCTTTAAACAGTGTTGTGCTTCACTGTTCCAGAGAGCAGAGCAACACAAATCTAAAAAATTAATAAAATCTTTTCGGTAGCTTTGGCATAGAATCATTTCATTCCCTTTTGTTTATCTGCTGTAACCTTCTTGACGACAGGTTAAACATATAATGAGGAGTTTATGACCCTGGACATTAAAGATGTATTTATATAACGCACGCATACCATGAATGATCTCACTATGTTATAGATAATGCTGATCGTGAAAGCACCCTGCGATGGTGATGGATCTCGGTTAATCAGCCTTGTTAACACTGACTTCTTCAATCTCAGGATTTGAACACGTTATGATTTAGTTTTGGGAGAAATTATACCCTGTTTAGTGATCAGAAAGAGATCAGAATATATAGCTCTGCTTAGGAAGCTTAATGCATGCACTAAGTTAGCTTAGATACATAAAACCCTGGTTACTGTTATATATAAGGGGAAAGTAGCAGAGATTTAGCTTCATAAGATGGCGCACTGAGATCATGTCCAAAGAAAAAGGTTTGAAAAAGGCAGCCTCATTGTCCTTTCACAACGGTGAGAAATCTGACAAGACGGCCCAAAGCTGACATTTCCTTCTCCATAACTGGTTGAATCAGTGCAAACAGCTCTCAGCGGTCACTCAGGGTGCAACTTTGTTTGGTCAATAGTTTAGTTCAAAGCTTTCATAGGAAAGTGCATCCAATGATCCAGGTGGTCAATTTTTACTGCTCATTCTTTAGATAGACCCCTGACACAAATGCGCATGCCTGCAGGTGGCTTGCTTAAATAAAGCTATGACTCTGAACAAGTAAAGTGAGCACAACGCAGCCGTGTGACAAGGACAGTTGATCACCAAGGCTGTGCTTGGATATTAATGCATGTATGAGGAAAGCATGAGGGAGACTATGGTGTAGCCAGAACAGAGGCAGATGATATGCTCAAGCAATTATGAGAAGATTTTGTTTAAACAGCGTGGGAATGTCAACAGCAGGCAGAGATATATGAAACCAGCTTATCAGGCAGCTAGAGATGGAGTTGAGGCCAAGGTGGCACGTAAAGCGAACGGTTCCACTGAACCGATCTATGCTGGCTCCGTTTCCCTTCATAAGGTGCTACATTAAGTGCCTCTGCTCCCCCCATTTCTATCCCCTGACCCTCCCCCTGTCCCTTTGTTAGGATTGCACACTGCCCCTTCGACCTCTCCCACCCCCTCTAGAGGTCGATGAGCTGATCCACCAGCAGAAGGGAGCGGGCCAAGTTGGGGATGCTGGACTCTGAACTGCCACTGTTGCTGCGCGAGTGACCACCTGAAACATGCCAGAAACAGAGAGAGAGAGAGATGGACATGGAAGAGTCGAAGGGAGATCGTGAAAGACAAGCAAAAGAATGAGTGATATTAACAGAGATTGTATGGAGAAATGAAGAGCGAGGAGTTGAGGAGGATGAGGGTGGATGTAATGGCAGAGCAGAGAGATGCATGAACGGGGGGCAGAAAGAGAAAGAGAGGCAGAGAGTGAGCTGGGATTATTTTACACAGCTGCATCATTACAGGGGGGAGTCATTCTAACACGAGGAGACTTTTAAGATTCACTACAAAGAGCCAAACACCTGCAGGTTGGATAGGCACCAGCACTACAGCCTCAGAAGCATCAGAAACAAAGGAGAGAGTGGGGATAATGTTAGAGCTTGATGGGCTATGAAGCTTTAATGTGACAAGCACACCCATACAAGTCTTCTAACATCTGTAGTGATAGGAAAGAGCTACTGCGACTGAATTAGGGGCTTAGTCATTCATCTCTGTGGGCTTCAGGAGGAGTCAGTGCTCATCTCAGGGTTTTTCTTAACCTTACCTTGATTTGAGTTTTTGGAGATGAGCACGGGAATAGGGTCAAACTCGTCGTCATTGCCCTTCTCCCCACACGACATGAGGAAAGCAGAGTCTGCGGTGAAGGAAGAGGAAGTGAGGGAATGATGGAGGGGAAAAGAAGTTAACTCAGCCAAGGAAAAGAGCAGAAAAGAAAGGAAGATGCGAGTAGATTAAAAATAGATGAAGCCAGGCAGTCACAGTATTTAAAAGCCATGCACTTACAGTGGCTTTTGCCCAAGGGTCAGTTGAGGCTGGTATTTAATGTGTCTAATTCAATTTCTGTATCGCATGGAGGTTTGAGTTTTCTGATGAACAGGCCCCCTGTGTTCTGGGAATGATCTGTGGTCTGTTCTGATTTTATGGGCTAAGATCCCCAGCAGACATGTGGGGTGCTGCGAGGGGGGGGTCTTACCAGGAGCTGACTGAGCAGGTGGCCGCTCCTCCAGACATGATCCAGAGCTGGAGCCAGAAGGAGCAGAAGAGCAGGAGGTGGCGAGAGCAGAAACAGACTGGTGTCCATGAGGAGAAGAGTGAGATAACAGATCGCAACCCAGCAGAGATTCCTCCCCAGTGAGAGAGTCTGAGACAGCACGACAGGAGGAAGCAAAGCCAGAGGGACAATGGGTCAGAGTTGAGATATAACTGTTAGCTGACAGAGCAGAGACCAAAGCATCTTTTTTTAGTAAGGCAGTTCACTGTTTTGTTGCTGAAGCAATATAAGTGTTGAAAGTATTGGTGCAATCATTAAAGTATTGTAGACTGAGAGCAGTCTTGTGAGTGAATGGACTGTAGCTGCTTTCAAACATGCATTGTGGTCTGGACATTTTCCTGAATCTTTCCTGTCAGCCCTCGAGTAAATTATCAGGAAAATATCAGTGTGCCCATGTGAGAAAGCGAACAAGTGCCTGCATTGATTGATGTTTCCAACGTTAGACAGATGTGAAACTGAAAAAAACCCACTAAAAGAATACAAATATCTCAGGATGAAAAAGAGGCGTCATACACGTAAAAGACAAAGACGAAGATGTCAACTTGGAAAGAACAGTGTCCTCTAAAAGGAAGTGCTGTCCAAAGTGGAATTTATACATCATGTCACGTGCATGCTCTACCTAGCCTGAATGTTCAAGACATTTTCCTCTTGTTGTGAAAGGGTGTGACCCAGAAAATCTTCTGCTGTGTACTTCACATGTGAAGCACAAACCCTAGAAAAGGTTTAGACCCAATTTCATGTCTGAAAACTGTCACAAACTGTTTTTTTTTTTTTACAGGCTAACACGACATATCAAGGGTCACTGCCAATGATAAATGAGTATACTCATTGCAAAAAACAATATAAAGGGATCACAGTTGCCAACATCCCTCAAAAAAAACAAGACAACATCAACAGGTGACAGGAGGAACAGGACAACAACAACAACAATTCTTTGGTGAAAATACTGCAAAGAATTGTGTTAGGCTTCCTACTCTAAAAGTCCAGCATGCCAACCTGGAATGCTGGCAGGGATGAACTCTGGTTGGGTTGAATGGCGTTGAGCCTGGGGGGCTTCCAAACCAGGAATCAGTGAATCCACACACACTTCTGCTTTTGCTACATGGAGACATAATGTGGGGAAAAACCAGTAGTACAAAAAAAAGATTAGTAATAGCGAAGCAAAGTAGATTGCCGCAAGGATACAACTGAAGAGGGTGTTCTTTACTCCTTCCCCCAGTGAATCTTTTCTAACTTCATGATCATGAGAGTGAAGGAGGGGAAGGAAGGGAAGACGACGCATGCAGAGCAGATGGGGAATATTAGAGCAAGGCAGGGGACAAGAACAGAGCTGGTACCATTGGTGGAGCTCTCTGCAGTGCTATTGAAGGGGTCAGCTGGGGTTAAGAGGTCAGGGAGCAGCAGAGTTTCAGGGGACTTTAGTCCCTCAATCAGCTTCTCTGTGAGGGAACCAGAGAGAGAAGATGATCGACAGATGGCCAGGGAAAGAGAAAGCAGCATGAGAGGATTTTGCAGATAAATAAAAAAAAGAGCAGAAACTAAAAACATGACATTGTAGCAATGTGGAGAAAAATACATTTTGATAAAATCAATGAGAGCAGAAATATAGCAGACATCATGTTAGTCACAAGGAAAAAATATATTCAGGAAAGCAAGAAATTATAACAGGATGATGAGTGCACGAAGAATCATGTCAACATTTCAAGTTAACTCTATAATCAGGCTGCTTGCAGGATTGATCAAGTCATTGCATGATGCATTAGTTTACTTAGTTTCTGCCCACCACACATATACTTAAAATTTAGTTAGTAGAGGGAAATCCTATCAAAGGATAAAACACTATCCTTTATCAGTAGTATCAAACCAAAGAAATGCTGAAGAAAACACGTTTCCACACTTTTACATTACAAACTTCAACAGCAAACATTTAATCATACAAACAAGCCACACAGAATGCATTAATGCACTCACCTCTGTCAACATGCTAACCGTCTCAACCCATTTTGAACCGGTGCATACAAACAAGCACAACTCTTTGTTAAGTCAGTTTTTCCCTATGTGCATTAATTTACTGATTTGAGCGAGTGAAGAACAGCCCAGGAATGAAACACCAAATTATTGACTTTTCATTGCAGCTCATACTTACAGGAGACCGCTATGGGGGAAAATGGAGTGGGGGTCTTAGACAAGGAATGTGTTGACTCAGAAAACGGCACAGCAGATGTGACCTTTAGCCCCCTTCACTATAGGAGAAAGGCCAAGACTGATGAAAAGCCTTTTATAAATTTGAAATGTCACAAAGCAAATTCTCGATATTGGCCCAAACAGCTCAGTATCAGTTGAAATCTCATGTTTTCTAATCAATTCAACTGCTGCTCTGCTTTTCTTTACTCGTGTATATCCTTGTGTGCATCCTATTTGAAAGAAAGTCCAAGAGACAGCTTAGGCTAGGTAGAGAAGATTAACCACACCCTGGTTATGTAAGAGCCTCAACATTCTCATCCTGTCAGTGCAACTACCCAAACAAGGTTACACAGAATCACGCCCAACCAGAAAGAGCTAAAGGCTAAACTGAAGGGAGCATGAAAGGCTTTGTCATAATTTTAACACGCTAGCATGCTTAACTTTCTCTTGTTCTTAATAGCACTGGTAAGTAGGCTCCTCCAGCAGTAAAGCAATCCAATTAACAAAGGAGAATTTGTCCTTAGCATTGCCAGGCAACAGCAATAGCAGAGATCTGCAAATGAGATGCGATCTAGCTGTAGCCACCGTCTCTATTCATGGAAGCTGACAAGGAGCCTCTGTGAGGCTGCTTGCTATGTCAACAAGATAGGACTGTGTACAAATCCCAACCACAAAACTAGCACTCATAAACTAACCCATGGGAAGTGAGATAACCAGGGAACTACCTCAGATTAAATAAAGTGACTCAGTAGCTCTAGGAATATATTTGTTTGACTGAGAATCTAAGGTATGGCTTGTATTGCATGTTGTGCTGTGACAGGAAAATTACCTGTGGTGTCAGAGAGTGAAAGGTTATTAAAAGGATCCGGGACAGTCAACAACGCTGCACCTGCACTCATGATGCCTGCAGATCTTTCAGCTTAACATTGCACAGTGAATAATGATGGGAAAGAACAAATTAAGCCAAGTGAGAAAAACAAGAGGAGACTGGTTTGGACTGGAGTTTGGAAAAGCTTATTTTACATTCTCAAGAAGACAGCATTACAGAAAGAGTACATAACTGGATGTTTAGAGAAATCTCCACTTGATTGATGATTGATATGT
This sequence comes from Paralichthys olivaceus, assembly GCF_024713975.1. Classification (NCBI taxonomy): domain Eukaryota; kingdom Metazoa; phylum Chordata; class Actinopteri; order Pleuronectiformes; family Paralichthyidae; genus Paralichthys; species Paralichthys olivaceus. Next base: position 17,483,064 of record NC_091096.1, read on the forward strand.
AAAACAAATTTAAGCCTATGGGGACGTAAAGCAATGAAGCAGCATAAGAGGAATTAAAATAAAGTCTTACCTGGAAAAGCAGTGAACCCTGGAATAAGATTTTCACTGGAACCCGTGATCTTCTCCCCCGGTGCAGCAGCTGTGCACAGACAAACAAAATTATTTTCAGGTTACACGACTACTTACCAATGAGGCATTTGTATATATTCATTGAGTCCAACTTACTCTCAGCTAGCTTTGCAAAGTCTTTGTTAAGCAGCTCCTCCGCCGTTAGCTTGGAGAAGTTATCATCCCCAAAGGGGTTCCAGCTGGGCTGAGCGGTGGGTGCAGCGAGGGATAATGGGACGTCACCTTCACCTGGATGATACACACTCTGCTGGGACGAGCAGGGGGAGCCAGAAGGAGTAGTGCTGGCTGATCTGCAGAGCACAGAGGTGTAAACATAAACAAGGGCAAGAATGCACGTTGACATTTGATCATGTTTGTAAAGTCGATTGACTCTGACCTACAGATCTATGCAAATAAGAGTGAATGAACAGAGTTATTTAAAGACTGAATTAAGTGATTCTTCTTGAGCTGGATTCTCTGAGATGTTAAAGGGTCATTTATTCTCCTCTGGGGCTCAGTCGTATGAATGGACTTTCTATTGGCGACTGAGCTCACTCGCGGCCATGAAAGGACAGTTCATGCGCAGATCACTGAAGGGAGTTAATTCTGCTTACTTGGACTTGTTGAGGCTGGCCTCAGCTGCAGCCGCCTGAAGTAGCTGAGTGGACTTGCTAACTGGAACCCCAAACACGGCACTGTGGGTGACATCACTAAGGATGCGCCTGTGGCCACTCTTAGGGGCTATCTTTGGCGACGATGGGGGCGTCAAAGAGCCAACTTTTGGCAACTGATTCCCTCGGCCAGCCATCTGTAATGACAAGATAAGAGTGAAAATTGGAGATTAGGGATAATGAACTGACGCTAAAAGAGAAGAATATCTGGAAGAAACAAACAAATCAGACCCATAGTCATAAGAAGCAGCAAGATGATCTGGAAAAGAAAATCTTAAGATGTTTTAATGAAGACCAACAAAACCATAGCTTAGAGAAAAGGGTTATGGAAAAGATAAAAAAGTACTCCCATCACATAGATTGGACAGAAACCGATTCACCTCTTGAAATTATTAACCTGAAGGTAGAGTAGGAGCAGGAGGGCTATAATAGAAGCAGTGCAAAAGTAAATCATTTGGTTATATCATGATTTTTATAGTATTTATGAAACAACAGAATTACATTTTTCTAAAAAAGACATTTAAAAAGCATTTCTAGCTACACAGCAGCAACACGCCAACACTATAATTCTGCCAAGAGAGAAGTTAAATCTGGATGTGATTCGTTAGAGACGAGCCAACAATCTGCCCCAACCCAAAGAGCAGCAGAGGCAGCAGGAGTAGGATGTTACCACAACCTGTGGGTCAGTTGGAGGACCAGCCACTGCAGACTCAGGGATGGGTGTGAGATGCGGAGCGGCTGTTTCATGGACTACATGCTGCAGCTGCTGCTGGTATTGCAGATGCAGAGTAAGAAGTGGAGGAACAGGTTTAGCTTTGGACTGCAGCAGGGTAGATGCCTGAGACGCTATTTGTTGTTGTTGTTGTTTCTGCTGTTGGTGATGGAGGCTCGGAACCATTTGATGCTACATAGAAATATCAGACAGCCAATCATGAGGAAGGCTCAGTCTAAAAGTTTGGTCAGGTTTATATAAATATTTATCATGTCATATGTATCATAATCTTTTCAATGATTGCTCATTGACAAGTACAGCATATTGAAATACAATCACCATCAGTGTTAAATTTTTATCAGAAAATACAGGAGAGCCCGACAGACACTAGAGGGAGAAATAGACTGATAATCTAAACTGTGTCTGTACTGCTGATTAAAATAAATACATTTGCAATACCTGGGGCCACAGTGTCCTTTGGAGCAGTACCTCTCCTTTTGTAAATGCACAATTACTTCATTACAATTACAATCAACTTGAAATATTTTTGCAAAAAACTCTCTCAAACCAAGCTGTCACCTTTTTATCAAATGTATGTCTAATTCGTTTTCTGAGTGAGAGCTAAACACACAATATGCAGCTACAAAGTATTCCATTATTGTTTTGTAAGGACGCCTACCTGCTGGTTACTCTGCAGGCTTAAGAATGCTTGTTGCTGCTTCACGAGGAGCTGGTGATGCTGTGGTGTAGCCTGTGGCTGCACGTTAGTCGTCTGAGCTGTCTGTGGTGTAGCCTGTGTGGCAGAGGACTGTGGAGAAGGTTGCACAGCAGTTGCAGCTGGAGGTGGGACACTGATGCCAACACCTGCAAGATGAAAAACTAGAAAATTAACTTATTACATTAAAATGATATCTTTTAAGTTACAACCACTTTTCTGATGGCATGAAGAATCTACATAAATAACAGTTGAATTAATTACATTAAGGCATATGTGCACGAAATCTTGACATTTGTGTGTGTGTGCGCGCATGTGTAGAATTGCATGTTTCCCTGAATGTCAAAAAATAGAAAATGTTTTATTTAGCTGGTAATAATTTATTGAAATTATACTTTAAGCTTTCTCCCCACTTTCATCTGAAGACAAACAGCATTTTAAGATAAGTGATGCCTTATTTTGCTTTGTTAAACAGATAAACGTTTCTAGCTTTACTCTAAAACTACTACAGTATCCTGGGCTTTTTGTTTGAAAAAATTCTACATTTTATATCACACATACTACCTAGAAGCATCATCATCTGTTTCTTCTGTAAGTGGGTCACAGATGAACAGAGGGCATGAAAACAATTAAAAGCCTTCTAAGAATCAGCTCATTGCACCTGTGTGAATACAAGCCGAATTCTTGAGCAGTTCATTCAGTCCAATAAAACAAGTCCTGAATTTTCTGTAGAGAATATTATTACCAGAATAACTGTCACTGTAAAGACAGACTTGTATTATTAATGGTCTTAACACTGACATATGGACATATTAAAGAGAAACTTGTACCTATGGCCTGGGGCCCTCCAGCAGCCACATTGGGCCTCTTGCGTGGGGTGAGAGCGGGCTGGATGGGAAGAATGCCTATAGGCTGGGGCTGAGCCTGACCAGCCTTGGGCCTTTGTCGAGGTGCAATTGAGGTTTCTGTGGTTGGAACGGGGTCTGTAAGCCTGGTAGAAGGTTAGAAAGAGACATGATGAGAAAAGGTAAAGTAGCTTATCATGATAAAACTCAAATTCTTTGCTTTAATGCAACTCACCTGGCTTTGGTTTGACTCTTTTTGGCCACTGCTTCACTGGCTCTGATAGGCTCAGGAAGTTTTGCAGGAATGGGCAAATTCTACAACAGTAAGAGAATTTACAATTTATGTAATTTTATATAAACTTGGTTCAATCAGGACAATCATTTCTCTGCCAGAAGAATTTTGGTAGGGTGCAGGTGAGTTCTTCATCCCAAGAAGTTTTGTTTCTATGACATGTCACCACTGCTGTAGTATGATATACCAGCAATGCACTTTTTTTTTTTACGATTTATTTGACATCATGTCATCACTAAATTTGGCAGCTATACAGTAAAGAGTTGCCTTACAACTAAAACCATTGTAGATGACTCACTTGTTATATTTAATATCAACACTACTGTATATTCTCATCTCAGATTCCTGCCATTCTTGTGGCAATGCTGACTTACATGTACATTTGGGATTGGACACTCGCGTCGAGCCAGTTTAAAGGCAAAGTAGGAAATTTGGTAGATGTCTGGTCTCTTATCCGGGTCAGGTTCCAGCATGTATCCTGAGAAGTCAATGAACACGCCATGTTTATTTTTCATCAGAAACAGGAAAATTCACAGTTAAAGGTAACTGCCCAAATACAGGATACACATGCCGTAAGTAGGACAGTGATTATAATGTAGTTAGAAGGATACTTACGAATGAGACAGTGCATGTCCTGGGAGTAGCGGGAGATGTCTGGGATAGTGAAGCTGCCGTCACAGATAGCTACTTGACTCTCCCCAAAAGGAAGTGTGAAGTAGCAAAGTTTATAGAGTAGACAACCCATGGCCTATACAGATGAGAAAATCAACACACTGTAAATTAACGTGATCATATTGTCATCATAATGTAGCATAGTGGTAATGAACTAAATCCTTCTCACCCAAATGTCTGCCTTTGTTGTGATGACTTTTCCACCGTAGAGGTTGACCATCTCTGGAGCGCGGTACGACAGGGTGGTGTACCTGGTTTTAAAGACAACACCAGTGATTTTCTGAACTCTGGTTAGAAAAACAAATAGAAGCTATAAATAGAAACTCACTTTTTGATTTCCTCCTCCACGACTGGCACTCCTTCTGTCTGAGGATTTTGGAAGTGGTTGGTGGCGCTTCCAAAGTCACAGAGCACGTAGTGTCCCCGGTCGTGCAAAAGAATATTTTCCACCTGCATGAGGAAAACATGATGAGACCTGTCAGAACTGATAGTACCTGATGTTAACAACAATGCCAAAATGTGTTACTTTAGCATTATACACTCTTGTATAATGTATGTTTGGAAATGAATTCGACCTGCCTTGAGATCTCGATGGATGATGGGACTTTTGCACTGGTGGAGACGAGCGACTGCCTCGCATGTGTCACAAAAGATCTGTAACACCTCAGGTTCAGTGAAGCCCGTCTGTAACCGCTGATTCATTAGGTTGACCACCTGCCCACCTACAGACAAAATAGGTCAACTACGAGACTGATAAAAGAGTTGTTGCTGTTAATACTGTTCCTATCTGATCATTTACTGCTGTTTTATGAATAACTTGTATTTATAGGTTAACTCATTTTTTCATAAATTTTTGGCAGACTTGAATCTGTAAGGTCAACAGTAATTTTGCTGTTTAAGGTTTAAATAAGGACTAAAATAATGAACCAACTTTCCACATTTAACAATAAACAAACGTTTACATTTATTTATTTATCCTTTTTACTTTCCACATGGCACTAATGAAAAAGGTCTTAAATCATTTCACCAAGTTTTATTTCTGTTAAACAGCTGCAATAGTGTTAATGTTTGAACTTTCTATTAATAACACCACTCAGTTATGTATTGACTGACAAAGAGGTTGTATTGACCACATTAGCTATCTGTTGAATGCTTGCTTTTGAACAGGACAGGGTGCTGTGAGAGGCTGAGGGTAATGGAGCTTCGAATTCAGCAGAGACAGAAACATGGGGGTGGGCCAACTTTACCTCGACAGAAGTCCATTAAGATTAGGACTTCCCACACATCGCCAGCTCCAACTGCCGTTATGCTGGAGTCCAGGAAACCAACAATGTTTTTGTTGCCCACAAGATCCCTCTGTGTAAAAAACACAGACAGAGCAACAGTGACAAATAATGTAGATACAGTTTTTCATGGATTTTACTCATTTGGTTTTGGTATACAAAATACATCCATGTTTTTTAGTAATTCAGTCAGTTTTTAACTGTAGAAAGTCTGATTCTGAGCCAATGGTCTAGAAGAAATGACGATAACCATCCAGCAAAAGCCATGCCACCCAGGGTGTGGCTGCAGGAAGTGGTTGGTTTATCTTGCAGTGAAGACAACCGGATTAGCAATGGGGAGTAAAGTGTCAATTCAACAATTTCAATGGAATTCAATGTGTTTCAAGAGCTTAAGCTCCAGGGTCAAAAAATATTTTCAGAAGTAGTACTTCATGTACAATTAACTTAAAGCATTCAGATTAAGTCATGTTCAGATGAGAATTATTTTAATGTCAATTCTGAATTTCTCTGTATGTGGTAAGTTTTACTTAAATAATATTGCTGCTGTTAATGTCATCCATTGCGACCCTTATGCACAGGAACACGATCTGCTCTTAATATACCCCCCTTTCATGTATTTTTTTGCTGCACTTAGCAGTCTGTTAATGGACTCCTACTCACCATAATCTGGATCTCAAGTTTGCAGACCTGCAGATCATCTTCATTGTTGACGTACATCCTTTTTAGTGCACATCGAACGCCTTGATGAGTCCGCACCAAAAAAACTATGGCAAAACCGCCTGCAAATGATGAGAGAGATAGAGCGAAGACGAAAATTATAATAAACACATACATTTTTTTTAAAAGTCTGAAATCAGCTAATTTTGTGATCTATAATTACTATCTCAACATATCCTGTTCATCTGCATTTTTTAACTTTCCATAAATGGTTACATCATTGTTAACTGCTTTATGTGCAGTACAAGGTTGACTGACAAACTGGTAAGAGGAGCGTAAAACAGCACCGTGTGCGTCAGCCGTCGTACCAAAGGGGAAGATGGAAGAACTTGACAAAACTGTCATGGGATAAAGGAAGTGAGAGAATTACTCATCCCAACTTTGGTCACAAAGAGACTGACACGTAAGAAAAATCTGTGCATTTACAGCAACAGAAACCACCAGATTGACTATTCCTGTAAATTATAGTAAAACTCTACATCGGAAGGAGTGATTGTTAGTGCATTGAAAGGTGGATAGATGGATTATGCCAAGTCTTGATCTTCAGTGACTCAAAGATATAATCAAGTTTGGCTTTAAATTTTACGTCAACAGCTTTGAGCAGTTTTCACTGGAATATGTTGTTCCTGCAGCTCTTCACGTTTTCCCCCTCACAGCTTGTGTTAATTCCGTACACAGGGCTGACTCATCCAGCTGGCATCACTAAGCCAAGGACAGTTCCATGTGACTGATCTGATTGACATTTGATGAAGCCTGGCTTGGGCTACACCACTGTGAGCTGTATTATAAAATAAATTAATGAAGCATAAAAAGAAGGGAGTCAGCAACATTAAATAATTTCATAAGGCTTTTTGAAATGGTCTAACAAAGGCATAAAAAGCTCAGACTACTTAGAAATGATGTGTGCTGCAGTGCTCTGGCCTGTCCGGGTGGAGCTGGGTCACCATGGATGACAACACATCACAATTTCCCTGATGCCATAAGCTATAAATTCAATGACTTGAAATTTCACGATGAAGGGCAAAAATCTGCAGCACAGTGACAGCACTGGCAGGGCTCTGACTGATAAGTGTTCTTAAGACACCGAGATGCAATGTGCTTCAGGACAATAGATGCAATGTGCTTCAGGACAATATCAAACTGAGGACCCGTTCAGACCTGGTATTAATATCTACGATCACAAGTGGTCAAAGTTACGTTTGTTGGTTTACAACTGGCATTCAAATGTTTCCTGAATGCATCTCCTGTGATCAGCTCTCACTTCCCCACTCTACATGGAAAAAAACAAGTCAATGCATCTGCACTGAGAAGTTTACATACACATCAGATTCAATGTGTCCCTGGACACTTTTGCTTTCACACAGCAAAAACAATGTGGCCACATCATGCGTCCCAGTCCACCTCTGAATGTGGTTCGGAGGTGGACTGGGTGGATCTCAAGATGCATTTGGGTGTGTTCAGAACTGCATTTGTGATCGGATCACCGAGGCTGGATGTTTATATCAGGTCTGCATGGGGTCTAAATGAGAATGAGAATCTCAATCTGTGTGTGTGTGCCGTCCGTCGCAGTACAGACAGCTGAAGCCCTGTTGTCTCACAGTCTAATCTGAGATGCCTGTGAGAAATGAGAAGGATTAGCAGCCTTCTTAAGCAACATTTAGCAGTGGTCTACTATCTCAGTAGACAGTGCAACCAAATGACTGTAAGTACAGCCACAAATAGCCACTGCCCCTTGACGTAACTAACTGACTGGTAGGATTATACCACTCTAGCTTATACATACACGCTGAAGCAAATGGACACAAAAATACACCTTTAGGCAGTGCTATGAAATACGCAGTGAATAGCCACAGTGTTCGCTTACATTTTCTTATCAGCGTAATGGATTTACATAGCTACTACCATCTAGGCTTTCAACTCTACATAAACACATGTCCTCATGATTACTATGCTGTTTACAAACATGCTCTCTGTAAGGTTACACCACACTGCAGTGACAGCGAGAAAAATAAAGGCATCACAGATCTGCTTAAGAGAAAATTAGCATGGACGATCCAGGTAATGCTTTTGCTTAGAAAACTGAATGGTTTTGGTTTACAAATGAGGGGATGACTAACTGAAGCTCGATGTCGTGCCATCTAAAAGGCAGGAGCGGGGGTCACATTCTCTGTTACAATGCAACATATTACACATCTCCAAAACAGGGCTAATGTTACCAGCAGTAACTCTATATGGACAAAAGAAACCATATCATGTTGACAGTAAAGACAGAAAGAGCTGTGTCCTGGAATATCCAGAGAGGAACTGGTTGAGAAGAAATCACAGACATCTGCCTTAAACCCAAATGTCTCAAAAAAAACACACAAAAAAACTACAAAAATGACCATGTATGCAGCTTTAGGCCTTAAGCTAGAAAAGCCAGTGTAATGTGTCCCTGTGACTGCTTTTGTCTGTACGTTGGGAAAAGTTCAACAATGACAACAAAGGGAGTAGACAGAAGGGGGAAAAAAAACAAATTTCTAAATGGAACAGCAAGCCAACAAAGAGCAACAGCGCAGACTATAACCAAAACCATCTGAACAAATAGGTCTAATGTCACTGGGGGAGTCACATAGCAAGCAGGAGGTCCACTGCTGCAGCGAGAAATTATAATCTGCAGAAAACTAGTCCATGTAGTGTTTAGTAAAATGTATAATCTTGTGGAAATCATTTCGTTTTACTATCTTTGCGAGGTCATGTTTGTAAGGCCAAAGGGTGACCAATCGAAACTCTGTTAAATATCTGCATTGAGGCCAAAGTTTTTCCAGAGCTGATAAGAAAAACTACACTATCTCTTCACCCACAGAAATGAACAAATTCCACTTGAAGTTCCCACTGACATCCCGGTGCAGGGGTTAGATGTCTAAACCCATTCACAAAGCCACTTTGGTGCCAAACAGATGGTGGCCATCTATAGTACTGATGAATTAATCAGTCTTTCATCTATTTTTTAGTAACAGGCACTCGAGGCTAACAGAGCACAGCAGACTCTCATTGCAAAGACAAATGACCAATGACAAACTTTTACCACTATCACAATGCCGGATCAACCATGTTCTGGTAAATACTTCCTTCAAAGTTAGGTTGAGTTTCCAACAAAATTATGATCTCAATGATTTGGGTTCCCCTGCAACTAACCACTGTTTAAACTGGGAGATGTCCAGGTTGCCTATATGTTACTATTTAGTATGAAAGTCCCACAATGTGAGGAGGTCCTATTTTATTTAGCTGTACATACTAATAACTGGTCCCACCTTTAAGCAAACAACAACTTGTTCACCCTTGCTTCTTGAATCTGCATTTGAGGTTTGTCACTCCCTCTGCAAATACCAGGACAGATGACTCAGCTGGGCTTTGGTTCTTAACAACAAAGCACAAATGCGGTTACACCATTTTCCCCTGAGCAACTTAAAGAAGACAGTCTCCACACACCCTCTGCTAGACATGAATGTTCAATCCTGAAATATTTTGATGATTGCACAGAAGATCACTAAGTAAACTCAACCTGACCCTGAACCAATGAGCAGGACCACTGTCTTTTAACAACATGCAATAAAGGAGATTGCGTATCATCACACTGGGACTGTAGCAGGGCCAGAGTCCAACAGTCCTCATTTAACTCATGTTACCAGAGTGCCCATCCTCACAAGTGTGCTGAGATCCATACTGTGGATCTGGTTGAAAGTGCTCGTGTAACAAGTGTGTGATCCACACAACAACAAAAAAAAACACAATGTTCACCTTCTGCGACAATTTCCTCCACGGTCACTTGATACCGTCCGATGGTGAAGACGCGTCCGATGAAGCTGCCACCGCCGCCGGAACCAGCGCCTCCTCCGCCGGCTCCGGAACCAGGCCCGGTGCTCACCAACTCCCGTCGAGAGTCAAAAAATTTCTTCATGTCTCTAAGATGTTATCCTCAGCTCGGTCAAGTCCAAAAGTAGATCCGTGTCCTCGCAACAAAGGCTCAGCGTGGATGTGCCCGGTCCCTGCTAGCTACCGTGTCAACGTTAACGCTTTAGCAGTTTCTCAATGATTGAATGAACGCCGCTAGCTAGCTTCAAGCTAAACACAGGCTAACTAGCTGGATCTCAAAATATCCCAAACACTGCGGTCCGACGCTCCAGGGCTAACTCATGGTTTGAACAACAGAGTCGAGTGTAACTGAGAAAATGTAAAAATACAGTAGCGTATATGCGGAAGTCACTTCTTTTCCACAGTGAACACGAGCTCGGAGCTGGCCGGCCAAATTAGCCAGAATGAGCCAGAAAAAAAACACTTGTAAGCCGCTAGCTCACGTAGCCAGCTAGCCGGGCAGCTAGGTGCGGTGACAGCTGTCAGTCGATGGACTGGCAGTCAGGGAGGTCCTCGGTGTCCAGTGCAGCTTATTACACATCTCCACCGGCTAACATCCACCAGAAAAGCTGCTTAGTTCACCGTCTGTGTCGCAGTGGAAGTGACAGACCCCCGCTGCCTTTATGCCCCCGACCGGCTTTAACAACAAGGCTGCTCGGCTGATTTAATGATGGAGCTAACGTGGCTACAAACACAGTAGGTGCCAGAGGAAAGAGTCATGTCCTCTCTGCGGACTCCATCCTGCTGGACTCCTCGAGGTGTGATTGGTCAAATGAGGAACAACTTCCTGTCAATCTCCTGCTCTCATGAGGCTCTGGTCCCCACGGTGAAAACCTGGTGAAAACCCGACAGGCCCCCGACCTCAGAGGAGTAAAACCTCCAGCAGCCCGTTCTCATTACCCCCTCCTGCTGGTAACACAGGTCCGGCCATCTGTGTTAGCTATGCTGCAGAACACTCTCTTCATTTGCAGACTCTCTCTCTGCAGATCGTGTAACATTTGGTCTGATTTTGAAAAACAAAAACGATGTATTCTGCTGCTGAAATATAGGTTGATCACAAGAGAACAGTTCCTGCCTGTGTGCATAAAACATAATAAGATGCAACTCATTTCATTGTCATGACACAAAAAAAAAAAAAAAAAAAATTAGCCCTGAAACTAATTCTTTAATTCTAACTGTAACCATTTAATCCTAAACATAACCCTCAATTCTAACCCTGAAAACATGAATCTTTTCCAAAAACCCGAATGTAGATAAAACGTACTTGGACACAGGTGAGGGTGTATAATGGTCATGGCCGAAACACATAATGATCCTGGAGTTTACTACTGATGATGTGTCCTATAATATTAGAAACATAAAACATTCATAATCAGTGATCCAAGGGTTCTTTGATGAATTCTGATTTTCTCCTTGGCCAGATTCAATAAATATTTCAGCACAAGACATCAAAGGGATCCTGAACACTTTCTTCGCTGATGAGTTGACCATTGACCAGCAGATTTTCCACAACCTATATAATAAAAGAACCCCAAAAATAAAGGATATTGGCAAACTTAAACTAAAATTTAAGGAAGCCTATCAAAAGGTAAATGGTAAATGTTTTTTTATTTATATAGCACTCACATGCTTCACAGTACATTCACACACACATTCATACAGTTCTCTAGTAAGAAATCATTTTAATAAGGCCAGTTTGGCTAAGTGGAAATGTGAGAATGGGGGGAGCTTTGCATCAGTCAGTGCATTGCCTTTGACTCCAGTTCAACTGTCGAGTCGACTGATGATGCACGGGGAGTCATCGATAATTACTTCCTAACCCTAACCTCTAGCATATGAAAAATAATAAGATACAACATATTCCATTATCATGACACTGTAGAAAACTCAGACCACAACAATTTACAGTGTCTCTGCAGTATGGAATGATGGTAGAAGGTGAGTCCCTGAGATCGATCTGAGAATTTCAGTCAAACTTACACTAATCTTTCCTGCAACAGTTTGTTTATTATTCATTTTTAACTTTATTTGCACTCTAATTGGAAAGCCATGCAACTGAGGATATAAGTCAAAGGAACCCCACTTGGTTTCAGTTTTTACAATCTCACAACACATCTATGAAAACAATTGTGAAACAGGAACTCAGCACAGGTCATGACAGTCTCATGCATTAATTAGAAATGACTTTGGAAATGATTAGCAGCAATCAGATTATTCCATCCAACTCTGTAGACCTCCTGTCTCAGAATGAAAAAAATTCTGAATATCACATTTAGTGATCTCCTGTGGGCTGTGTGGACAGGCAATGAACCAACAGGAGACTCCACCCTCAAGGTTAGGCAACTTCAGGTTAGAACAAAATGCCAACCTCTTTCTTCAATTTGTTGTTGCACCAGGTGTCACACTGACCAAAAATAGATTGTGTTTGTTGGATGGAACATAACTCAATTCTTTAGTAAGAAGATTAAAATTAAATTTAAAATCTCCAACAGGGGTCACTATTTCATCATGAAATAAATGCAGCTACACAGACCTTTTTTTCAGGTTCAGGTTGTGTGTGTGTGTGTGTCTTTGTGTGTGTGAGTGTGTGTGTGTGTGTGTGTGTGTGTGTGTGTGTGTGTGTGTGTGTGTGTGTGTGTGTGTGTGTGTGTGTGTGCATACCAGTAAGGTTAGTACTAAGTATGAAGTGGTCATGGTTAAGATTAAACACATGAGATAATGTTTTGATTAGACTGACAACAAAGAATGGAAGTCAATGCAAAATCCAAATAAGGATGGCTGTCTTAGCCTTTTATGGCTTTTTTTATTAAATGTTATTAATCCCAAATTTTCAAACTCCTGTCTGCCTATAAAGTGTTAAGTAACACACGATTACGCAAACAACCTTTAAGGTATGACATGGTTATTTGTTTCCAGTTTACAGAACATCCATTTTAGTACAGCTAAAGTCTTGGAAACAGTGTAGTCACATTTGGAAAACATGCGGTTTGCGACCAATTTTCTAAAATAATTGGGCCATTAAGCCATTTTAGCTGCAGTGTTGTTAGTACTTTAGTGATAAATGACAAAGATTTCATGCATTCTTTCCCTGTGTTCATCTACAATGTGCTAGATCTCTTGGCAAAGGTAAACATACTTTGTTCTCATTTTGTGTGGTCAGCTGAGAACCAAAACATGCTCACAATTTGGTGTCTAGATTTAGATATGGTGAAAATGCAGGATCAATAACCATTAAATATGCATACCAGGAGGTACTGCAACCAACTTTAATCTTGCCTGTGCAATGAGCAGAGCAGTAGTGAATCATTAGAAAACTTGGAACTGTCTAATTTGACATTTGAGTTTTTGTGGATCTGTCATCACATTAATAAATCTCTGACAACATTCTCTAATGTTACCTGTAAATGTACTTTGTTATAACCCATAACTGCAAAAGAAACCAAATTTCATCTGACTCACAAGGTACCACAGGAAATTAAGTTGGAATATTTCTTTGTAAAATACATTTGAAAACATCCAAACTATTATACACAAAGACAAAATAACATTTTCTTAATCCTCTCATGATCACAGGGACAAAAACATTGTATTAAATTCTTAGCCTCATTTCTTTCTAAAGTACTTTTGAAATAACAAATAAAAATAATCAGAGCAATCCCAATAGGTTCCTCGCAGCGGTTGCTGCTCGGGCCCTAACAAGGACTTTTCCTTGAGAATCCTCTCAGATGATGTAGATTAAAAGACTGATTTGGTGTCCAAATATTGAAAGTTTTTGTTGGAACTGTCTGAGCTCCTACAGAAAATGATTCAGCTGACCTTTATGTTTTCTCAGTTACAGGTAATTGCTCCCATCAACATGAACTTGTTCAGTTGGAGATGACCTTTCATAAGCTTTCATTGTTCTTGGGGTGATGTCATACAGTTCATTGTCCGGTGTCTATTGTCTAACTGTTCAGATGAATTAACTCATGGAATTAATACAGGGTATGGTAACATTATTAAATTCCAGTGGCTCAGGATAAATAGATAAAAATGTTACTCAGCCTTGATGCTAATTGAAACTGTAATGTTGTTTATAAATGCAGAATTACATTACACAAGAAAAATATGGGATGTGAATACCCCACTACAGATAATCAAAGACTCTCTGACCTGCATCCAAGTTTTGATTAGATATTCCATCAGGCTTGATGAAAACAGAACCGAGAAATGATGTAGGGATGTCTGTGTGCATAGAAACCAAATCACAGCACTTGGATCGCAGCTACTGATAGATGGTATAGTTTACATTTCAAACGGTTGTTCCAAGTGCGTCTGTCAGATTCCTCTCTATGTGACAGTTTGTTTTGATGTTTGCTACTATTTTAGAGAGGCTAATTATTAGACGTTTGGAGTGTGTGAGACGTAACGTACCCGCATGTGAGAACTGGAGTGCCCTCCCTCGCTCCCAGTAGCAGACACTCTCCACATCTGGATCTCATCCACTGTAAAGTGAAAGCCAATCATCACATACCTGAGCAAACGCTCCTGACTTTGAAAGGATTCAGCAATGCAGGTTCACTATAAAAATGAAAACTTGGAATGCTCATCTCTGTGATTTTTTAATAAACTGAACAAAATTATTTAATTGCATTATACATTTTAAAAAGTATTTGCATCCAATAACTAATTTCTTGTGCCTCAACACATAATGTAAGTTGGCCAAACAAATACATTTAAGTTTGAAGGTCAGAATGAGGTTTCCCAGCAGTTCTGCAGGTTTTTTTTGACAACTTACCTCCCACTTGAGGGAAGCCTGTCATCCTGAGAGTGTTTTGTTTAAATATATTGTAGAAGTTCTGTCTTTAGGAAGGACATATTAAAGGGGCAGCATGTAGAATTTCTAAGGCTCTCTATGGCTCTCTTTGCAAAATCGGGATATAATCTTCACATCAAGCTTATATAAATTGTGTAGTGCATGGAGCTAAAGTAAAAACCGTGATGTTATTGTTTCGATTGAATGAGCTTTATATATTTGTAAAAATATCTCCATTACTACGGGTATCCTGTTGCCATGTTGGATCGCAACATTGCTACAGATGCCAGGAGCGGACAAACCGGTTAGGGATGGTGTCTCGCATTTGTGTGCTGAAGAAGCGGCGTGAATTTAAGAACTGTGCTCGTAAGAAAACTTAGAAGAAGTCGCACTGGGAGGTTGTTATGAAAGGTCTGTAGTTTACAGAAATTATTTTGAATGGATGATAATACAGGAAAAAAGAGGAGGCGTACAAAGACGTCATCAGAGAAGTGAAAATGTGACGTGGTGAAATGAAACGGGACGTGATGACAGAAACAGAAGTCATGCAGGCACTTCTTAAATGAAATTGGGCTCTGGTCATGAACGTTGCTTCTTTTTAACCTGAACACATTCCCTCCTCACACTCTCTGGTTCAGTCCTCACCTTCAGCGGAGCCACACACTGGCCTCAAATAACTGCTGGCTGAGAACTTCAGTATAATGGATGATGAAAAGGTCCCTTTACCTCTGTATATCTCATCATTTTTCACATAAATCTTTTCCTTACTTGACATTCAAACCTATTTCACTGGCTTTGTATTGGATTTTTTTTGGAAATGGGTAAATGTTGACAGTGCAAAAAATTTAAAGCAGATTTCCCTTTTGCATTTTATGTTTGGCCGTGACACGCACTGTAAGTGAAGCCTCATCTCCAGGTAACAGAAACTAATTTATTTTTCATTCCTCTTGAAGTGTTTATTCAATACAAATAATATTTCAAACCCCTGGTTGAGACATCTTTTCAGTTTTTCAATAATGAAAGTGCAACGTCAAGGCCAAAAAGAGAGGGAACTTTCATATGCAGGCACTCAACTGAATACTTATCACCATTATTCATTCATTGGTTTTTAATCATTGTTTCTATTCAGATTCTATGTGGCTGAATCTTAAACTTGCATGTGGTATCATGATTTCAGGGCTGTAGCCCCATCTTGCACATTTGGAGCCAGAGTGTGCGCAGTAGTGTTCTGAGATGTAGCCACCGAAGCATGGTCCTGCTGAAACATGCGTTGGAACAGCCATGAATCTCAGGTGTCAATCATGTCAATTCATCCTGCATCAAATAACTCATTAAAACCAAATTAAGCGGGAAAATAAGCACTTGGAGAAGCATCAATGTCATATCATCTACCTTAAATGACAGAAACCATCTGTGAGAAAAATGTATTCAATGTGTATTTTGACATTTTTAGTTTGGCCTATGTCCCATACATTAATAGGGAGAAGGCAAGATTTATGACCCATACCGCAGCCAGCCACCAGATGGCAGTCCAGATAATTCAGCTTCATTTTTGGGGAAAGGTCCTTTCATCCATGTTTACATACAGCCTATGATTTATACTATATATTGTGTGATCTAAAGTCAACGAGATTAATGTCTGACTTTACATCGGCAAATTTCACAAGCCATTAAGTGTTCTCTTCTGCAGCAAGGAATTGTGGGACTTTGTTATTTTCTTTCCTGTCGTATAGGATGCTCCATGTGTACCCTATGCTCAATGAAAGGGAGCACTGAAGCATCTTTCCTTAGCATTCAGGGAATTTGACCAGTTCTCATCATGGCTGACACTTACTTCGAGGTTATGTCACTCAGCTTCCAATTCTTCTAAACCAAAATACACCTTTGAACCACTGTCATCAGCAGCAGCAGCTGAGCTGAGTCAAGGTTTTTCACTTCCTGAGCGGTGAGTGCATACAGCTTTGATGCTGAGGGAAAACGCTTGTCACATTATTTACAGTGTTTGAACTCGCGAGAGTACCAGGTGAGTTTGCAACCCTGTTTAAGGTTGTGTGGTTTATTTGCATGACAGAGCTGAATAAGCAGCAGACGGTGAGAGCTCTTCTCACCTGGGACTATGGATCGCAGCAGTAGCTATTTTCTGGAGGCAGCACATGACCAGTGTCAACCTAATTTGTGTCCCACTCAAAAGTATCAGTATATAAGATTAGTTTTGTTATGTTTTATCTGCAAGAGCGAATTTTGTGTTATCTTCATTACAATTAGTGATTATAGCTGCCATTTTAACTTGAATTGAACTGTCGGTGTAAAATAAAATTTCTGAAACGAGAGTATACTCATGACTAAGAAGTTGCTCTGATAATACCCACACAACAAAACGTTTTCTATCATTTACAGAAAGAAGCCTACAAAGAAACAGTGAAGGAAACCTATGGGTTTATGACAGTTGTTTTTGTCTGTTTAATACGTTGCTGACTTGACTTCTTCCCCGGAGGCCTTGTGCTTTATCGATGCCAATACAGGATCGCAGCCGTGGCCACAACGTTGATTGTCGACCATGATGGTGGATTGTGACCACCGTTAACACCATCACAGAGAAACAATTATCACACACACTCAACAATCCAGCTGACATGTATGGATTTAGACTGGAAGCCATGCAGGTACCATGTTGTGAAACAGATAGCACTACCCCCTGAGCCCTCTGTGATGACTGCTCTGCTCTCCTGATTCAAATGTCATGTTCGTGTGTTTGTGTGAACAACATTATCAAAGAACCACTGACCTGCTACACAGAGTGCAAGCATGCCGTTTGTGGCACCAGGACGTGCTTCTTGTCACGGGTGTGTGGTGACAGGCAGGTATTCTGTCAGCTGCAGACAATACAGCAGCAGATTCTGGATTAGAGTGGCGATTGCAGCCGCAGCAGGTGTTGACGGCAGCGGTGACAAATAACCAACGTGCCTGGAACAATCACACTATCTGATAGAACTTGTGGCAGCTGCTATAACAGTATATTTTTGGGAAGAGGAAAAAAAAAAATCTATGATTGTGTGAGTGAGTGTTATCCTGGAGAAGGTCTGTGCTTTCAGCCCAGTGTATTTGTGCACTCCATTATATATATATAGCACTTTTCTAGTCTTGATGACCACTCAAAATGCTTTACAGTACAGTTTATTGCCATTCACCCATTCACACACATTCATACAGTGCATCTATAGACAGCACTTTTTTCAGTTCAGTATCTTGCCCAAGGAAACTTCAGCATGCAGATTTAGAACACTGGGATCCAGCCACCGACCTTCTGGCTAGAGGATGACTGCTCTAACACCTCAACCATAGGCCGCCCAATAAGTATTATAATCAATTTAAAAATGAAAAGTTGTGTTTTTAACAAACTTGACATAACCTATCTCTGCCTGTAAAAGCTTCACACCACTAAATGCCCCCACTCCTCATTAGCATCACTTATCGGCCCACCCAGGTGATGGTAATCAGTACCATCGGTCGACTCAGGAAGAGCGAGGGATGAAGAGAAGAGGCGAAGGGTAAACTTCCTGTGGAATGTGCTTTTTTTTCTTCAGCAAAGGGTGGAGTGCTTCTAATAAACAGAAGAGGGGAGTATTTTACCCATTTTCTTTTAAAAATGATTTATTGTCACAGTACTCAGAGATAATTCTTGGCTGTGTTAGTAAACAGAGGCAGACACTTGGGGGTAAGGAAATGAACTTGTGATGTCAAAGCCTTGAGTGATTCGGAGCAGATTTAACTAGCTGAAAAACACTGAGGAAGAGTCACTTGGCCGTCATGTCAGATGATTATTTAAAAACTATATGGTGCATTTTTTATTTAATATATTGGTTGCCAACTGGAGCAATAGAGCTAGTATCAATCGTGGCTGAACATTTTCTTCTTCAGTGTGACTCCTTGTTATTACATAACTTGTATGACAAACAGCTGACAACCAAAAGCTACATATTCAAAGTTATTATTATTCAGGGAAAACAAATATATTATAAGCTTTTCAAAACAGAATGATTGGCCAGTGGCAAAACTAAATTAACTGTTTCATTGTCTAAAATACAGTTACATTGAAGAAATTGCCCAGTGAAGGTTTTGATGTCTGATCACAGGGGATTAGTGAGAAACTGCCCAGGATGACCATGAGATCACATCCCTGTGGGGACGCTGTCAAAGTAAAGATCACTTCAATCTGCGGCTTCCTCAGATTAAGTGTTTAAATATGTGAACCATAAAGACCTCCCTACAGTAAATTGACTGAATTAATAACAGATGTGTGTGTGTGGGTGTGCTTGTGGAAATTAAAGATACATGTAACATTAATTGCTGCAATGATACCACTGATGGTTCTGAGTAATATTTTCATAGTAGAGCTCAGTACCTCAGCCAAGGACCTAAACATTTCCCTTAAATGAACTCAAACCATAACAAATTACACACACTTATACCTATAGGGGGATTGCAAAAATGTGCAGGGGCATACAAATGATGTGCTGTAATTCTAGTTTTCATTAAGATCCATAAATTATTTGAATTATTATTTTCAGATGTTGGAAAATGCCCCATCTCACTCAAGAAACTGAAAAAAAACCTGAATCCATCCAAAATTTAAAGGGTTCTCTCTAGTTAGTTTCGTGGTTTTTCCATAATCCAAACAAACAAACCAATGTACAGGGCTAAAACATGACCTCCTTGGAGGCCATTATAAAACCATAATAATACCAATACTGTTATAAATCCTGGGGGATAAAAAAATCATTAGGATTTTCTTTCGAGAGCACAGAGATATCATTAAAGTTTACCTTGCCCTTAAACACCACCACTAAACACCACTAAACTAAAGCTGCTTGTCAAGAGTGACTGGAGCAGATATCTCCTTCACTTTCATCATACACCCTGGCACAACAGACTGTTTACATCGAATGTACCACAAACCCCCAGTGGCTACACAGCACCGCCACAACTCATGGGTGGTTTCATTATTTCCATGAGTGAAATAACTGGTTTGGATAATCAGCTGTCACTTCAGAGTCAGCACTCTATATAGCTCTGGTTCAACATAAATCTTTTTGGACGTAGTCTGAAGGCGTTGACTACATACATTGTAGAGAGAGCAGCATTTTAATTGAATTGGTAAAAACAAAATGCTTCTATCCAAACTGATTAAAATGCGCCTTCTTCAGATTTGTAGTTTACTCAAGCAAGACTCAGAGAAATTATGAAAAGCACATGACCCCTGTCCTCCTTCATAAGCTTCTTTCAGAATGAACTCCTGACATTATTCTGATATTATCCAGAGGAGTCGTATGTGAGTGTCTAAGTCAGTTACTCTGGACATTTTCAGGATCCTTTCCTTCCAGCCTACCCTAGTAAAATATCAGGAACATTTCAGTGAGCAAATGTGAGAAAACAACAGAAAAATATACAGTGGGCAAGTGGGCATATCAGTGACGTTTCTAATACACAGCATACACACAACTGAAAAGAAACCAAAATAATACAAATATCTCAGGATGAAAAAAAAGGAGCCGTAGATGTAGAAGTTGTTGAATTGGCAGGACAAGATTCTACGCGATGAATAAAAACATGATTTCCACAACAAAATGCATATGTCATTTCCTGCCTGCTGAATGCTCTGCCCAGCCGCCCACCCTCGCATGAATGTTCTGGAAATGTACGTCTTATTGTGCAACAGTTTGATTCTAGGTCAATGACAATTTACTGCTAGCTTCTTATTATGCGAAATGCATGCAGTACAGTCAATTCCATTCTTCTTCTTTTTTTTCTCATGTGCACCATTTTTGTTCCTAGTCGATCCTCCTGGGCATGGATGATGTCTTGCAGAGAGATTTTTTTACATTCTGGCCACATTCTTTACAGATGATTTCTTTCTGCTGGCTCTATCTTCCACTCAAGAAAAAAACTTAAAGATTCTTCTATTGGATTCAGGTCAGGGGACATACTTGGGTTTCACTGTTTTCTTCTTTAAAAACTCTTTAAAAGAAGACTTTTGGATCATTGTCATGTTGGAAAATTCCTCTCCTGCCAAGCTTCTTGAGACTGGGACACCGTGCCATCTAAGAATGTCATCTCAGCTACATATCAGCCTCATATCATCACACTCCCACCTCCATGTTTCACTGTTGAACCTTTGTATTCACTGTCAGCGTCTTGGTCACGTCAACACCACACATGCTGGACGCCAACTGACCAAACACATGTATTTTTGTTTCATCTGACCATAGAATGTGCTGCCAACATCCATCCGGTTTCTTCTTTCATGATATCTGAGCAATGGTTTTCGACTTGGATTCCATCTGAAGAGGATGACTTCATGAAACGTCTGATCAGTCAGTAAAACACCAATGTTCTCAAATAATCCTGGTGCAAAGTCAGAGGCCATTAAATCAGTTTTTCAACTCAAAGTTGAATAAAGAGATATATGTGCATGACGTCATTTTGATTTTTGAGGACGCCACTGCGCCTTCTGTTATTTGCTCTCTGTACCTCCTAACCACTGATGAAACTGTGTTTCAGTTTATGTTCTTTTACAGGTTTGAATCTCAGTTTGGCCGGTGTCTTTCTTACTGTGTGGAGTTTGTAAGTTCTCCCTGTGTCTGCATGGGTTCTCTCACAAACTACAGCTTTGTCTCTATATTTCAACCCTGCGATACGCTGGTGGCCTATCCAGGGTGTACCACACCTCTCGCCCAGGAGCCAATCCCATCTGGGTTTGGCTGCAGCTCCCCCTGCGACCCTCAAATGGTACGTTTTATAAATGATAGATGGAGTTTGCTGATGCTCTCCCATCTCTCCCGTAAGATGTAACCGATAAGTGGTGTCCCAATTCAGGGGGCGGCTCCATTGTAAAACATTTAGACCGCGAAGGCCGAACAAAAGTGTTAATTCACATCTTCAAAGGATTTCCATGATTAGTGTCACCAGCTTGCCCTGCAGTTACAGGTGTCGCCTAGCAACAGAGCTACAGTTAGACACAATAGGAAAGTTTTCATGCCCCTTGGTTTTTTGGCTTGTGTGATTTTAGGTGTTCAAATCAGTTGAAGCCTGATTTTACAAGCATTTAGCTTGCTGCCATAATTATCACTTTGAAAAAGAGTTTGTCACCAAAGTGCAATGAATCCTGGGAAGTGTTGGCCTAGTAAGGATCCATCCACCCATGTGAGAAATTGATGAAATCAGACAGCATAGCTGCACAACTGTCATCTGTCATTAAATAGTGTCTGAAGGAAGCTGTGCGGGAATTTGGAAACAGCTACAGGCAGGTTTCTTACTTGTTCAGGCAGTTCTTCACAGAGTGGTAGCTGCGACACTAAAATCGAAAAATCTGCCATGTTCACGGGTTCTTTTATAACCTTGGTCATGCATTAGCTTTAACTGGAAATCCCAGTTGTAATCAATATTACTGATCACATGTAAACTGACAGTTGCAATGGCTGCAGGTGTACTCACTATTGTTGCACTGAGGTTGTTCTCTGCGTCCTGTATGTTTAATGTAAGGTAAACTGACTAAACTACATAAGACCCAAAATACTAACATCAACTTAAAATTAATACAATTATTTTAAAGAAAAAGTACAGATTTATTTAGTAATAGAGAATAGGAACATTAAGTGGGTCTTCCTGTGAAGCAGTACTATTATTTTGTTTACAGAATAACTAAGCCCTTAATATTCTTAAAACCTGAGTTTTTAGTTTGTAAAATGTATTATGGAGCTTTTATTTGTAAAAAACTATCAGGTTACTCTGACATGAAATTGAATATGATTCTGAACGTCTCTGTATGATGTGATTGGACAGATGTTTTCAGGTGAACACTAAGATTTGGTTTATGGGTTTTTATGTCTGTAGATTTTCATCGTCATCAATTTTATGTCTGGTTTAGTTTTAGCTTCATTCAGGCAACTGACACAAAGAGAGTGATAGATTCAAAAATGCAGCTTGTATGGAAGGAAAGGAGGCACACGTTTGACAGTTATTAATGGTGGCGAAAAACCAACAATGCAAATTGAAAGTTTCGGATTCAGATGAAAAGCTTTTCAATCGCCCATAAAAAGGTGAGAGCACTATTAAAGAAAAAGAACACCTCTGAGTGAAAATTGGGCAGAACACTGGTTTCATCCTCTGAGAAAACAAAAACACTGAGATGAGGAGAGACTGGTTAATCTGTTGTTTCTGAGCAACAGGTTGCAGCCAGTCATTTTCTGTCTTATTTACACCAACATGGACTTTCAGCTCGGAGTATCTTCTTTGTATTTATGTCATTCTGCTGCCATTCTGCTATTTGGTAAAAAACACGTGGAATGCTTAAAGGACTGAAGGGGGGCTGGGACCAATTCCAGCTGACATTGGGGAAAAATGGGGGCTACAACCTGTACAGGTCGCCAGTGTATCGCAGACTCATTCACAACAACACAGACATCTCAGGAGCTTTCAGGTGAGGGGTGGCATTTAATGCAGGAGGCAGGATGAAAATAATTCTGCTGTGTTTTTATTTACAGCACATCGATACCGCCCCCTGCCATGATCACCAAAAAATCTCTTGACATCTACATCTGTGTCTTCTACTTGTATGTCTCCTCTTTTGCATCCAGAGATACTTGTTTTCCTTTATTTTGTTTTGTTTTTCCTTCATTTTGTGTTAGAAACATCAACAACACACCCACTCACTCACTGTTAATCCTCCTGTGGTTCTCCTGCTGTATTCTCACATAGGCTCATTCGGATATTATCCTGTGTTCTTAATACAGTCTGGCAGGAGAAAATCCAGAGCCTCTCACTTGGACATTTGTGCTCTCACATACAGCCTCTCTGGAGAATGTCAGTAGATTATACGGTATTCAGTGCATGAAAGCAACAAAGCAAAGACAATTCACACCTACTGACAATTTAGTGTCTCCAACTAACCTAATCCCAATCTGCATGTTTTTGGACTGTGGGAGGAAGCATGAGTACCTGGAGAAAACCCACACAGTCATGTAGAGAACATGCAATCTCCACACAGAAAGACTGAACCAGGATTTGAACCATTAGCTCCAAATGATCAAAACACAATATTGAAATTGCAATGCTTTCATGCTGTTCTGAATAATGCATATGCATGTTTCACCTGCCCAAACTGAGGTCTTACAGCTGAACCACACAGAGTTCTGAGGTCATGAAATCAACCGCCATTGCCTACGTGCAGTTCCCCCAAGCTGCAGGCTCTGTCAGAGCCTACTTCATGCTTGGCTGAGGGAAAAGGTTGACAAACACAATACAGATGACCAGTCACTGTAAAATGAGACGGATGGTGTGAATTGACACAGGCATTAAGGGGGTTGTCATATCACTCAGCAATGTTTCCTCAGCCTGACTCTTCATCTCTGCTCTCCAAAATAACACCCAGGTTTCTGGCAGACAGGACTCTCCAGATTTATACAACAGACTGGGCAGAAGTAGGAGGATAATGGTTTCTCCTGCTTATAGAGCCTTGTCTGAGAAACTCTTTTAACACTAATACACCTTTTCATGGCAGATTACTGATAACTTTCAATTTGTCTTTGTCCCTGTTTGAGACTGAAACCTTCCACATGTAACTCATTATCGCCAGATATGTATGTGTTTTTAGGACTGATGGACATGTCTGTGACAATAGGACTTAGTATTATGTTCAGTATCAGGGGGACAGGGGAGAGAGGGGTGTCTACTATGACCAAAAGAGCAGTGGTTCAATTTCCAACACCTCCAGTCTGCATTCTGAAGTGCTGTTGGACAGTAAGATACAGAGTCTAAAGAATTTTTATAAAGTCTTTCGGAAGTTTTATGTACAAACTTTTTTTAGTAGGACCTGGCTTGATTACTGTTGGGCAAACCAGCTCATGATGTGAGTGTTACCAGTTCAATTCAGTTTAAAATGACGTGGCATAGTCAAAAAATGTAATTGTTTTCCAGATGAATCAATCTGTAATCGACGGTGGGGGATGGTTAAAGAGCACATCCCTCTATGGGTGTGCACAGTTTGGTCATCCTCCATGCCCAAGATCAACCGCCACACATGGGGAGACAAAACGGAGACACCAGGATGCCCACATAGAAAATGCTGTGCTTCTCCAAGGTAAGTGAATGAGAAGCATCTGCTTAAACATTACATAATTTCACATATAAATGTAATACTTGATGACATTTGTGTGTTTGCATACTTGTTAGGAATTTGTTAAAGGGATAGTTCACTCAAAATTCAGTCATTATCTACCCACCACTATGCCTATGGAGGGGTGTTTGAGTCCACAAAACATTTAAACAATTAAAACATGGTGCAATTGACTCATTTTGAGCCGAATGTGAATGTCGGGGCTTGCGAACACTTGAATGACACCACACAGGCAGTATGGAGGCATGTTATGTTTTTTCGTTTGTTTTATTATGTCTGATGTCTCGGTCACCAATTACTTAAATTGTATCAGTTTCAGCTGCTACAAAGTTTACTTCTGAGACTCCAGAAGTGTTTTGTGGACTAAAACCCTTCAGCCACCCCTCCATCAGCATTGTGGTGAAAAGGTAATGACTGAATTTTCATTTGTCAGTTAACGTTCCCTTTAAGTAGTGTTATGTTGAGTAGCACTAATCTTCCCTTTTGCATTTACCCTAGATTTTAGGGAAATAGTTTGAAATTTGGGGTCGGTAGGCAAGAATAAAAAAGTTATTTTCGAGGGAATATTGCTTTTTTTAAAATTAATTTTACCTGGTAAACTGCTTACCACCATTGGAGTTGAGAAATAGTAAATAGTGTATATATAAAAGAAACAACCACAGAAAACAATCACACCAAGCAGATATGGTGTTACATGTGACTGGATGCCAGATAACATGTGATATAGTGCCGCCCCCATGTGAAACAATCTCATTGGTCTCTCGCCCATCACTGACACCTTCAGCTGCCAGCCCATATGTGACATCCTCATCATTGGTCGTCACTCTCTGTGCTTCTCAAGAGATGTCAGCACATGCCCGAGGAGACACATCTCCGAAACCTGACTGAGAGCCTCACTTTCCCCCATCTGCCCAATAGGACTTTATTTCAACAATCACAAATGAAGACAACACTTTCTCCCCCAGCATCACTCCTGTCCCCCTTCTGTTACACCACAGTCTTCTCAACCACCCTAAGCTTCACCTCAAAGGCCTCCAAATTGGATTAATCACCCAGGGACAAAGTCAGTGTTGCCATCTTCATATGTGACAAATGTGAACTCAGTTGCCCTCACTGCTCCAAAAAAAGTCAGTACACCACATACAAAGAAAACATGCAACGCCAAAAGATATCACAGCTCCATCTCACCTCAAAAGTGTATGTGCTGATAAATATCGTGCATCAAGGAAACACCCAGTACCAAGCAGAGGTCACCATGGCCAGAAGAAGACAGTTTTAATTATCGTATTCAGATAAATGGATGAATAAATAACACTGAGTTGTAGTGATGTATGTTAATGACTGCAGGGGGTGTGTTGGGGCGAGGGTGCAGTGTAATAGTGATTAACCCTTTAGAAGCTTTATTGCACAATTTTACATTATTTGTGTTTTCTTCATGTTCTGAAGTGTAAACTTATGTAACACTTTCAGTCAAATTGACCCCAACATAAAAGATTTATGTTTTTATTTTGACATATTAGCGTGGTTTATTTTGGTTTTGAGAACATGATGTCATATTGATGTCATACATGTTTTCACACCCTCTGATCTGCCACCTCATGATTTAAAGAATGATTTTGGTTTCTTACAACATACCATGGGCCTTATTTGCACAACCTTTACTCTACTCAGCAACTCATTGTACTGTCCAAGTTTACTGAGCTCTGGGAACAGACTCACACGGTTAAAAAAAAGAGGTCAGACAGGGTAAAGAACATGAGCTGTCAGACGATCAGTCAGGTTTTAAAACAAATGTCCATCTGGGACATAAAGACACAATGATTTAAAGGAGAGATTTTTACAGACATTATTGTGGTTTCACCTTCTACTGAAGTGGTTTAGTGTATACGACCAAAGTTGCCAATGCAGTGATGTTGCCATTTTCCCAGATCTCAGAAATGATTTATTTCACTTTACTGGTAAAGAAATCATGGAGACAATGTTGAAATGAGACCAAAGAAATGACATTATCCTTCAAGCTCCTCCAGTAACTGATAAACTATTGTACAAGTGTCCATCAACAAAGCTGTATTTTCCTTAGTTATTTTAAACTGCTCTTGGATTAATAACCATAAAGTCTTGTCATAGAGTTTAAGTTGGCTGCACAAATGCTGATGTTTGCAATAGAAGCAGCACAGAGACTCCAGTTTATAAAGCCACTGAGTAATTGCTTACTACACAGATACAACTGATTGTGTTCAAATAACAAGTCCACATATGTTATTGTGGGTATTGTGGGAAAGCGATTACATCAGCAGTTGGTCCTGCAGTCTTAACCTGAGTCTTTAGACATGAGTGTTTGTCTCAATGTTTTTAAATCATTTTCATCAGCAGGGCAGATAAGATTGGTCAAGATGAAATATGGAAGAGTACTCACTGGTTTTTATGTAAAAAAAAAAAAAAGTGGAAATCACTGGAGGGATTTTGTTTCTGTCTCTGCTGACCCAATTCAATAAGTCCCCTCTCTCTCAATCTATGAACTACTGTTTGATAGAGGGGTGTGTTTGTTTCCATTAGAGGTTGTCAAACTAAACCACGCAGAGGCAATTTCCTTGTGTTTTTCCTTGGACGTGGTTGGTTATAAATCACATTAACAGATGGGTGGGTAGTGCAATGACAATTTGATAAGCCCTCTACTGATAGATCATTGTTTGTAGGAAGGGCATAGAAAGTTTACTTTAAAAGACACCACTCATGTCTGCATACTTTTAATCGGAGCCCATTGGCTAGTAGCCTCTTGAGGAAATGGCCAATATTTTGGGGCTTCTAGTGTAGACGGCTGATGTCCAGACAAAGACTACATCTTTGTCCTTTGATACTTTTTGTAGGTGTTTTTGGTCCACACAACATTTTGGCTGATCTCTATTAACAACTATGTGAAAGCAGATAAATTAAAAAGCTGAGAGCAGATGCATATCAGTCAATGTGTCCTCTTTTGCTCTCCACATGGACTCCTTACCTGCAGACAACCAAAGCCTGCTCAAAAGTAATTGCCCAAAATAGAAATGGAATCCAGAACTTCCAGCTCCAAAATGTTGTCCCTCCCCTAATGATTCACATGTAGAATCTGATCATAGAGATTAGCCAGCATTTGAACCAATGGATCAGCAAACCACATCATCACATTATTAGTATTACTTACCAGGCTGAAATCCCAGAATCTTTTGCCTTTAGTTGCTGACAGCATTAACTAATGTTGCTAACAATAATGCAAATAACTAAAGAACTAATGCTCTGCCATGACATCAGCACCTATATGCAGGTCAATTCAGTGTCCTCAGAACACCATTTACCAGTCTTATCAGGAATGCCTAATGTGTCCTGTAATCACACCAATTATCATGAGGAAAGAGAAGGGGACTGCACTGTGGCAGTGAGGAGATACACGGCCGCCAAAAACAGCTGTGAGCTGAACTTACATCTGTTAATGTGATGTTTTCCTATTGCACCCTCTCAGCTCCTCATACCATAATCCATCATTATAAGTGCAAAGGTGCAATACACTGTGTCCGATGCTTTACGCTAACACATGTAACGTTCACCTTTAATGGCTCATTCGTTTTTCTTTTAAGTAAAAGTGACATCATATCTCCATTTGAATCTGAAAACAAGATACGAATTGGGGTGTAATGTGTGGTGTGAAATTTGTGGATGGATGGATGAATTCAAGGATAGATGGATACAAGGATAGATGAATAATTCTCATATTATGGCACAGGCTTAAAATACAGAGACTGATCTTTTTTTTCCATCACATTTCTTTCAGATTAGGTAAGGGTATCATGAAGTAATGCATTCCTCGTAAGAACTCAGTATGACTCAAGCGAAACAAAGGGAATGGCAAAAATGTGTGTAATTAGAAAGATCCTGTCAACAAGGTCATCTGTTATTTACACCCTGATTCATAAGTATTAAGCTTTTAGGAAGGATTTTTTGGGGTAAATTACAAGTTATATAACAATATGTTGCTGTATTTATGCTGCTGCAAAAATAATTAAACGACAAATGTGTTTTGAAAATCTCTTCATGTCCCAATAGCCATCAATAAGTAAAGTTGTCTATGGTCCTTGTAGGACTGTAGTACATGTGACCATTTGAATGAAATCAATCTGTTGGTCACTGACCGAACTTGCCTACCAAAGCACACCCTGCTGGTGTTCTCACTGCGCAAGGCCATAGTCTTCTGTCTGAAAGACATACACCACTGAAGCCAAGACAATAGTCAGAAGTTAGCAGTGGTCAGTCACTGTACATTCATGTGTTTTGGGGGCTGGATTACCAAACCTAGCTTTAAAGTAAGTTTAACAAAAGACTCCTAACTAAAAGTCAATTTAATAGCTTTTACTGGGGTGTGTAACAATAATCATAAGTGTTAATTAGTGGATGGAATTGACTCAGACAGGGATTAGTTGAAACATAAATTGAATTGAATCATGCTTTTCAGTGTCTTTGTATTTAGGAGAAATGTATGTATCATCTCCCTGTCACTATTCAGTGTTTGTGTTGAACTAGGTGCCTGCACTGGCAGGGACTGAGTCAGCAGATGGCTATGTGGAGACCATCATGGGGGCCTGAGAACAAGACTGGAATGTCAATGTACCGATTCATTCAAGTGCCCTGTCCGACCTAAAAATAAACCCCAGAGGCTTTATAAATAAATATATAAGTTTATGCAACTATCTCTGGTTTCTCTTTTTAGATCCTATATACAGGGTCTTGAGTCTTTGAAGAGTATAATTATACTGAGGATTCTCATTGGACTGAGAAAACTTCCCATAATTAAAACCATGGCCATGGCTCTCTGTGTGTCTGTGTGAATTTGTGCGTCTGTGTGTGTGTGTGTGAGATTAATCATGCTGGCATAAGGAAACCTAGACTTTTCCAAGTTCACAATGGTCTCATGTATCCCCACCCCTCACTCCCTCTATCACCACCCCAAGTCCTCTTTTCCCATTGTCTCTTCCAGGAAAAACAGCAGCGTTATCTCCTGGATTGCTGATAATGCTGGTCGCGCAGCAAATTAAACACTGTTTGTTCAGCCATTATAGACTAAATTCACCAGATGAGCCTCTGTGCTTTGCTGCCACTATCGCAGTGAAACTGAATGCCAAAGTCTAAAAACAGACATGTTCCCCCTCTAAAGCCATCTGAGCCAGCTGTGGTCGGGCTGCTCCCTGCACTGAAACTCAGAGCGGCTTTATCACAAACATCAGTTTCATCATATTTTTGAAGTTGCATAGTTTGTGCACTGATAAACATGCAGCACTGTGGTATGCCATGATGTCCAGTTGGCTCAGGGTTACTCTAATGCTGACTCACTCAAAAACAAGCAGCCTGTATGTGGCTGTGAGGTTCGGGCCAACAGTTCAAAGGTGAAGTTAAGGTTTATCTGATCTGGCACGAGAGCCTGATAGCATCTGATCATCTGATGTAATGTGTCTGGATTTCCAAACGATGGCATGCCTCACTGAAGAGGCATACCACCGCTCAGGCGCAGGTCACTCCCTATAAAGCCAAACAGCGTGTGGAAGAGAGGAGCCTGTTCTCGGACCACACACCAACAACTACATTTGTTTTGTTTTTTACGACAGATTCTCTGTCGCCTGATCAAAGGCGTGCTATTTGTGCTCAAGCAGCCATAGAGAACAGAATGTCTGCTTTTGCTGTGGCTAAACATAACATCAATATGTTGTTAGATAAGCTCAGAAGTTTGTGCAATGTTAACCAGGCACTGAGTCCCTTTTGTAAAATCAATCATTGCAATGTATATGTTGAAATGTCCCATGAAAGTGTTGTTGGATGAATGTTGGAGAGCAAACCTAAATCACTCATCGTCTCTCTCACCAGGACGACTAAGGAAAGTGATACATACGCAGACCAAAACAACTCAATCGCTCCCCTTTAACGCGGCTTTCATGCACACTTAAATACTTTGCTTTTTCCTGGAGTTGTGAAGCTGTCGGCTGGAAGGATTTAAGGTCAAAGCTTGGTCAGTTGCAATCCTACCATCTGGGCTCCTGCTTTGGGAGGCGCAGATGGAGGTGGAGTTTACACAGCACACACGGCAAACGCCTTTCATTCAACACGGCGACATGCGGCAGTGGAAATTTCCTTTGTGCCGTGATCACATCGAGGGTTTAAAATAAGCTCGGTGTGGGGGAAACTTGATTCTCTGTGGTTTTGGAAATTGTCAATGACAAGCCTGAGAATATGCACCTGTTATGAATTAACACAAAGATTGATGCACTGTGTGCTCAGACAGTTGTACAGTGTTAATAATGATGTACCAGTAGCAGCAGTTTTGTACCTAAAAACAATGCATTATGTTTAACTGTGTAGTAATTTAAAATTTTAATAGGCCTTGTTTTTCAAACAGCAAGCAGACCAGCTGCGTTCTCCTGTCATGATGATAAGTGATATGAGATGGAGACAGACTTCAGTCTGAAGTAAGTTCAACTGTGTCCCTCACCTTTTCAAGAATGTGAAAAATGCAGGTGTCATCAGGCAGAGAGTTGCTTCCTCAGGTGACCTGAGTGACAGGAATATAAATAAACTCTACAACATGGGCCAAAGTATTGAATATTATAGTACTAATAGAAAAAACGAATGAAAGAAAACCGAGTACTATTTGTCCCTGACATGCTGTGTAACACTCCTCCACACCTCCACACCGTCTTTTGCCGAAGCCTGGACCTGCCCTCCTGGCATCAGGGATCATGGTGGGCGGGAGGATAGGGGAATGCTGGAGACAATCAAACAGGCAGCACCATGAGTGGTCACATGATGCGTTTCTATTTATGTTGGAATGGACAGGGATTGAAACTGATATGGAGCCAAAACGCCTGTGTGGACAGAAAGTATGAGTACGACTGTAGCCTCACACCAACAACAATTCTGATTTCACTGCAACAAATGACCAGTTAACTTGCAAACTCAACACAGAGAAGAGACCAAAATAGACAGATGTAACACCATCTAATCCAATCCAATCCATAAATTTATGTCCATCCTGTTTTCCCATGGGTCCCTGCTTTTACTCTCTCCAAGCATGAGTCAACGAGGCACATTTAATGAACTTTTTGTGGCGTTAGCTGCAGTTGAACTCATCTCTCACAAAAACACCGGCACACACAAGCTTTATCATCCACTCTATGGCACTCTAAGGCTAAGTGGGTCACAACATTAGGTTGAATAACCAGATAACTTTATTTGATTTAAACTACAGACTCTGGGCTTTGTATTAATCTGTGGAATGCAGTACCTGACTCTTGATGGGAAGGACCACACAGTTTCGTGATTAGTTACTGAACTTAACCCTCCTCTGTGTCCACATCTCTGGTACCTCACTTGGAAAACTGGCAAATAATTTCA
The DNA here is from genome assembly GCF_024713975.1 of Paralichthys olivaceus. Classification (NCBI taxonomy): domain Eukaryota; kingdom Metazoa; phylum Chordata; class Actinopteri; order Pleuronectiformes; family Paralichthyidae; genus Paralichthys; species Paralichthys olivaceus. The sequence continues at coordinate 17,515,349 of NC_091096.1, forward strand.
GCATAGTGTGGAAAAAAATGGTCAATGGACAAATATTTGTTTTCACTTTAGCTGCTTGCATCCTTGATTTTGCAGCTCCTGTCTCACTTGGCACACAGGGGGGAAAACCATTATTACAAAAGGATTTGTGCAGATGGCTTTTTGTAAATCTGAAACACAAGGATTTAGTGCAACACTTGTGTGCATGGATTCGTACAGGATCACGGCCCGTCGCTCAGCGTACTAGTACTTTGATAGAGGAGTCTGCGTGCTCACAACTCAGAAGCAAGGAAATGTAAACAAGAAGAGCTACAGTAAAGTCGCACATGTACCTTGTTTGTTATAATTATATGTTTTTATTAGTTATTCCAGACTAAAGGTTCAAGGTGACTTTTCACATTTCTTGAGAAACTAATTAGGTTAATTGAAAACAGGTCTCTCAAAGCACAAACAAAAACAACATGGATGACTCAAGAAAAACAGGACAAGTCTTAAACCAAAGGAATTATAAACTGCAGGTGGTGTAAAAATGGAAAAAGACAGAACAAATGTTCACCACAAGAGCAACAAGTCAATGTGCTTTTCTAACACACAATGCATGCAAATCTGAAGAAAAAAACAACTAGATTCGAGAGCTTTGATGATAAGGGCCAATGCCTGTGTAAACGATGCAAACAAAAGCGACGACATATGTTTTGCCCTGTCTTCTGCATGTTTTAACCAGGTTATTTTATTTTCCTGTTGTAGTGAAAACGTCTTACCCAGACAGTCTCTTGCTGCATTCTTTATATGTAAAAGGCAAACTCCGGAAAATGTTCAGAACCAACTTTCTGGACATTTTCCTGAGACTGAAAATGGCTCACAGTAATGAGTCACAACAGGAGAAGGTAGTTGCATCTAAATCTTGGTAAATGACTTCCCCTTGGCCATTAAGTGCCTATTTGGCTGTTTAGTGCCATTAAAATAAGTTTATAAATGGACAATTATTCTATTAACTCCAGGTCTAATCTACCAGCACCAGACTGCAACAGTAAAGGGAAGTGGTGATTTCTGCAGGGAAACACATTCATAAAAGATTAAAGTATCAGGTGAATGTTGTTTCTTAGAAACTCTAACAACACTTTATGTCAACAAGCACCAGCATCAAGTTGTGGTTCATTCAAAGCTGCTTTTAAATTATTGAGGGGCAAATAGAGTATTAAGATGCCAAGATAGCAACAGGTTAGACATCTTAATGAACATATTATCAGTTAGTTATTAGAGCTGCTGCTACAATTTATTATATTAACAATAAATTCATATTTTGGGCCAGTCTGCGAGTCTCAGGGTTTTTTTTCCAAGTGCAGCTGCTTTCAGTTAAAATGCACTAAAAATCCTTCCAGTGTGCTACTTAACCTGAACCAAACCACAGACAAACGTTAGCGATCAGCTGGTGAACAATGTGAAGCATTTAGAATTTCTCAAGTCTTGTGTAGCAGAGGATGAATGTTAAAGCTAAAAGAAAAGTGAATTCATCATATGACCCTAACCAACTTTAAATGAATGCTAATATAAATACTTCTTTAAATGCTTATGTATCTAGGTGCAGAGGTGGCAAAAATACTCACATCCTTTACTTAAGTAAAAGTACAGATACTTGTGAAAAAAAAAGATTCTGGTAAAAGTAGAAGTACTGATTCAACTCCTTTACTCAAGTAAAAGCAAGAAAGTACAGGCTCTGAAATCTACTTAAGTACAAAAGTAAAAAAAAAAATTTTTACACGATGCCTCTTTTGATAACTCTGCAAAATGAAAAAAGTTGTAGGTAAACAAAATAGGATAATTTTCCTATTTTGTTAACAACCTGCACAGAGCTGGTACAGAGAAAAAAATCACTGGACACAGTCTAGTTTAGCTGCCAAATATCAGACAGAATAATAAAGACTGAACTGAACCGAGGTCCTGCGTGAGCACCTGGATCATTTTTACAGGGAATACATGGATGAGGAATGTGCTGGCACTGATTAAGTCTCTGACCTTTGTACACACCGCCCGTCACTACCATAGATTGGATGGTTTAGTGAAGTCCTCAGATCTGCCCCACCGATCAAACTTGACTATATAGAGGAAGTAAAAGTCGTTACAAGGTTTCCGTAGGTGAACCTGCGGAAGGATCATTTCTGGTACAGCCGCTCGACCTCGGTCGACCATGGCAGCACGACCAACCTCTGGGCGCTTAGGGTCTCGCTCTGCCTGCGCGTCTCCCGAGGCAGTGGGTGAACGAGAGGTGCTCCGTGCGTAAAAGCATAAAAACAAGTAACGATCCGGTTTTGAGAATGTAAGGAGCAGAAAGTACAGATATTTGTGTTCAAATGTAGCAAGTAAAAGTAAAAAGTCATCAGGAAAATAAATACTCAAGTAAAGTACAGATACCTGAAAAATCTACTTAAGTACAGTAACAAAGTATTTGTACTTTGTTACTTCCCACCTCTGTCTAGGTGCTGGATGTGGGAAACAGACTAATGTTGTTAAGTTCATAAAATAATAAACTAAAGCTGGATGGCATTAAAGCTCCCCAAACTTGGGGCCAAATCATCTTGATTACCCCCTGGTGGCTGTCTGCAGTATATGGTCTATGTAATATATAAGCATGCAAAGATCTTTACAGGTCAAAGTGCCAAGTCTCAGAGCGGTCAAGTCCAAAAAAAGATCTGCATCAAGACTTAAGATCTTATTTGTGTGACTGAAGACTCATTAAAGTCCACAGCTCTGGCTTCATTTATCAAACTGCCCTGGGTTGTCATCTCTAAAGACCTGCTTTGTACAAGTTTGAAGTGATCAGATTTCTATCTCTGCTTCACCCATCACAACACATTCACATCCTCTTATTTCAGTTGCCACTTAGAAATGCACAGTGGGGTTAGTCTCTCCCACCTGATCATTGCTACCAGCCTTTTGCTGATAAACTGGTAATTACAGGAGCAATCAACGTCTCAATGACATGTAATTCCATTAGAAATCTGTCCTGCTGTCTTCAACCGTAATCAACACGGTGTAATACTGGTTCTATTTCCCACTTCTCTACCCTTTGACTGACATTGTTGACAGTGCATGAATCAATCGAACTTGAAACAGGATATGAGGTGACTACATGAGCCTGTCACATTTTGGATTTATTCTGCAACAGTGCAGGTGTTGGTCTGCGAAGGTCAAAATGAAAAGAAAGACAATTTTACACCAGTTTCTCTACAATAGGCTGGATTAACTGCCAATTATTCTGTCTCAGTGGCAAGGCAGTATCTCTAATGACTTTGGGATAACAAGGCATGTTTCTCTGTGCTGTTTTTCCCCCCACATAATGAGGACTGGTTTCCCCTGAGCAATGAGATGTCCTGTTTGCATTTTTGGGCTGGTACTCGACTGGCCTTGGCGCAAAGGAAGAACCAAACACAGGGACCCGGCTGTTCTATTTTAAAAGTCGGAGGAACAGGTCTGCGCTCGTTGACTGCCGACATATACCATTAGCAAAGTGAGCAATGTTCCAAAGCAAAAAGGAAGCCAGCTGAAGAGATGCTATCGCACTCTGGTGTTTTCATGCCATTCATTCCCTCAGCTGTCTCAATCTGAAGCTTAAAGCCATATCTTCTCCTTCAAGCTTATCCTGCATCCACCCACACATTCTGAAATCCACATCTACCCTCTTGTGCTCTTCCCTCATGCTGTCTCTGTCTCCACAGTGAAATTCAAGCGTGAACTGGCCAGTCAGGATTCTTCTAAACATACAGGTAAACAGGGCGAATAACTTTAGAAAGTGTTGTTGAGGTGTGTCTCTAATCTCAGTCTGTCTTGCATCGCAGAGGTGAGCATGTCATGGGACTTGCGTGCAGCACAGGAATTTCAGAACAAAGGAAGGCCGATGCCTCCATCCCTCAACTGATCTCTTGTCCATTTATCTCTCTGTCCCCCTTGGGATAACCAACCGGGCAATTAGTTGGAAGTTTCCCAGAGTAAAACACAGATGATGATTGTATTTTATGAAGCATAATCAAGCAAATGAATGAATAAAATGGAGCCATACCACCACAGTGTGCTGTTCATTCAGTAGTAGATTACACAACCCAGTTCCCCTTCCACTACATTTCCTTTTCTCAGCTTTATCTTCAATCAGCACGTTAAGCCTTATTACAATACACTTTACATGGCGCCAGGGGCTGAGCCCACTAACAAAGTCTTAAAGGTGCAGTCACACTAATCACCAATGAATATGTGCTTTAGCCCTTCTTCACTTTAAAAGTAAAAACAACAATTTTTAGTTTTTACAACATTTCGGCTCCATCAGCAAACAGTCAATGTGTCAACAACTGGCACAAACAATAGGAAAGTGAGGTGAGCATTGCAGTTTGTTACCTCTGCCTCTGAGGTTACATTATTACCCCGGCCTATTTGTTAGTTGGTTTGTTTGTTTTTAAGCAAGACTGGACTGATAACCACAAAATGTGGTGGAAGGATGCAATATGGATCAGGGAAGAACCTATTCAATTTTGGTGCAGTTCCAGATCAGGGGGTGTTTTATAACATTTAGTCTGACATCTCAAAGAATAATTCATGAATCTTGATGAAAATGTAGTTATTGTTATGAGTGTGCATGATAAAATCTAATGATTTTTAATGTGGTTTCATAAGGAGACTATTGGTTAGTTTTGTTGAATGAGTCTTATTTTAAACTGCATATTTGCAATCAAACTTCCTCTGGAGAAATAATTCAGTTTGACTTGACAAAGTCCCATAAAAGTGTTGGCTCTAAAAATACATCCGACAACTACACAAAATACCCTTGGGGACCTGAGTGTGGAACCATGTCGATAGGTTCTCAGCAGTGCTGATAATAACAGGCTTTAGAGGTAGACTTGTGTTGTTTGATGGGCCAGCGATAAGCAAAGGGTAAGAGCAATTAGAGCTGAAAAGAAAATGCCTTAAAAGGATATGTTAGGGGCACGCAATTAGAAAAGTAAACACAAACAAAACTGTGACTTGAGGTAAAAACAAAACAGAATGGTTGCCATCATTATGAAGGAATTCCTCGACCCTACAGTATCCTGGATGCTATAGGGTCTGCAGATATTATTAGCTTAAAAATGCAAAGCTTCCTTTTTCTCAATTTATTTACTGTTTAAAACAGGCAGAAAAAATGCTGACATCCATTTGATGGCCAGAAATCTGTGACATTTCAAACAGAGAGGAGTTATTTTATTTTATTTTTTTTATATAAACTTTCCCTTCTGTATTTGACAACTGCAACAGTTTTTTTTTATCCTGGATTATAGATTTAGCTTCTTTGTTCTTTTTAATTCTATTCTATTTAATTAGTTTGGCACCACATTACAACACCTCATGCTATTTTACATATTAAGGTCAAGATCTTTCAATATGTAACATTGAAATATTGTCAGATTTCATAATATTCTACAATTGCCAGGATTCAGTTAGTTGTTGTTGAACTGACCTCATAGTTCAGGCTTCAGGGCAGGTTTGAAGTGAAGTTACAACTGAATATGATGTGATACTGAGGTGATGAAGCTACTGAGGTAGAGGCAGAAAAATACTCTGGGCTGAGATCAAAGTCAATTAATGCTTGCTTATTCTCTTGATATTCTCTGCATATGCACACAAGACACCTGTGGTCATAAGAGAAGTACAACAGATGTGGTGTTTGAATACCACAGCAGGTTGATGAATTGAATCTCTGATGGATCACAGGGACTCAGGTGGATTGGCGGGAGCAGGAGCCCGGTATCCACGTCCAGTCACAACCACAACAACACACACTCACACTCACACTCACACTCACACACACACACACACACACACACACACTCACACACACTCACATTCACACACACTGACACTCACACTCACACAGGAATTTTATTTCGAGCTAGTGCCAGGGCTAGTTGGTGAGCATGCTAACGGCAGTAGACATCTTTAGTAGATGGCAGATGTGCAGGCCATGAGGCAATCATGCACATGGCAGAGATTGAGGAGCGCTATGCCCACAGCACAGAGACACACACAGAGTGAGGTAGACAGGGGAAGAGAGCAGACACAAGGGAACATATACTGTTCATACTTAAGAACGCTTTAAAAATTTAAAAAGGTCCGTCCACTATTCGGACCCTCCATCCCCAGAGCATGAGATTATCTGTCGTTTTCCTCCGTATTCCCAGTCACCCAGCATCTCCCTCTGAGGAATGTTTACAAACTAAACATATATATTTTTTGTGTAAATGCATGCAAGTGCCTATGTGTGTGTTTCAAGAGGAATCAGAGAAATGTAGTACATAAGGTACTGGGTTTAGTGATGAGGGCTCAGTTTTAGGTTTAAGTTCTTTCATCTGTTTTTATCAGGCTCTCAATATGTTGATTTTAAAGGAGAAAGTAATAGTTACAGGTCAAATGAGATACACTGCAGCTGCATTAAAACGAAACTTGGAGAAACAAGAATCATTCAGAGCTCTCCCACTGACCCTTAAAATACAATAAATTACTTGATGTATAATGAGGCCACTTATTGTGGGTGGTGTGCTGTAAACCAAAGTACACCAACCTGCCTTGAAACACTGTGGCTGGAGCACTGTTCGTCCACAGGAACGGTGGAAGTGAAATGTGTCGTTACTGCAGTGTGACCGCTGAGGATGCAGCAGTCAAAAGGGGTTCTGTGAGCCCAAATAAGGACTACTCGAGTATGAATGAAAAAATAAAAACATATAAAGGCTGATTGATGAGCTTTTCATGTCTGTTCATGCAGCCAGAGAAAATGGGTGGTACTCTTTGCTTACTCAGTCACCCTGGGAAGGGCTTTGACATTATTCTGGAAAATGAGTGTATATCTTCTCCTTCTTTCACTGTGACTGTACAAACAGTGTATTGCAGCATCACGTCATTGCAGGTAATGTCTGAAGAGTGACATTTCTCACTAATGTTTGGAAAGTTCTGTGTTTTGGTCGCCATTTCATGACCCTGCATACATGTTAATGTAAGTGTGCGTCAGTCCCTCATTGTGAAACCATTGGCCCAACATCTACTTCCTCGAAAAAGGACTGACAAAAGCTTCTTTCACACCGGACAAAAAAAAACAGCCACTAACATCTGGCTTTTGTCTTCTGGGTAGAATCAAATTTATTCCCCATTCAAATGACTCTGCAGTGGTAACAGGTATTTATCGGCTCCAGCTCTGATGGGCAGTGATGTAATGATGCTAATTTTTGCGCTGCAACGTGCAACCCTCTTATAACCACAGAGCCAGTGTTTTGACGACATGCTCACTTTTTAAGTTTCAAGTTTATTTGTCATGTATGGATGGTGGTCCTTGATTAGTCCACGTGTCTTACTAATAAACACAAACACTAATCAGACGTTGTTAGGACAAGTACAGTACTCAAAGTTTACTTCGTTTTTGTTTGATGAGACATTGAAAAAAACATTATGCAAGCATGTAGTTCACGTGGGAGTGGACATTAAATAACCGTTCATTGATCGTGATCGAGGTAAAATTTTGAAATAATTGTGGTATAGATTTGAAGTCATCATTCATGACTGATGAGAGCCAATCAGCAGGTGAATGCAAGTCATCATTTCCAAATTCTGTCTTTGTTTTTCTTCAAAACAGTTTTACATTTTTAGTGCATCCACTTTGTAGCTCTCCTATAACTGCTTAATTCTATCCCTTCGGCCCCTATTTAACTTTTCTACACCCAATTAACAATCTGTTGTCTCACTTTCTCTTCTTTTGGACTAACAAGACTGTCATCAAGATTTCCCATGAGGCCAATCTTTATCTGGTATGTTTATCTGACAGAGGATTTCTCTTTCTACTGGATCTCACCTGGGCTGCCGTCAGTAATTCAGTGAGATCACCCGTGAGCATGATTAATTGCCTTGATAAATGCCAACTTAACTGGTGCTGACTGCAGAGGGCCAGCACACAGCTGAGTCAAGCTGCAGTCACTGATCCTCTCAGGACCAGATGAGAGTTGAACCAGAGCCCTTCTCCTCTTCTGTCTCCTTCTCTGGCGCCAGCTTCCTGAGCTTCTGCCTTCTTCACCCTGACACTGATTCAGAGGATGATCAGACACAAACCTCTTCTTTTACTAAGATATAGAGCCAGTGTCAACCTCTGACTCCAATTTACTGTTTGCCTTGAAGCAATAATGGCAGACCTTGTGGCTGTATGGATTTTTAATATCATGTTGTAATTGCCGTTGTCAACAGAATCACAGATTGACGACCTTGTGATGACCTGTGCTGCTACTGACCACTTAGAAGTTTGATGTGAATGTCCCGAGCAGCAGGTCACATTGTTTTTCAGTGTTTACCAAATGGAAACACCAGCATGGACATAAGTCATAATGTGCCGTGACAGTGTTTTGCTTTGAAACTCGCCAAACAAGATATTGCAAGAAAACTGGCATGCAACCTGCAGAGTGTGTCCTATACTGGTAAAAACAACACAGGCAAAGCTCACTACATGTCAAGAATGTCATGGTTTACTTAATATTTTGACTTTTATTGAGGGGAATGCCTCTAGCAGACTATAACTCAAGTGCCATACATCTGCTCCACACACTCTACATGCACAGATGGATGACAAAGACCTGTAATATTACACACAATGCTGTAATGCATGTAATACATGCATGACCAAATTTTAGTGGTATAAGCAACCAGTAAATGATTGACCGAGCAACCACTATGACTAAGTAAAGAAAATAAACCACACACAAACATGATGACTTCTGGTGGATTCACTGAACAGGATGAGTGCTAGTAATGTACAACAATGAATGACTTTTATAGTGTTTGGTTATTGTTGATTACATAATTGATCATAAATGTATGATTGAATACTTGATTTACTCAAGATGTATTTAAATTATGCAGTATATAAATGTATATTTCATGTTGGTATTCATTTGTATTAATGTCTGCCTATTTGATTTCATCTAATGGTTCATTCACAACATGATTTTAATATTCACAGTTTCTATTTTGTAACCACTTATATTCTCCCTGATGTAAAGTTGTGTGATCTGCATGTCTTCATTGATTCTGATTGGCCAGTGGCTATATGTCATTTGCCGGAGTGCGGCCAGTCAGAGCGCCAAATTAAATGCTGATAAAGGAAAGAGTTATTCCAGACACACTGCAGGCTCCATTTATGTTGTCTAGATAAGTAGTGAAAAGAGTATTACTACTGAGACCTAGTGTAATGCTAAGGGCATAAAATTATTTAATCATAGTTTTCTTTCTTTTTTTCTCCTAATGAATTTCCCCTTTAAAACTCATCACGAAAGAGTAAGAGGCAAAGAGGTGAATTTTGTACTGTTGCACTATTTGGGGCTGATAACTCTGGAGTGTTGGTATAGGGGACAACATCAGTAGCTGTATGCTTGATGCCTGATTGCACACAGCTATAATGGTATCAAACCAAATTGCCTGCTGTAGACGGAAATCTTTATTGATTTATTAACAGCCTCCCCCCTGAAAAGGAATTCTCCCGGTGCTACTGATGCTCAATGTGACTGTGACAGACAGTGTGTTTTGTGAGAGAGAATGCCATTCTGTTTCAACTTTAAAAAAAACAGTGGATTCCTCAATACATTAAAATCCCCCAACAAATTGCCGACTGGATGTCACTAAACTATTAGTTCGGATCATCATTATGTAGAGCATGAGCTTGAGATCGCTAGAGTGGCTATTTCAGACAATGGTCTCAGACATGTCTCCAGAGACTGTCCGAAGGGACAGAGGCCATCAGTGTCTTTAGTGTCTCTGTATTCCTCATGTACAACCATAACCCAAGCATGTGGTTCCACTCTGAGCATAATAAGTGAGATTTACCCACGACATGACAATTGCGAAAGGCTGAACAGTTGTGTCTCTAAACCCTCCTCTCACCTCAATACATGGTCTCATACTCTGTATCTACTGGCAGAGGAACTGCTTCTGGGCTGTAACTCCCACAGGATGCATACATGTGGAGGAAATGTTCTACAATCAAATGTAATTTCTGACTGAATCTTCATGCTCCTTATATATGTTACAATGCATATTATGCACTTTTCAAAAGTGGATCCATTATTATGTGCTGTCTGAGGTCTGAAGTTTTGTTTTGAACTTGAAGCCACTACTTCCCCCTCCTTCTAGTCTTGATTAGCTTCTCCCACTAATGGAGAGTTTCCTGCGCAAAACCGAAAAAAAGCTCCAAACAAATTAGCAGTAGGAATCTGCAAACATCTGATGACTAAAAAAGACACAACAATCCAAACTGCAGTGTAGGTGTCATGTGAAAAGAACGATCTCGATGGGTTTTCAATTACAATCCTTAAACCTGTAGAATCATGAACATGACACAGATTGTGCTGTCAGATTAAAAGTGTAGCCTTTATAATTATGAAGCAGTGGTGGGCACTTCCGCAGCTCCAAACAACATATAAAGGAGCCACTCGAGGATCAATTTGCCTGCGATCAGTCCTGCTGAATATGAGAAAACACACAAAAAAGAAAAAAATATATGCACACCCTCAGGCTTTTGCAATGGGCTGGGAGTGGGAGAGGGAATATGTGGACTTTTCCAGGCATGGGAGTATTGGCAAAGACCAGATGATTTGTGTTGTGAATTGAAATTCAAGCTTGTAAAGACCAGATGGCGGCCACGGATCAGGCCGTCCCCATATACTGTTAGTCTTGTGAGAGAAATCCCAGACGTTTTTTTAAATGCAAGCCGATTAAAACATATCGTCTGTGCAGTTTCCATGGTGAGGGGGGAAAAACATTCCCAGGGTACAGTATGAGGAGTGAGTATGTAATAAACAGGCTTTTCTAATGCTATATGGCTGCTCTGATTATTTACAAGCTGCTATCATGAACTGAGCAGAACAAATCCTCCACTGTTCTGCACATTGTAAATTGGGTTTACAGATCTCCAAAGTTACAATTCAATTCACATTAAACAGGCACCAGGTAGGAGTGTCACAAGCATTGTAGTGATAAATGGTTGAGTTCAAGTGCACTGGAGTATCATGTTTTAAATCAGCACATGATTAAACAGGTGGATTACATCATAATATAAATAAAATTATGATGGATTATTCATCAACAACGTACATTGGTCTTGTCAGTTGCACAAAGTGAATTTTGCAAATGACTTATTATGTAATATAAAAAATTGTATGCATGGTAAGCTAATGTTTCTGTTACAGGTCTGTCTGTTACGGGTCTGTCTGGGTACGAGATGTCACAGCCGACGACAGTATCAACAAGTCAGCCTGTGCCAGCTGCTGTACTCGACTACACTAGGACCAAGTCCAGATCCACCAATGGCATCTTCTCACGCAAAGACAAATGAGCAGCTGTCAAGCTGAAACTGTGACCTTCATTTGCAGAAATGCTGTCAGATGGGGCCTCTTAGCCGTCAAGTTAAAAAAAGGCACCACTGCTTTGCTTTTGCCCACTTTTCCCTTTTGTGAATGCACTCGCGACTCCACAACTTCCTTTTGTCAGATGAGTGATAAAGTGACCCAGACTAAAGGAGGAAGAAAGTCTATTGAAACTGAAATAGGGGGACTGTGTACTAGATTACATAATTTGATCATAATTAAACATCTATTCTCTCTCAGGGCCATTTGACTTTTATTAAAAAATAAGAACAGATGCAGCTTTCTGCCACCCAGTGCAGTTTCAGTCTACATACATTAGGGTTGTAAAGATTTGACTATGACTTGACCACCAAAATCAAATCAGTTCATTCTTCAGTCCAAAATTGAATAGAGTCCCTCAAAACAATCTGAAAATCCACAAAAAGATTAGTTTGACATTTTGGGAAATGTTTCCGTTCATTTTCTTTTCAGGAGTCTGATAAATATACTGACACCATCCTTTTGTCATTATTATGAAGCAGGAGCCAGCAGCTGCTCAGCTTCGTTTTTTCATAAAGACTGGTAGACAAAGTAAAATGTTAAAGGGAAATAAACCCATCACAACAGCAGATGTGGCGCTTACAAGACCAAAGAAGGAACTGCTCAGTGACAAGAAAGCTGAGCACCATAGCAAAGCGCTAATATCTGACAGGAATCGCATGGAAGGCATTTGCCTAGTTGTTCTTCTTCGGTGCGTCAGGTTGAGTAACAGCGAGATAGCAATCGATTATTTTCTTTTATTGCTTAGAGGTAAAGGGAGGTCACTTACTTCCTGTTCTCTACAGTGTGTTGTACATCTGAACATCATTTGTGAGGCAGAGCGGAGCCCAGCAGTCGAAAAGCCTGTTGCACTGTTGACACAGTTGAGGTGACAGATACAGTTAATGTGTTAACATGCTCAGTGTAGCTGCTAAATTAAACAGTAACATTAAAGAGCAAAGAGCAGTGGGTCTCTGCATAATTTTAAATTTAAATAAAAAAATGTGTGTGTTTATTTTGTTTTAATGCGACATTTTACACACGCTGATGCAAGAATAATTAATTATAGATTTAAATGTTTTATTGTCACAAGCGGCAAAAGTACAGACAATCTGAGTAGAGATGTGTTAAAAACGATTCAATTAAAGTAAAAGTATCAATTCAACTTCCTTACTCAAGTAAAAGTAAAAAGATACAGGCTCTGAAATATATTTCAACAATAAATGTAAAAAGTAGTACTCTGTATCCAAGTGAAGCAAATTAAGACTAGAGGAGTAGATTATATTTATTATATAATACAGTCAAAGTATATGTACTTCTAAGTATTTGTACACTTTTATTTCTTACCGCTGGTTATTATTCATGTGTGTGGCTCTATTAGTGTTAGTGATCCCAGTATGGCTTCAACACACAGCCACACTTTTCAACTCCTCCCCTCCGCCTTGAGCCACGGTGTGAGTTGAGCCAATACAATCTTGGGCAACCTGCACTGACAGAGAGAGAGAGAGAGAGAGAGAGAGAGAGAGAGAGAGAGAGAGAGAGAGAGAGTCAAAGAGAGAAAGAGAGAGAGAGAGTGAGCAGCCACTCTGGTGCACTCTGGTGGTTCTTGCAGCAGCGTCACTGCTTGCTTGATCTCCAAACAGTCCTAACTGTGGCATTGTAGCTCAAGATTTCAGCGAAAGACAAACTAGTCCCAGTGGATGTGTTTGAATGGACTGAAACTTTTTTTCCTCCACTTGTTATTTGGACTTTTTCCTTGGATTCACCAAAGTGCTGCAACTCCATGAACTAATATTGTTTCAGCTTTACGGACAGTTTGGATACATCTCATTAGGAATCATGTGGTTGTTGTTGCTGTTGTCTCGACCAGAAGAACTTCCACAAACAAACACATCTTTGGAAACAGGAGCGCCTCCACTGGCTTTTGAACAGGGCCAAACAAGACTCCCAATGTGTGAAATATAAGCTGTGACTGCAAAGGGAAGAGCAACTTTATGTTTTTGAGAGGAAAACTTCATTAACTATATTTTGAGCAGATGCTTGTAAAAAGTGTACTTTTGACAGTTTTGTTGAGTTTGACGTGATAAACACATTTTCAACTGGTGAATAATGGATGGAAACCTGAGTACTTCAGCGTCCTTGGGGATTAATGTGACAAAATCCTACCACGACGCGGCAGGACCCTGGAGCCTCATCATCCTGGTCATCATCATATTAACCATAGTGATGGGAAACCTGCTGGTCATCATCGCCATAGCGCGTACGTCGCAATTACAGACAACGACAAACATCTTCATTATGTCCCTAGCGTGTGCGGACCTCATCATGGGGGTCCTTGTGGTGCCTCTTGGGGCCACGATCGTGGTGACAGGTGACTGGCAGCTCAGCAACACGTTTTGTGAGTTCTGGACTTCCGTGGACGTCCTGTGTGTGACAGCGAGCATCGAGACGCTATGTGTCATCGCAGTGGATCGGTACATAGCCATCACAAGGCCGCTGCGATACAAGGTCCTACTCAATAAGTGTCGTGCCAGGGTCATAGTTTGTTTAGTGTGGGTTGTGTCCGCCTTAATTTCCTTTGTGCCCATTATGAAAGGGTACTGGCGAGCAGCCAAAGACGACCCCCAGGCACAGAGCTGCTACAGTGACTCTGCATGCTGTGACTTTGTGACCAACTGGGCCTTTGCTATTATATCTTCTATTGTGTCTTTTTACATTCCACTGCTCATTATGATATTTGTGTATGCAAAGGTCTTTCTAATAGCAACACAGCAGGTCAAGCTCATAGATAAGAATCGCATTCGTTTCCAGAATGAGTGCTTGACAGCAAAGACACAAGTTTGCACCAACATCAACAATATCCTGCCCTCTGTATGTGCGGGCTCAGACGGCTGCAACAGTGTCGTGAGAAGAAAGAGCGCCAAGCGAAGGCCGTCACGGCTCATTCTGGTCAAAGAGCATAAGGCCCTCAAGACTCTGGGTATCATCATGGGGACCTTCACTGTGTGCTGGCTCCCGTTCTTTGTCGCCAACATCATCAACGCCTTTAACAGAGACGTTCCCCCCGAGAAGATCTTCCGACTGTTGAACTGGCTGGGTTACATCAACTCCGGCCTCAACCCCATCATCTACTGCAGGAGTCCAGAGTTTCGCACTGCATTCAAGAACCTGCTGGGCTGCCCGTGGCTGTCCAGCCTGCAGCTCAATACTTTATATAAAGAGCTACGGACTCGCTGCTCCTGCTTTTTGTGGCAAGCCGAGTCAGGCACAGCTGGATCTTTCCAAAAGTCCCCGAACAGTAGGACTGAAGGAAACGAGAGCCTGGCTAGTTCACAGGGAAGCAGCAAAAGCGAGGCGGCTTCTCCTGGTCCTCTGCAGTCCAACGGCAGCACACAATTCAGTGACTTATCAGAACCAGAAACCAAATTGTAAGTGTCCGTCTTCTCTTATTTTCTCCATACAGTCCATTTAACGGTGATGAATGTTTTATGACTTCCTGTGTTCTACACACACACATACATCTACATCCTCAAGTACACAAAGTTAAGTCAGTGTTTAAAGACAAGGAAGAGTAAAGTTTTGAGAGTTAATAATCACTTTTTCTTTCTCCCCCATTAATTTCATTGAGCTTGGTTTTACATCACTTGTTTACCGTGTGACAGGGGAACAAATCATTTGCAGAGTGAAGCACAAGTGTGAATATTTAAAGTGTAGAATCAATCACCCACATTTTCATTATTGACTACTTTTAGACACCCTGCTGTGCACAATGACGATGAACAAAAACACAACTAACCATAAGAATTAGTGTGTTTGTTTCAATTTGATAAATAATAGTCGCTAACAAATACTCAAATCGAAATCAATAACATTTCTATAATTCTAGTTCAGGGAAATATTGAGTAAAGTCATATTTGATCAGATCAAGCCTCTAGATGCACATGGATGCACAGTATTAAAGATCGAGTATTAAAAATATTCTCTAGTCTACATATACAGTTTTAGATATTTTGAATTTGACATAAAATGGTTATTTTTACTGTCGTCTGTGCATTTAATAAAAGCAGAAATCCATATTTGGACATGATCGAATACGTGAGTGTGCTGCCAGGAAGAAAATACAACAGTGCAGAAAAATAAATCACTTCTGACGCATTGGTGGCTTTCAGCTATTACAATATCACAGTATGAAGTGAAACTTGAGATTTTTCAATATTTAGTTTTCATGTATGATTCAGGACCTGTATCTGTTACTGATGTCTCAGTACAGTTGCTGGTTCTGTGTTTGGGCTTTTATAGAAACCTCCATATTGTGAATGTACTCGATTAGTCAATTATAAACGGGTTCTGTGAAACAACTGTGCGTCGTGTGAAAGGCTGATTATGACACATTTGAGAACATTTCCGAATGTCAGTGTGGCTCCCTGCCTGTCAGTGGGCCTCAGTGTGCCCTGCCCAACACCCCCTGCAGCAGATAAATCTTTATCACTAACACACAAGACTGGACAGGCTGTTTACAAGACTGACTACCAACGAGAACACCCTCTGTGGGGCATGTAAACTGTTAGCTGAATGTGAGATTTGTTATTATTGGACTACATTAACACAAGCTGACAGCAGACCTGTCTCATAATACAGGATTATACATCATTTTAACTATCAATTATAGTCTCAATAGATTTTACACACTAATACCTCATCAGTTAACATGAGGCTCATTTGCATCATAAATGAGCAATATTTGGTGTGGTATGATCAGATTAATTTACCAGAGAGGATTAGCTTCTATGTATTACTCTTTAAAATGTAATAACTTTCATAAGAACAAATATTTCATCACTCTGTTAAGTTGATGTCTCTAATAAGTGTCATACTTGAGGTATTTAGGCACATTGTAAATATGTTTTTCTATAATAATATTTCTATGAAATAATGGTAGCATAAAACCTCCTCGTTTAATTTAATTGGATGCATCTCTCATCTACAGCACACCTTGCCTTAGCATGCTGACTTCTTGTAGCATGTTGAGTAACCCAGTTTTACAGCAGACGGATGTTTTATTTCAAATATTTACTCCGCAAACTATATACTTTTTTACTCTTCTCTTTACATGGCTCTCCCCTCAGAGGAATCTTACAAACATAATCAATGGAGCTGTAAAACAGGAGACATTTAGGAGCATATAAAAGTCTTCCTTAAAAGGAGCCTGGTGTGTTCTGTAGTAAATCAGCCCAAGGGGAAGGCTCAGCGGTCTCAGTCCGTGCTTTGAGCAGGATTACAAAAGTAAGTGAGACCAGCCGCTCCAGGATGACTTATCGGGGGCCGAGGCTCCAAGACATATTTCATGGAGGAATATGACAAACTGTTCCAGGTAGAGTGTTGACTGCCGGAGCTGTTGTGCCAATAATGACAGACAAGGCATCTAGAGCTCATGTGCTCCACAGTCATCCCTATCAACTCTCTATTTAACGATACACAATAGACCAAATTAGAAGCATATTTCCTGTAAACCTTATGACAACATGTGACAATAGGTTTGGTTAAGTCAGGGCTGATGTATCACAGGAATGGTAAAACGTGAGATAACCACCGTTCACTATCAGTAGTTGCTTTGTTTTCACAGAAATAAACGCAGGCATATCACTGCTTCTCTTATCATCGTGCACAGCAGCCTCAGTATCTGTCACGTATGTACCATGTTACATGACAAGTGCAAATTCCCTTCAGAATCCCTGAATAACTGCATTTCTAATGTATCCTAACTACAAATTTAGTAGCTTTATCCATAAAAGTGGAGGTAAATGTGTTTAGTTGTGCAGTAATTTTAACGCAGTTATAAGAGGGGTTTTGTTGTGTCTTCCTTTGTTTTTCTCATCCGTGTTGCTCCTAAGTGGATAAACGGTAAATAGCTTCTACATTAGTCCTCATATGTATATTGTGAAAAAAATGTCCATGTATTTAACAGGTATTGCTGTGTGTTATGAGAAGTGGGAGTTTGTTAGCACAGTTTATCCGTGATTGAGAACACTAAAGTTAAGCTAACAGAGAGCGGAACATTTGATTTAGTAGGGCAGCAGCCAAGTAGATTGTGGACCAAATCGTGAAATCAATGTGGAGAAGAAATGAAGTGAGTTTTCTGTTCTGATGTCTGATTTAGAAACATGATGAGACCTTAAGACATTAACAACATGCATGCAGAGTAACAGTGCAGGAACCATGGAGGCCTGTGACAGCATGGGTCATTATTATCATTACACACAGCTCCTGCCCTACAGGAAACTACTTATATGCTAGAGCTGTGCTGGTGCATAAACAAGTATCAAGACATACATGTGGAAACAACTTGTCAATCAACTTGTTGCTAAGTAAATGAGACAAAAGAAGAACTGCACACTGAAAATATCTTTCATCCTTGAAAAAGTGCAAGAGAATTAACATTATTAAGATATTATATGAAAGGATTTTATGGACCCTTCTCTTATATCTTAATTTTTAGCCCACAAAAAATGAGCTCATAACATAAAAACAAAATAAATGATGATGAATCTTTGGAGCTATTTCTTTACATTCTGACAAAAAAAGTCTTCATCAATTGTGTACATAAGTTGAGCCCTTCGGCCATTAGGTACAATGGTAAAAAGGGCAAAAAAACAGCTCACTAAAAAACATACCTGTTATACTACACAAACATTTAAGCTAGGGAGTAAACTTTCAAACGTAATAACAGAGAGGGTAAAATACCGAAATTTGTACAACCTACAGTATATGTCACGTACTTCTCCCATTAAGTACAACAGCAAACAGTGGAGAGGTGAAGTAGGAGACACCCCTTTAGGAGGAGGAATCCCCCATAAGGAATGTTCCCTTGAACACAAAGGTATTGACCATGTGCTTTGTTTGATTGTGAGCAAGATTACATGAACACTAACGCAACACTTGGAGGAAGGATGTGTTATGTGTCAGGAAAAAACCTGCTAAAATCCGGGGGCTCTGGGGACTTCAAATCAGACGGCAGATCCAGAAGTTTTCAAAATTTTTGTTGATTTCCCAGGGAATAATTGATGAATCATGATGAAAAAAAACATGCAGCACATTTAGAGGACTGATATCTATGAGTGAATGAAATTTGGTGCAGTTTGATTGAATTTAAGGGGACTGTTGGGCATGGCAGTGGTCTGTGCTCTACTGATAGACGTTGTAGTTGGCACGGTCACACATACATGTTCTTATTTTACTGTGAAGAGCTAAATACGGACAAATAACTACAGACACAACACAAAGCAGAGTGAGATGGTGGAGAATGACATTTCCAGTATAAATACAGAGTCAGTTAAGTAACAACAAGTGGCTGATTACTCCAAATGACTGTGTAAATATTTTAGTCATATTAGTTGACAACTCATGAGGACGAATCTGAAAGGACATTGTAAGTAATTGCGTGGCTACTGGAACAAGCTGTATCATTATGCTGGCTAAATATTAATATATAATTGTATTTTCCACACATGCTGTACCCTCCCAAAGCACTCAATGCTGTATAAAGGACACAGTGTCCAACATAAAAAACATTACATGCAGGAAAAATGGAAGAAATTTTAATAAACGTGTAAACAGTTTTGTCTAAAGGGCCATGCACCAAACAGGATGAATCATGTGTTAATCAGGAATTTGAAGTTTAGCAGGAGAATCTGCGATTAACAAGCTTTTTATTACACTAATGTGTTGCAGTATTACAGCTCAAGTGGTCTCAACTCAACATATATACACTAAGTGACGCATTGAAGGGAGAATTTCATTAGGGCAACATAATGTTTTGACTGCGTGAACCCTGTAATTCTGGGCTTTTCTCTGCAGCATGCCAACAGTGCCTCCGACCCGTCTTCACACACCAACTTCCATAATGTGCATTTAGTTAGCTTAGAGCGAGAACAGGCCCAAGAGAGCATGAAACAAGAAGCTGGATAAAGCTAAATATGATGGCAGTGACCTGTGGGAAACCTCATAACACTCTCTTTCAAGTCTGGCTGCTATCAGAGCCAATCATCACGGTCTTTAAATGGAGACATCCGGGAGTTAGGCAAACACTCGAGAAAGGGTATAACTCTTAAATCATTGGGGTTGCAGCAGATAAAAAAGCAATAAATGCAATAAGTTCTTTTGTTTTATCCTTACAAGAGCAGCCGAAATCAACAGACTGATTTATTTTAAATACATTTTGTATGAACATTTTAAATATACATTCCAGTAGAACCTGAATGGGACTCAGTAGAGATCATAACTCCACCAAGGCCCAACCGTCCCCTTGAATTTCCTCAAGCTGCACCAAATTCCACACTCATAGAAACTAGCTCCCTTAATATAAAAATGAATTATTCACTATGAAATTGGTATTAATGTTAAAAAAACAAACAATCTGAAAAAAAGTGATGAAGCATTCCTGGATGTGGATCCACACAAAAAAGTGTCAGTTCTTTCTTGGCTCATGTTCCATCACTCCACCAATTCTGCTGCTAAACATACCAACAGACAGGGCAAAAACTAAAAACAAACTTAAAAATAGACAACAAGAAACTATTGTTGGCAACAAATAAAGGTCTACTTGAAGTCATTATGAGAATGGATACCACCCTGCTTTGACAGGTAGATACAAAAACAGAAAATACCCAGGCCATGTGATGGATGGATCTGATCCCGATGAGTTAATCGCTCCTTTAATTTGTATGTAAAACTACAAAATATGTGCTCGACTTGTCCCTGGTTTGTAACTCAAACAAAATAGATTCAACAAAATATCAACATAATCATTCCTGGTGGGTTTTTACCTTTACCGTACGACTCCAACACACTCTGCTGTGGTTCCACTGTATAAACTGTAAAGAGTTGAACTCAACGAAAGTATGTGAAATCTAATGAAGTCACATTGTAAATTGTTTCCTGCGTAGTTCTTCCTGTATGTCTGCACATTTCTGGGAAGCCTACGGTTCGAGGTAGTTTATGTCTTCCTGTGGAGACATGTAGAGTGGAGGTGATAGCATCAGAATTCCTGTCTTGTCGGGAAAAAAGGTAGAGTTTCACACGGGATGAAGGGATGAGGGCAACTTTGCAATAACTCTGTGATTAGAAAGGGGGAAAAAAAGTGCTGTGATTGTATCAATGCTGTTTTTCATGGTAAAACACAATCATACTTAAAAATAACCTGTAAGACAAGAAACTGCTGGTGTTATCTTTGAGCTTTCTTATCTGATTGACAGTGAAATGCTGTACAGGGTGTGACCAGCACAAGTTACACAGAAATGCACAGTATAGAGCACATTGTTCAGAAAGTTACATCTCACAGGAAGATTGAATGAGGTTCCTAATGAGAGAGGAAACTGGCCTCAGCGTCAGGTACCTTTCAGTAAAAATCCAATCCAATCAAATGTAAAAATAGACCACGTCAGAAATTTAAATGAGAGCAACACACTCAAATAAATGTGGAATTCTTACCTTAACCTTTAGAAAAAGATTAACTAGCAAAACTAGAATGTCTCAGTAGAGCCAAGGTTCAACAGTCCCAACTGTCCCCAATCAAGCGGCATTAAATTTCACTCACTTGTAGATATCAGCTTTCTAAGTGTGCCTGATTTATTTCATCAAAATTCATCAGGGAAAATACCGAAACATTCTCACCATGTTAAGCAAAATACTCCTGGATCCTTCCTCTGACATAGATCCGTGCAAAAATGTAATGAGTTCTTCCCTGACCCAAATAGCATTCGTCCACCCTCATGGTTATCCGTCCAATAGATTTTGTGTAATCTTGCAAACTAAAAGACAAACCAACATGGATGAAACTAGAAACAGAGAGTTACTGTCACCTTATGAAACCAGTAACAGAGACCTTATGAAACCACTTTTAAATTCACAAGATCTTTATTTTAACTGCAAAGAATTTCACACGCTCATTAATGAAAGTCCTCTTAACATGCCTGAAGGTTTTCATCAATATCCATGAATTATTTGTGGGAAAAAAATGTATGAAAGTGATGAATAAAAAATATCTGACCCCTGATCTGGATCAGAACCAAAATTGAATGGGTTTTTCCTTAGATCATGCTGCACTCTTTGATAATTTCATTGAATTTGGTTGAGTAGTTTTTGGGTCACCCTGCCACCAAACAAACAGATGAAAACATCAGGGAAATTACAAAACAGAAAGTAAGACAGAATGTATCGTCAATTCCTCCCAGTGAGATGCCACCTTATCTGTTCCGACCACTTTTAAAGAATGTGCATGATAATTACATGCCTTATTTTCAACAGCAACACACCATGCTAATATCTCCATCTCTCTTCAGCTTCACGCTGCAGGAAAAGGACGGATGAATGGTGAAACGTTGAGCTGCTGAAGCAAACTACATGTTCTCCAGCTGTCTCTGTGAACCCTGCAAAGGCTGAGGCCAACCATCGGTGAGGACAAGCTGAAGAAGAGTGTGACTACTGGCCCTGATAAACGTAGCTGAACCCTAAAGAGGTGACTGGATGGACAGAAACAAGCAGGGACACGGTGACTGGCTCTGTGCACAGGAGATAGGCTGCTGTGAGTCAGCACTTCACAGACATTAGCTGACACCGGTGTCGCCTCAATACTGTTTACAGAAGAGCGTCTGTTCCTGAATATGAGACACTACTTAGCTACGAGGGTGAAATGTATTCCAGTGAGCCTTTGGGCACAGCGCATTTCGTCTTTAGTCTTAAAAAATAATAGCATCAAATCATTTGGTATAATATATTATCTTGTAAGTTATCTATTTATGATACACTGAATGCAGGGTACAA
This sequence comes from Paralichthys olivaceus, assembly GCF_024713975.1. Classification (NCBI taxonomy): domain Eukaryota; kingdom Metazoa; phylum Chordata; class Actinopteri; order Pleuronectiformes; family Paralichthyidae; genus Paralichthys; species Paralichthys olivaceus. Next base: position 17,537,578 of record NC_091096.1, read on the forward strand.
AAGCTGTCTGACCTGATACAAGGTAAAGCTGTTGTTACTGTCCAGTTAAGAAAAAAATGTCATCAGTGTAATTTAAGCTAAACCAAAGGGCTGTGCATTCAAATGTTCTGTTGTCTCTCCTTCGTCTTAATCTTTCTGTTTCGAGTCTGGACCCGTACAATTATTATCTTGCTTAAATCTCCTATAGTCCACTGGTTCCCATACTAGGGGTGGGGACCCCTTGTGGCGTCGCAGCACAGAGGAAGGGTCGCAAGATGAATTCTGGATATCACATACAATTTAAAAACAATTCTTATTATCATATCAAATCAATGATTGTTCCAAAAGCTTAAATTAAAAATAAATCATACAAATAATCATCAGTCTTCTGATGACAGATTAGTGGCAGCATCAGTTGCAGCAGGTCAGTTTACAGCACCACACGAAACACTGCAACATGTGCACATAGCAGATTCTTTTGTGATAACGGTGGTTGAAAGTCTCTGGCATTGTTATTTGGGGGGTCTGAATAGTTTGGGAACCTCTGTCCTCGTCTTAATCAGTTTATGTTGTAACTATAACAAATGGCTCAAATCCTACAGGAGATCTCAGGCTAAATTTAACCATCAGTATAAATCACTCACGGTACAGTCAAACTGCAGCTAGACATGCTAATATCCATCCGCTACATGCTGTGTCTCTTTGGTAAGTGGCAGTATAAGCTCAATAACACACTCTGAAATGTCCAGAGATAGACAAATAATGATTTGATCATGGACTTGATATAAATCCATTATTTTGTTGTACTGGGACACTTTGTAATGCATTATTAATTACATCATCCGTCGCAATGAGAAATAAAATATTATAGAACTGTGTGACACTGCTCATGTGTGTTTTATGTGCTGACAATACAATCTATCAAAACTCTGTATTGTGAAGTTATGTGTGGCAGTTCTAGTTTGTATGGTGCCGTGGGCGAGCCCCAAATCAGCTCGCTGTGTGCTGTTTTACCATGAAGGTCAGAATACAGGAGCCCTGCAAATGTAAAGTCAGCTAGTTTGACAATGGAGATACGAATGACAGTTGGCCTGACTGCAGAGAGTTCATACCTCGGCCATGGCCCAATTTTAAAAAGATCAATTCAAACCACATTGATTCAGATGGATGACTATTTTAGAATAATTCGTCAGTGATGACATACTAAAGTAAGAATGATTATGGCCTTTACTGGCCTCAATACATTGTCAGCAGATCATTGTCTGAACTACAGTGGTTCTCAGACGTTTTGGCTTGTGATTCTAAAAATTCTATTTATAATTGCGACCCTTTATGACCCTTCATGACTTCATTACAGATGTGAGTTGTGATCAATTTGATTGAAGAAGTGTCTGGTTGTTTCATTTTAAGGATTTTAGAGGCCTGATGAGTTGAAAGAATCCTGCATGTTTAAAGAAAAACAACTTCTGGAAACTTTCAGGACAAAACACACATTATTTTGTGTAACTGTAATATATTCTTTATTTTTCCATCTCTTTAAATGCAAAGCCACTGATTTAGTCCCTTGGGGATCTATATACCACCACACACCATGACTCTTGATACTGTCCATATGAGTTTAAGACACAATCTTAAAAAACCGTCATTGTCTCCAAACACCAAAACCACAGTCACGTCTGGCTCTGCTACTGTTTGAGCAGACTTCATGTTCTGTTGTGAGAGGAATACTACAAGATTCTGGACTTTTAAAAATAATCCAAGAACAGAATGCATGACATCTGACAACAAACTGTGACCAGCACTCTGCCAGACGCTCTGCTGTGTGAAGTCTCAACCATCATCCAGCAGAAAGAGCAACAACAGCTCGGTGTGTGGAAACAATTATCAAGTCGGAAATCAAGCCACATTCTTAGAAACTGATCCCTATTACACTGTTTTCCATGAGCAGGATTACACTGAAATCGATTATTAACATTTTAGGGGGGAAAAGAGAAGCCACCACTTTAGAAACAGCTGGGACTATAGATGACCAAATCAAAAACTATGTCCGTTCAATATGATCAAATCATGGAGCTGAAGGGTTTGCATAATGACAAAATATGTTTTTGTTTACGGAGAAACTCTTTTCGATACGATGTGGTGATACAATAAATTCCATGTGGCTTTACTTACATTTTTAGAGGATGCTCTTTAATGTTTTCTATGATGACAAAGGAACTCTAATGAAAAACTGATGTGTGATTAAACACTTTTAACCTTGAATATACTTTGAAGTGTTTCCTCTTGATTGCACATGCACATCACTGAACTTTAAGTAGTTCATTTTCCACTAACCCTCTCCTGTGCCTGCAGCTCGTCCTGAGCTGAGTGTAACACTACAGTTCTCTTCAGGACAGACGGATATTTTTGGAACACAGGGGCCCTCAGACAAAAAAGTCCTTTGACACCAGATTTCAGGACTCAGCAGTTTAAATCTAATGGAGCCAACAGCACCTTAATTAGATAAGTACCATATTCAAGCTGGGAAAACGGTGGCGTGAAAAAAAGCTACATACCACTGGGTCCATCTTACAACCTCTTTGTTACCAATCACTCTAATAATAGACTCCAGTAAAGTAGAGGATGAATCAAGTCTTTTCCTGAGATCAACACAAATCTGGAGTCACAGAATCAACAGTGGCTTCAATAGAGGAACTGCAGCTCTTAGTTTCTGCACCCAGTTTGTAGCATGAGGGCATTTTCTCTTACTGTAATGGACAATCATGATGCAGCCAGGTGCAGTTTGATATGAAGAAAACAGCGATGAACTAAGTCACAGGTAAATATTTTGTTGTCAGTCGCTCAGAATAAAACGAAAAAACCCATTTTCTAGTCTCTTAACACTCCCACAAAGACAAAGGAAGGTCTTGGTATAGCCAGCAGCCCTGAAGCATATATTACATTTTAGGAAAGAATGCAAGCCTCCTTACTGTATGACTGGAAAAAAACAGTTGCACATAATGAGGCTTATATGAGGATAGGTATTGGGAGTAATATTACAGTGGGTGGAAAGCTCTTAAATTACTCCAGGTCAGCTAATGACCAACTAGACTAGACCAACCGCCTGGTTTGACCATCTACTGCCATCTAGTGCAGTGACTTGTGATTATCAGCTCCGGGAAGTGAATTACACAGCCTGGCTCGCTGCTCCGCTCCTCAATATAATAGCTGCAAGATGTTTTTGATTCTGGGTTTTCGATTACTGTTAGAATCGCTGCCTTGTCTTTATCCCCACAATATGGCTGTCCCATATTGCTGTCTCCCTGCAGGAGAACTGCTTTATTTCCTGAATGCACAAGCACAACAGTGGTATTTTGTAACTTGACGAGGGAGGAGGGAGGGGAGAAAGCTGGATATCTCCTCTTCCTCTGGAACTGAGTACATAAGTATGCTTTGCTGTACAGGCATACGCAGAAAGATATGACACTAACACATGCAGAGGAAATGTAATTTCTAAATATAGAAGTAAGTTTGATCTAGAAAATATGCCAGGGGGTATAAAATGTAATCTACTCTGTATGAAGAGGATTCAATGAAAGTAATGAAAGCAGGAAATCTTTGAAAAATATATTCTGAATATGTCCAGCTCATGTTTATGCACCACAGCCCAGAGCGAGTTCCTTCTATGATGAAAAACCTACTCTGCAATAAATAGAAATCTGATTCTGATGTTGATTTCAAAAAACCTAAATGTGGAGTGATATCTATTTCACAGGATTTTGGAATTTAAAAGCCTTTGAATTTCGAGCAGTGAAATGTTCTTCTTCTGTTGGTTTAGTACGAGCCAGAATCAATTGCTTATCATCAGAATCGTGGATGTTTCATCTGAATACTGCCTTTCGACTTTAAGCATGCTTAATTTATCTTATTTGAATATTTCAAACCTCCCTTCACTCCCTAAATATGTCCCACCAGATTTAGGATTTTAAGCCTGTGAATTTGTAACACAATTTTTTGCATTGGAATTATATATTTGAATTATTTTCCTCTATGGAGCATAATGTGATCAGCTGAATGTTGGTTCAGTTCGAACTACAATCACTTGAAATCCTGGATGTTTAATTTGAGTACATTGAATATATATCATTTTAATATTTTGCATCTCATTCTGTATTTGATTTTTACCTCTAAATTAAACTCTTCAAATTTCCAATACTTCATTCCCCTCACAAAACTCTGAATTTAAAAATCAAGGTTTGAAATATTCAAATAACATATATTCAACGTGCTGTGAGACAGATTGACTTCCATACACTCAAACACTAGCTCTTCATTAATGTAAGGAGGCTGCAGGCCTGTTGAACAACCAACAACACACGTTAATAGTAGGTGGGTTCTGATTTGTGTTCAGTGTTTGGGGCTCAAACAAACAGCTGAGGTCTTTTCTACCAGAGCTGATAACAGGTCCTGTCTGATGACGATATCTCTTTGTGACCAAAGTAAACTCACAACAGCAAACCCGCAAATTAGAGAGGGACAAACTCATCCATCACCGTTGCCCGGGTGACGGTATCCAGACGCGTGCTGTAGCCTGGCAACAGAGTCAAAACAAAAGGCCGGATGTTGCTCGCGGGGTGAGAAGATGAGTCGACCCAGCGGTGGTCGCGATGAAAAACGGGTCAACCAAAATGGAGGAGACCCGGGAGGTCATCACTGTGAACCGATCAATACTCACTCTGCAACAGCAGCACAAGCAGCGGAGGGTCCGGAACTTGGTCCTGACTCAAAAGTACTGTCCGTCCTGAAGAGGGACTCTCAGGCCAGGAGAGTGGACCTGACAGGGACAGGTGAGTCCCAACATCTGACCTCACTGATGACGCTGCTGGATGTTGACTTCTGTGGACGAACAACCCGGAAGCAGAGGGAGGGGAGAGAGGGAGGGCTTTTATAGCAACACTTGCAATTTATAAGACAAGTCACAATTATACCATGTGCATTCAAATGTGTTATTGTAGCTGCATCCACTTTTAAAATAGTAAAATAAACGACACTATATAAAAAAAGCACACAAAAATATTACAAAGGTAAAATATATAAATACTATAACACATAACATATCGATTTTGAGTTTATTACGGCAGTGTTTCAGTGTTATCATTCCTTTTTAGACAGGTGGACGATATGGTCAAACATTTTTTCGATAAAAAAAAAAGTTTATCAGTTGATAATTAATAATATATGTTACGTTATTATTTCTTGAAGTTTGAAGACTGAGTGAAGGTTGTGATTTTAAACTAAACACGTGACAAACATCTTACAAAACTGGGTTAGATCAGTTATGTATTACACTTCCTCACTGTGCTTCAACTATGCATAAGCATCACTTTTGTTATATTGCTATTGATGAAAATAATTATTTATATAATTGTAATGCCCAGTATGAAAAAGACATGCTGTTGTCTGTCTTTTACTTTTATGGTTCACACTTTCAAGAGCTGTGAGTTAATGTGGCTCCATCAGTTTAAAATCACTTGTGATACTGCAGATAAAACCTATTACCCACCATTTACTCTGAATTTCTGACTCACTCTGGGCATTTTTGTTTTGTTTGTTTAAGACTCATAACATTTTAAGGGAGAATTCACAGTGAACCCGATTTTTAGTCAAATAAAGAAACTATGTGTTTATTTTGCATTGATGTAATTTCACCCACAGATTTCTGAAGGGACATTTTAGGACCTGGATGTTGGGTTTTCTCGGATCAGCACATATGTTTCTGGATAAAAAACCTGAGCAGCTGGAGGGTCTGTGTGGACCGGAGTGTTCTTGATATACATGCCAGGGCACTAAATTCTTTAAACCATCGATTATAACAATATAGAACCTACTTAATGGTACATCAAAAAAAAACTTTACATACCATTAAATTAAAAAGCTAAGATGATGACTGTACAAGACCACAATGGTTTAAACTTGACTACTGATTGTTACCTCTGCCAAAAGGTTTATGATCACTCCTGTCTATTTATTTGTTTGATTGTCAGCAGGAATACGTAAAATCCAATGAACAAATTCCCAGGAAACTCGGGCCATACTGAGAAAGAACCCATTCAATTTTGGTACATATCTGGATCAGGTGCTATTTCCTTAATATTATTTAAAAAAAAAAAATTACATTTTCACCAATTTCCCATTGGATACTCGTGGAACTTGATATAAAAAAAATTAAGGATTTTTAGGGGATTGATATCTATGAATGTGTGACATTTGGTGCAGGTGGTTGAATTAAAGGGGACTTTTGGGTCTCAGTGAAAGTCTGTGCTCTGCTGAATTCAAGAATAACTGCAAATCACACATAAGCATTGAAATACACATATTTAAGTATTTTAAGGTCGACTCAGTGTGAGTGTAAAAAAAAAAATAAAAACCTGTGCACTCACTGTCTTTTACAGAGTATTACAGCGAGGAGGGAAAGACGTTTCAACTGCATCTCGTTGGGAAAATAAAACAACAGTTAAGCGCCGATCCCACTCTTTGTCCAGAGTATCCATCTTCTCTTGGACTGACTGAATTCACCAGGCGAGCCACTGAGGGTGCTTTGGGGAGGAGCTCCAGGGCTATAGTGGAGAGCCGGGTAATCTCAGCTCTACATGTACACTGTCACTATTATAGCTTAGATGCATAATTACTACTCAGTTTGTGCAGTAGCAAAAATGGCCTTTAGCCACACATACAATCAATCAGTCCTATTACCTCGACTTACTGGTCACTCATGAATTCACACAAATCAATATAAGGTCAGTTCTGCAGTGTTTCAGCATCATAGTTGCCTAAAAACTAATCCTAATTCTTCATGTTTATCAACTGTTGTTGCAGGTGTTGGGTGTCCAGACTCCTGGTTTTACTGCTGCTGTGCGCCTCGGGGCTGAACTCCTGAGACACTGCCTCGATGTTGGTGCTGCTTGGTGCGGTCCGGTCTACCTCTCCTCCCCTTGCGATGGTGAGTAAAACTCTACTTCCTGTAAACAGCATTTAAAGACACAACCCCCAGTTTATTGGCTTTAAAATGTGGCACACCTTGAACTGTGCTCATGGAACATCAATATGTCGATGTAGCTGATTTTACCAATGTGATAAGTGCAATTACAGTGTACACACTACATGTTTAACTTCAAAATCATGTGTTATCTACATAATTAGAGGATGACTTCTGTGTATATGCCGCAAATAACATGAACAAATTATACGTATAAGACAGCATTTCAATGATCCATAGAAACAGAAGTGACATGGACACAAAGAGATTTCTTTTTTAAATGTCACAGTTTCCCCAGGAAATAATTCATGGATCATGATTGGAAAAAAATCAGGCATATTTAGGGAACTGATATTTATGAGTGCGTGAAATGTGGTTCAGCTTGATTGAATTTAAAGGGACTGTTGGGTGGAGGTTTGTGCAGTCGGTGGAGGTTTGTGTACTTCTGAGCCATCCTAGTTTTAAAAAGAATGAGTATTAAAAAAATATATTCAATCATAGTAGAAGCCTCTTACTGTAATTACATGCTAAGGTATGTCAAGGAGTTTGTTCTGCTTTAGGCATCTAATGTTTTGACTTGATCTTCCATGCAGACTCATTGGCTGGTATCTTCCAGGCAGCGGGGATCCAAGATATCCGTCAGTATTATTACTGGGATGATAAGCTGCGGTGCATTTGTTTGGAGAAGCTTCTGCAGGATCTGGAGAGGGCTCCTGAGCAAAGTGTTGTTGTCCTGTCAGCGTCTGCCCATTATCCAACCGGAGCAGATCTCTCTCAGGATCAGTGGGCTGTGATTACACAACTAATCATGGTATCGACACAACTACAGTCTTTAACAATGGCTAAAATGATTTTTATCAGACAAGTAGGACTTCACTGCTGCTTGGTTCATCATTTGCTGTCTTGGCACTGTTTCAACAGAGGCGCAGGCTCTTCCCTTTCCTCTTGCTGCCTGCTCAGGCGCTCTGCTATGCAGATTTAAAATGGGATGCCTGGCCTGTACAGCTCTGTGCATCACAAGGCATGGAGCTCCTTTGTGCTCAGTCGTTCTCCCACTGCTTTGGCCTATACGGTAAGAGTAATGCTAAATATACATCTGATTTCAAGGATTAATGTGTGCGTCTCTTATGGTCATAGGAACCCCTCTTTGCAAAGTTAGCCCATACAACAAAATAAGTCTGTAATCTGTGACCTTAAATTAACTGAATTCAACACTGTTCTGCTTTTAAAGGAAACACTGCATCAATCCTTGCTCGATTGTTCCACAGAAGGAACATGCTCATAGTATCAAGTCACATTTTCTGTTGCTTTCCAATGATTGCTTTCTTGAGAGAGAGAGAGAGAGCTCTGCCTTGTGTAACTCATCATGAGGCAGATCATCTCTTTGCTTTATGCTTGTGTCTCTATGAACCTTGATTCACTCGCCCAAAACTGAGTGACTTATTTCATTTTCTCAGCCAACTTTTTTTCAGCAGTAATAAAGTAATGTTACTGAAAAAAAATAGTGTTTTGCAGCAGGCTCATCTTCTTGTTCTTCACCCTCATCAGGTGAGGCTGTGGGTCACCTCCTGTGCGTGTTCAAGCAGAGCTCCCTCCTGTTATCTCTGCAGTCTCAAGCTGTCAAGTTAGTCAGGTCACTGTGGGCCTGGCCATCTGTGGGAGGAGCAGATGTTGTCGCCACTGTGCTCAGTAACCCAGCCCATCTTGCTGAATGGTGAGTCAAGCTCCACGCACATAACTGATCTGTGTTTGAAAAGTGTGGCCTGGACAGCAGCATCACTACTGTGTCAATAGATGCATGAAGTGATAGCTGGACTCCTTGGGCGATTCCTTCATGCACACAATGCTTCAAAATGTTAAACTGCCGGTGTCCTAAGCATTTGATGCAAATATTGTCCCCCAGGCAGGGAGAAGTTAAGCACATGGTTGAGAGATGTAAGCTGATCAGAGACATTTTGAGAGAGAAGCTGAGGCTTCTGGGAACTCCAGGCTGCTGGGACCACCTGACACAACAAGGTGGACTCTACTGTTGTATAGGTTTGAATGGTGAGGAGCAAACTGTTTCTGGGGCTATTTTTCTAATAATCTATAGCAGGTGAGTGACAGCATTACGGAACACAGCTGATATTCCAATACTTTCTTATCTCCTCTGATACATCCTTTAAAAATCAATAACTGGAACGCTTGGGGCATTTTTATAGATTCATGATTTTGAAAGCCTGATATTCTGGCTGCGTTTGAATACAATATAATTATTATATTTTAGACCTTCCAAACCATTTTAGCTTACTTTATGCCTGAAAACCACAGGCTTTAACTGTAATCAGTGTACTCTAAATTAATATTTATGATCTTGGCATCCCACAGATGTTTTACAGTCTCTAATTTATCAACATTAGATATGATTACTGCCCCTTTATGCCAGATGGAATTTTCTTTAAATAAGACCAGTATTTTCCAATGAAATAACAGAAATATTATCATAACAACCTCTGAGTATTTTCTGTACTTCTTGTGTTTTTTTGGTCTGTTTTAGATCAGCAGGTGGAATTTCTGGCAAAGAGGAGACATGTGTACCTCCTTCCCAGTGGCTGTCTGAATGTGAGTGCAATCAACGGCCGTAACCTGAAATACATATCTGAGTCCATTCATCTGGCCCTGACCACTTCACCATGACCACATGGCTTTTGAAATCACGATCTGAAATCTGTGTCACAGGGGCTTTCAAGCTTCACTCAAACAATGAAATGCTCTGTTGCTAGTTTTCCTGTGATTATTATAACAGATGTTGCCATCACTAAGTAAATGTTAATATAAAAAATGTAGAGGAGGGTGATTGCATATCAAAAAAACGCTGCTGATTTTTAATGATAGAAGTTTAGTCATTAGTTTCTTTGACTTGACTGTGAGGCCCTTCAACAATACAATATGTGCTGTGATTGTTTTCAGTAAATGTTCCTCCTCTGTTTTTGATGTTTAACTTGTTAAAACCTCTAAGGCTACAGCCATCAGCTGCTGCAGGTTGGCAAAGGTAACAAAATGCAACAGCCACCACTTCTATGTTCTAAAAATTAACCAAGGTCCAGACCATAGATCGTATAAAAAGATGGGCAAAATGAAAGCTCCTCAAAAGCGAAGCCAAATCATCGGTGGTTGGCTGCAGTATTAGTCATAAACCCCACCTCCAGCGTGTTAACATATATGCATGGGCCAAACTAAAAGGTCACAGTACATTACAAATTTTACTTAAAAATTGTTTCTGTCATTTTAGGAACAGCTCCTAAACCGATGCTTGTTAAAGTGCTAATTGTTCTGATAAGTTTGAAGGTAAAACCTCTTGATTGAACGCTGACACCAACTTGTGATTGGTCCAGTGTATGTACAAGCAGAAACTCGATACTGCAGCTCCGCCCCATAAATCTAGCTTTAAATGACCTCAAAAGTCCAAGATGGCGGAGTCCGTATCTGGGATATTTTGGCTTTATTTTTGTACAATGGGAGAAAGTGAAGATGCATCATCCGTCTTTATATACTGTCTATAGTCCAGACCCATTACCTGACCAGAAAGACTAGAAAGGCCACATTTTCAAACCCCTAAATCAGGACCCCTACATGCACGCATACATTTCCATCAAAAGGCATTTTCATCAGGGTGGGGAACAATTATTTGAGTATTCAGCACAAATTTGCACCATCAACACCATGGACACTATGACTCCAGCTATTTCCCACTGTGTCCATTCTTATAGATTAAATTAATGCTAAGCTAAGAGGCTCCTGGCTGTAGCATACTGTATTTAAAGGTACAGTGTGTAAATTTTTGTGATATATAGTTTTGAAATTGCATGTTGCAGCTGAACACCCCTCACCTCACCCTCCCCTTGCAAACATGAAAAAGAACCTGTGGTAGCTTCAGTTGACATAAAAACTCAAAAGGTTTTAGTTTGTTCAGTCTGGACTAATGTAAAAAACATGGCGGCCTCCATAGAGAGGACTCCCTCGATGTAAATATAATGTATTTAAAATAAAGGACCTTTTCTGGGGTAAAGAAAACTACAATTCAGACAATTTAGATGAAACAAACTCGTGAAAACATCATGAGGATTATTCTACATTAAATTTCTGACAATAGTTCCCTTTCACCTAATTCTTACACACTGGCCCTTTAACAGATAACAAGTGGTGTCAATCTTATTAAACTCTCAGCAACACAGTCTATCCCTATAAAATTGTTCCCTCATGTTCTGTATATGTCGGGCTTGTTTATGCTTGTAAAATGAATATGTGAATTTAGAGACGTTATATATTTTTTGGGGCTACACTCTGGATGTTGTTAGAAACAACAGGATCCGCAGATACCAGCACTATCTAATATAATATGAATCAAGAGCTTATCAGAGGCCCGAGGGTAACCTTTAGAGGGATAAGCCTTAGACAAGCAGCCATATATTTGGTGCTGCATTCAAAGCAAAAATGATGCTTCATGCATTCCTCTCAACTACAGTGAACAGCAGGCAGAGATATTTCAACATATTGAAAACATGTGCAGGGTACACAGCAGTAAACAGTGCAACCGTGAAATATTTTATTTCAAGATATATTTTCGTGATGTGTTTAGATGCTTTTCACACAGTATCATTTCATTTGTAAAAAATTTTGATTCATAATAAATTATTTGGGCCTTTTGTTGTCACATGGTCCAATTAAACATTTCCAAATGATATGATTGTATTAAACAGAAAATGATTGCTGTCTGAAACATCATAGAGAAATCTTCTCCCCTGTCATGCACATCTGACAGTAATGGACCAATACAAAAAAAGTGTTCTTTTTTTTGTTATAGATTTTTTAAACACATGCTTTTCATCTAACTATATATCCTTGGAGCCTTTCTTTTATTTGTGAGTATGTGACCATTATCGCTGCATGTTGTTTAGTTCTGAAACAGGTTGCGACATGGAGCCGGTGTGTTCACTCTTTTCATTTTTGTGACCCTGGTTGAACAATGAGGCTAATCAGCATCCACCTTCACAGTCTCATCACACATACTGAGCCATTAGATGTTGTCTAGAGCCCTTTGATTCGCATCTGGGCATGCTTACCTGTACACAGTATGGGCAGATAGCTGCTCTAATCACAGGTTTCATGGATAGAGAGAAATTGTTGACATGATTCCTAATATTTCCCCTGCATACACAAATAAGAAGGGTTGCCTAATAAGCTGAATTTACACAGACTGCAAAATACCAAATGTAAATAAGAGAAAAAACTTGTTGGTTGCCTTTGAGCTTATAAAAGCCTTTCTCAGAAATCATTAAGATTCATAACAAACAGGACTAGACCATTTATTTATTTTATTAATAGCCTAAAAATACAAACCTGCAAGTGCACCGTGTTTAAAAACTAATTCTCAAATACACAAGTTTGAAATGCTCCTCTTATACTCATCAGACACCAATAATCAATATTTAGGGGACTTTTTGGGGCATTTTTGACACCACTTTCTTTTAAATAACCTTAAAATGTTTGTGTTTTAAGAAATGCTTAACTAGCTTTAAAAAGTGTACTCTATAGTAATGCTTTCCATGCTGTTGATTTAATTGAAAATGGATGGTGTTTTCTCTTTCTTTTGGTAAAGCAGTTAGTAGTATTATTTAGTGTACAATTACATACATTGTGTGTTATGCCTATGTATTTGGTCAATCCCTCAAGACACCTGACTTGACAGGTGTCCGGTCTCACTATCAATAAATGCATTGGTCTCTCACATTGATCCATGAAGTGATGAGGGTTAATTATACATTAAGGTACCTGAACTATACATAAATATGAAATAAATATAAATTCAATGATTTATGAATGAACAATGAACTAGAAAGGCATTTGGAGTGCACGTACATCCACCAACGCCAAAACACTTTCTTGACATGGGCTCTTGAGCAGTTCCTCTCTACAGATGACCCCATGTTTTTTTACATTAGTCCAAACTGGACAAACTAAACATATTTTGAGTTTTTATGACAACTGAAGGTTTCCACAGGTTCTCGTTCATGTTTGGAAGGGGAGGGTGAGGTAAGGGGTATTCAACTGCAACATGCAACTTCACCACAAGATGTCACCAAATTCTACGCACTGATCCTTTAAAGAAAGTGGGGGAAAAAAATTGTTCAGCCCATTTATCTGAATCTGCTACAATATGTAACTGATCCTTCCTTGGAACAGGCCCCACCTCTCCACAGAATGTTGCAGAAATTAGTTCACTACTTTTTGTGTTGACTAACAGAAAGACAAACACCTCCTTTGGGGAGGTAATGAATTCATCAAATGGGACATTTGACATACATTCTTTGAAAGAAGGCATATTACTGTTACCTTTAGGAAAAAATATGTAACATGCAGTTGTAAAACAAGGACAGACCTAATGAACAGTTTTAATTTTGACTTACAAGTATGTGAACAGGTTGACAGTAGGATCCAAAAACTCAAAATGCTGAAGGCAACATCAAAAAAGTTGAAGTTGGCAAAACACTCAAGAAAAATCACTAAAAAAAACTCACTAATGAACTGATGAAGAACTGACGAGACAAACTAGCCCTGAGCAAAGAGAAACACAGACTAAATATACAAAGTTAACAAGACACATGTGAAGGTAATGAAGGCGGGGCTGGTCATCAACAGACAAACGAACCAAACAAAGACAGGAAGTGAAATAAGAGGACACACAAGGAAAGACGTTTCAAAATGAAACTTCCACTAATAAACTCAGAGTGCAAACATTTACATCCCAAAAATAAACCGAAGGAAAACAACAAGGTCAAAGTCCATAAAAACAATGAGTCCCAAAAAAATTATCCACACATTAGAAATCCAAAAGGTCTCCAAGGTCCAACACAAATCAAAAGCCTTACAAAACAACAAGAACACAGGGGTAGAATCATGACAACTAGTAAGTTGTACTCATTATTTGCTCAGTGGTTGATACTGTCTGTCTGCTTGCTAGTCAATCTTTGGTCCAGGGTAAATGTTGTATAACAACTGAAAAATGGCCATAATTAGGTACATTTTTTATTCTACCCAATGTTTTTGTTCAGGGCTAAAAACTTTAAATAACATACAGCTTAAGATGTTGTGTTTACTGTTACTGAGCAAATGCTAAACTGAGATGATAATGCCAAAAAGCATAATGACATGAGCTCCTGACCCTGCTAACTAACTATTATCAATGTTAGCAGCTCTATAGCGTCACAGAGCTATTCTGATCTGCTAATCCTCTCTTTATCGCACTTTTTCAAGCGGCTGATGATAACCTGGACTGTGAATGTGTCATCACATGTCAAGTAAATATAATTGATAATTTGCCGAGATGCCAATGAAGACAGTAGATTTAGCACATGAGGTACAACAGAGAGGACGCAGATCAGCCTCTCACTACGGCAGCAGTAAAGGCCTTCAGGTGATTATCTGTTGTCTTCAAGAACACTGCTTACCTGACAGCGATCACGGATTATAGCCATAACTCATACTAAGAGAACACATGCCATTACCAAAAAGAAAATTACTGTCAAATAATCAACAATTCACACAATTTAGATGAAACACATCAGTGAAAATATCACTAGGATTATTTTATATTAAATTTCTGCCAAAAATCCCTTTCACCTAAATGTTGCACACTGGAACTTTAAAGGGACTGTTGAACCTCAGTGGAGGTTTGCACTCTACTGAGTGCAACTCTAGTTTCCATAGTTTTGGAAATCCATATATAATAATATCAGAATTTAACAACTTTCAACCTATGTTTGGTCTTTAGTTTGGATGATATGCTTAATACTGCATTCACCAGTTTTCCTCAGAAGATGAATCGATTCAGTTTTAATTTTTATCTGACCTATTTTATTCCATGGATTTGATTTGTTATATTGTTTAATGTATTCTTGCATTTTATTCTTTAGTTGTATTTTGATTGTTTTGCAACTTTGCACAACAGGCACTACAGGGTTTAATGTTTGTAGGACCTGAATGCAGATGACAGATCTTAACAGCAAATAAAAAAAAAAAGATCAAGTAAACAGCCTTGCAGTCACT
The DNA here is from genome assembly GCF_024713975.1 of Paralichthys olivaceus. Lineage (NCBI taxonomy): Eukaryota > Metazoa > Chordata > Actinopteri > Pleuronectiformes > Paralichthyidae > Paralichthys > Paralichthys olivaceus. The sequence continues at coordinate 17,552,657 of NC_091096.1, forward strand.
GGAAGACTGTAACTGAAAATCCCAACCTCCATTAAAAAAGTCACAAATGCTAAATAACAAAGTAGAGTGACGACAGTGAGAGAAACTGAAACACTAGATCCCAACACTGGAAACGTGGACAGACGACCTGACAAAGGGAATATGGGAGGCAGGGATGGTTGAACACAAGTAAAACACATAAGGTGCAAACAATTACAAGGGCAGGAAACACAGGAAGTAAAGCATGAGAGACACAAGGAATGGAATTTCAAAATAAAACATGAACAAAGAAGTCAGAATGCAAACAAATATCCAAACACAAAGCGCAAATCCAGAAATCCAAACACGAAGAAAGTTTTTACACTCTACTAGTTTTTATTCACTTTATATTTTTCCTGTATTTCTTTTTACATTTCCTGCAATTATAAGTATTTCTTGTTTATTTGCTATTATTTACTCTTGCTACATGTAACATCATAAATTTCCCCATTGTGGGATGACTTAAGGATTATTTTATTTTATCTTAACTAAATCACGTATTTTTTATTGATTGTATTGCCAGTGTGTTGCATGTTCCAGTGGCCTCTGGTTAATTTCTGTCTCTGCTTTAATTACATACAGCTAAACTCCTCCAGCATTAAACGAACACTTCATTGGCTATGTCACACCAGGATTTCCTTTACCATGCCTTCTCTTCTGGCTTCACAGCAGGGTATTGATTCAGAGTAGCTCCACTAATTCAAGCGTATAGAGCAGTGATTGTTTTGCCTCTGCTGTCATTATGGGAGAGACTGAATGTCCTGACAATCAGTTTAGCACAAATCAAACACCCTGCCCACAGTGGTCATCCTCTCATTCAGACACCCCATCACGTCACCTCCTTATCAGTCTGCCCCCTCGGTCGCTTTACAAATATTTGTGACCAGTGGAGAATGAAAGTTCAAACATTAGACTGTGTAACGGACCTATACACAAAAAAGGTGCCCGTCACAATAACCCATCACTGATATATATATAAATATAGCTTTGGATAAGGGGTTCCAGGGGTTCATTGTTCTTCTGTATATAATATTTAATATATGTAGTATTTCTATTTCACTGTATACAATAAGTCCATTTTTTATCTTATTCATTCTGGATTCTGTTTCTAATCTATTTCTCACTCAATTTGTCCATACTGGCACTGCTGTGTCAATCTTAATTGACGGCAATTAAGGTACATCTTATCTTATATAATCGTATCGTATCATAACCCAACATTACTGTATTTTATATAATCTAATTTGATCTTTTCTTATCTGTGAAGAACACTGAGCCAAATTCGAGGGTAAAAAAGCAGATGTGAAAATGCAGACCAAACTGTAATTTCTCTTTGACAGAGTGTTACTTTGCTACAGGAGGTTTGTTCATGTAAATGTTCGTTGAGAATGTGCAGACTGAACCTGCAGAGACACACGCCTCAGTCATTCATCGCAGCTGCCTGTCAGTCAAGTTTCAAAGGCAGATTTAAATGCAGAGCCGTGCTCGACACCCGGATTGTGCAGCTGTTGGTCTACTGTCAGGACAACACTTAAACGCATCACGACGGCTGTCACATCAGTAATTGGTCCGGCACATGACCCACAGTGCGGAGGATCAGAGTGAGGACGCACGGCTCTGTGGCGCTGTTCCGCTTTCAGTCAGTGTGAGAGGCGCGCATCTCTCCAGAGGCGCACAAAGGCTCCGCTGGATCTCATCTCTCCTCCACTCACACTCACTCTGCGGCTGGAAACTGAAAAGGCAACGCACGGTAGGTGAGAGGCATTTAATCTCATTGGAGATGCGAAATTGGGAATTGATTTAATAATAACTAAAAGTCACTGGAGCAATTATTTTGACTTGAAAAGATAAAGATGGATGGACTGTTGCGCAAACAATTTTTTTTTCTATTTATACATCTCTTAAATCACGTTTTTTTTAGCTTGAATTTAAAAGATTTGGATTTGTTCATGGTTGTCCTGTATGTTCCATAGGGGCTGTACAGTTTCCTATCAACTGCATGGGATCTAAAGTTGTAGAGAGACAGTAAATATTTATAGTATCATACAGTGATGTGTGTTGAACTAAATATCTCAATATTACTGCCACCATGTTGATATACTTTTAGTCTTGTTTGCAGAAGGGATACAGAGGTGTTAATATACAATAGCCCTATATAGATACTGTGTCTTCGGTTCACAGTAAAACCTGCTGCTGATTACCCTGTGCAGACAGAGTCATGACTGAGGGGGATTTCAGTGACGACATTTGAATTTTATCTGTGGTCAAATTTCCTGAATGTTTCTTATTTTGAGTAGTATTATTAGAAGATCTGGACAGGAAATTCTAATGTGTCACTGCTGAGTGACTTTATTTCACTGTTACGTCACTGTGACGCACCCTTTAAGTTCCACCTGCTGGGTTTAATGTTTTTTAAGTGGATGTGAATTGAAACCAACACCTGCTGTGCTCCATGTGCACACGCCACATCACTGTAACTCCACTGACGTTATTGAAGGGACACATTGTGATACTGTGACAAAAGACAGTTACTATTATACAGTGCATCTCTCTTTGAAGCTTCATGCAACCATGTGAATTATAAATGGATAGAAGAAGAGCCTCATTAAACTGAGCAGTTTATCTGCAGTTTCACGTGGTTGTAAAATTATAAAATGGAACATTTCTATTGAATTAATTGTGCACAAAGAGTGTTCATTTCTCTCAGCATATCAGCAGAAAATATTTCAGCTGAAAAGAAAAAGATGGAAATTATGCAAACATGCACCAATTCTCCATCATTGCAGACTATTTGAAATTATTTTCTCATTGGACAAATCTTTAGAAATACTTAATACTAGATTTGGATTTGTTCAGATTGTCCTTCGTGTGTTCCCTATTGAGACTGTACATGTTTCGCATGTGTTCTTAGGAAGAGAAACAGTCCATCTGTGCACTGATGTTTGATGGACTAAACATGTGCAGTGCTTCATACTTCATTGTGCATATTGCTGCGAGCACACACTGTATTGCAATGATGATTTCACACCTTCAGGTCTTCATCAGTCTTCTGGGATGGAGGGCACAGGCAGCGGCTGGGTAGCTGAGCTCACCCCCCCATGCATGATGCTGCATGATGTGAATGGGAATGACAGCGGCCAGGTCTTTGAGGTGGCGCTGCACAACAGCTCCTCCAAGCGCAGTCCCCAGTTTGTGGGCGTTGAGCTGCTGCAGTCCTTCAAGCCGCTCATCATCCCCTGCTACACTCTGGTGGCCCTGGTGGGCGTGTTTGGCAACTACCTTCTCCTCTACGTCATCTGCTGCACCCGCAAGATGCACAATGTCACCAACTTTTTCATCGGGAACCTGGCCTTCTCCGACATGCTGATGTGTGCCACGTGCGTCCCCTTCACGCTGGCGTATGCCTTCAACCCACACGGCTGGGTGTTCGGGCGCTTCATGTGCTACCTGGTCTACCTCATCCAGCCTGTGACGGTGTACGTGTCAGTCTTCACTCTCACAGCCATCGGTGTGGACAGGTACGTCACAATAAACCAGGTGACTGTGGACAGACAATAAAAATATGCACGGTTGTTTGCATGCATGTATCTCTCACTGATGCCTCATCAGAAGAGCAAAAGGCAAAACAAATTCTTTGGTTTTTCATCCAAACCCACTTAGTCACCTTTCTACAAACTCCTTGAAAAAAGGTGCATCATGCCTCTCTTGAAGAAAATTGCCTCAAATTGCAGATGCAAATGTAAGCACCTGGATAGTGGATGCTTTCATACCAGCTCTGAAAAGAATTGAGCGGAGACATTACAGGCATATATAATCATAGTGGGCAATGATAATTAAAATAATCCCTTGAATAATGTAACACGAGTCATGGAGTGTATTGTGGTTTTTGATTGAGAAGGAATGTTGAGTTGTTTCAATGATAACAGACCTTGAAGTGTTTTTCTCTCTGAGCTCAAGAACTCTAAACCCTGCTGTCATCTAGAGGTCAAATGGAACCTTTTCACATTTTTTACTTGAAGAAAATTGATACCAGGATACATTTTGTAAACGTGCCTTGACTAATTTATTGAGAAGAATATGTTAAAAAACAAAAGAATCCTGTAGGTCACAGGCACTTCACACAGTTGCAGGTGCACACATTAGCAGCTCTCTGCTCAATATTTCATCCAAAACATTCTGAATATTTAATGGATTTTTTGCACTGTGCTGCTTTTATTGAGTTTTAATCACGTGTTCACTATTTAGGCTTCATTTGTAAAGAGGTTGTAATGTTTCTTTCATGGCTGCTCACACTACAGCAGCTACAGCTAGAATCCCTCCTTTGAGTCTTTTTACAAGTACATCTCTTGAACAGAAAGAAAGGAAGAGGGCTTTATCAGACAATACTAAAGACTGTACATTTTCCCCATTGCTCGTTGCATCAAGCAGGAACAAATCCAGCCTCATATGCTGACCATGAAAACAGCAGCGGATCTGAATGGTGATATTTGTGAAGATAAAACATTTTTCTTTTTCTAAGCTACACAAGGCTGTTATTATCTGTGGTGCTACAAACACTGCACTGTCATTTGCATGTTATTCTTTGAAATTGAATAACCTGGCATGATCCCCCCCACACACACACATTTAGACAGGACAGATCTCATCTAATCCCACTCTCCTCCTCTTCTTTCTTTGCAGATACTACGCCACAGTGCACCCTCTGAAAAAGCGCATCTCGGTGTTGGCGTGCACCTACCTCCTGTCTGGAATCTGGCTGCTGTCCTGCAGTCTGGTGGCTCCAGCTGTGGCTCACACCTACCACGTGGAGTTCAAGAACGAGGGCTTCACCATCTGCGAGGAGTTCTGGATGGGCCAGGAGCGGGAGCGGCTGGCCTACGCGTACAGCACCCTGTTCATCACCTACGTCCTGCCTCTCTCTGCGCTCTGCATCTCTTACCTGTGCATCTCCGTCAAGCTTCGGAACTGTGTCATACCCGGCCACCACACCCAGAGCCAGGCTGAGGCCCAGCGCATGCGCAAACGCAAGACCTTCCGCCTGGTGAGCCTGGTGGTGGCAGCGTTCGGCATTTGCTGGATGCCCATCAGTGTCTTCAACGTCCTGCGTGACATTGACATTGACTTGATTGATAAGAGGTACTTTCTGCTCATTCAGCTGCTCTGCCACCTGTGCGCAATGAGCTCCTCCTGCTGTAACCCTTTCCTCTACGCATGGCTGCACGACCGCTTCCGCGCAGAGCTCCGCAAAATGTTCACGTGTCGCCGTCGCATCGGCATCTCGGCCAATAACTGTGCCACAGCCAGCGTGGTTTTGTAAAGCTCCTGTGTTCCGGGCAGCTTGTTGTTTAAGTCTTTTCTTCTTTGGACAGACTTCACTCATTGTGTTTCTGGAAACATGCAAAATGACAGGATTAGATATGAGGAAGATTCTCAAACCATCCACACTAAATTTGGTTCTGTTGTTTGCTGAATACAAAGATGGACAAAATGATAGCTGCCAAAAGGGAAACCAAAACATATTGATCGCCATCTGGTGGTTGGCTGCAGTATAGGTTATTATCTCCGCCTCCTCCATGTAAGAGGACGGGACATGGTCAAAACTGAAAAAGTACAAAGAAAGGTTTCTCTACGATGGTTTCTGTCATTTTAGGTAAATCTAGTCACATTGATGTTTGTTCCAGTGTAAATATTTCCAGTAAGTTTGTATTTCATTTGTTATTTATTGTTATTAAAAGTGGTTGAAAGTCATGATTGAGAGCTGAGATTGACTGGATTGGTCAAGCGTGTTTATCGGTGTGGCTCCATCCACCGATCGCTACTACACACACTCCAAATGCGTACGATACATTCACATCCAGGAAATATGGCTTCATATCTGGATGGTGGGAAGTCATCCATCTTTATATAGCCTACAGTCTATGTGCAGTCTCCTTACTGTGACTGTTCAGATCAAGATTTAGAGATAGGGGCAGTAGGTTACAGCTGTTTGTAATGCTCACAACATTCTTCAGACACATTGACTCAAGTGAGATCACTCCAGGCAACTAATAATATTCTGGGTTTTTCTTTTTCTGGGCTTTAAACAAATGCAGTTGTTCCGCTGGAGACCTGTAAACAGTGAATAGTACACTACAGATTATATCAAATTAGTGGAGTTCCACTTTAAACCCCAACAGTCAACTGCCATGTGTCTTTAAAAACAAATGCAATCCTATAGAGTAGCATGCTTTTCGTAAACTAAGAATTAACTTCCCTATTTTCTAAAATAGTGTCTTTAACATGAGGTTTATTGTAGAAATTTTTTTTATGATTTAGTTTGTGTTTGGACCACAAAAAACAAGATTTTAAACAAGATATAAAAAAGTTTAAATTCTGCATTCTTATGACAGATCTCATGAAAAGACCTGGAGCAACAGTGCATTAATTCCTCTCTCAGAGTTCCCAGGCCTTCCTGTTGGTCTCATCATCAAGCCCATTCATTACTAATTAAGACAAGATACTTTTAAAATGGGTCCTCAAATATATTATCTCATTTTCTAATTAAGACAAGATCTTTTTTTTTTTTAAATTACCCGGTAGTTTTATGTAAACATCACACACTGAGTAAATTGTGAATTTGTCTGGGACTATTTCCAGCTGTGGATTTGGTGCGTAAGCACTAGCTTGTTGGATAAGAATGGAGGTCTGTGGCACTGAGTAATAAACTACAGTACATCAGTCTTTATGGATCAATTCAGTGTGGTTCTGTCTTTTTAAACTGGAATCTGTTGATGATAACTATCCCTCCCCAAACGTAACCCATAGTCACAAATATACAGTCTTGAATTTTTATTTCCCTTTCAAAAACTTTTATTTTTGTAAATTTGTATACAGGAAGCTTGATCAACTTTTTAACACAAAATCAGAACTGAAAATAATCTGAATGGACAGGCAATGGGAAAATACATTTCATTTAATTTGTTTCTTTGAAAATGCACATGAAATAATTGTAAGCAATCTCAAATACAACAGTCTGGTAAAATAATAAGTGTCTCTATTTAAATTTTAAATCAGCATCGCTCCTTCGAGAAGTTTGACATGGACTGAATGATTACTTTCATGTCGGACAAACATCAAGAAATATCGAGCTGTACATTCTGCACATTGCTGACGTTCTAGCCACAGTAAAATAATAGAGGGAGCCAACGACTCTCCGCCCAGCAAACATAAAAGTCATGAAACATTTTTTGAAGGCACAGCTTTGTACATTCTGAAAATGTAATATTGCTTTATTTGCCAAGACATCAAAGAGGATCATAATGTGAAGGCATAGATATAGGTTTTCATTCATGAGAGTAATTCAAATACAAAGACCTGGCTGGTTCCCCTGATAATAAGGTTTTAATCATTTCTTTTATATAAATACAACACAAATATCATAATGATCAAAATCTTACATTATTATTAAAGAAATTTAATTCTGTAAAATTTCTTGCATAATATTTTATTTTTCACCATGTGCACCGGCTAGATTACAACCACATAAAGAAGAGTGAAAAAAACGTGTTATTCAAAGGCTGTACAGTATTTGGTAGCTGGTTGCTTTTATTGATTGCTGGTTTTCTTAATAAAAACCTCTTTGAAGCAAAAGTGTAGGCACAATAACTGTTTAAGGACTGGAAGACCAGCTGACATTCAACTGTGGTGAGTGAAACAGGTGAGGAATGTTGAATTGTCTGGTTAAAAATACATGGCTGCAAAATGGACTCACAAACACAGTAAAATAAGACTTAGGTGAAGGAGGCAAAAGAAAGAAATGGGCACTTGTTTTTTTACATAATCTTAATATTTAGCTGATGAGGGAAGAATTCATATTATTTGCAGGAATGCTGAGTAAATGTACTGGAAATATATTTAGAGACATTAGAGATTAGACAATACTAATACATTCTTACCTAAAGAATATGGAGCATGTATTTGGAATGGTCGTATGTGGTTGTGTATATGGTCATGCATCACACAAAAGTTACACAAAGCCCAGTGTGAAGAGTATACTAAATAACGCTCAACCCAAGTTTCAATCAAGTATGATATATAAAGCAATATTCTGAAAATATTTTATTGTAACAATCAAAAGCAAATTCCAGTACCTTAGTGTCAAAACAAATACATTCATCTACTTTTATAAAGATGTTTACTTGCTTGTTATAAAGTAATTATTAGTTCAGAGATATTTTCCAGCATTCTGAAAATTCATCAGACTCTGAAAATTAAAGAAAGTGCATATGCTCTAAGACCTTCATGGAAACTGTGTGCCACAGTGACAATGTGCACTGAGAGAACATGATGACACAGTGACAACAGTCGTACTCACACAAGAAAAACAAAACTGGGTACCCGAGTGGGACTCTGTCGTTCCAGCAGCCACGACCTTACACTGGCTTGTTGGCGTTTAAGGCTTGCAGGATACTGGGCTTCTCCTCGATGACGCGGAGCACCAGGTTATCGATGTACTCTTCCAGCTCCACGATTTTAGCGTCCTTCTTGGACAGGTCCGTTTGCTGCTTCACTACCAGTGTGATCAACTCCCCCTGGGTGAGCTGAGTGTAAGGTCCACTTTCACCCGGGACTGCCACCTGAGGGACGCAACAAAGGTCAATACAGTTAATATAACTATTTATTGATTCAGTTGAACTGTAATTAGCTCTTTGGTTTATCCCCAGAGAGAATAGGCTCAAGAATGTTTCAACAGAGATTTAAAAAAGAAATTGTTACAAGTTTACTTGACTTTTCTGTAGATTTCAGCCAAATCATCTTATGAGCAACTTCGAAAACCTCCAACACATAATAAGGAGACTTTTCATCATGAATTTGGTTCAAACTTCAGGTTCCAGGGGCAGGATTAAGGCTGTTAACTGCAACTGACATTTTGTCATTATGTTAAAGTTTAAATTCTATAAAGAGTTCTCAGAATTACCTCAAAAAAGGTAAATACGTAAGTAGATTATGTCACACTGTGAAACGAGATTTTATTCAATGCATTCTTACTTCAGGACAACATGATTGATAACTTGCTTTGAGGTGACATTTCAGATCCCAGTGTGTTATTTATGTCATGACAGTACCTTAATCTTCCCCGGTGTACCGTCCCGGACCTTTATTTCCTTCACAGTTTGGGCGCTGGTGGCATGCTGGCTCTCAACAGAGGTCAGGGGCTTCACGGGATGAGGCCTGTAAAGAAAGCACATACATTATCATAAAGCACAGAGAGAGATCACAATTTCACATTCACAATTTCCTCTAGTGTTTTGCAAATCATTTCACTCTGATCCATGTGCACTTTTCAGAATTCAACCCAAAATGAGGAATGGAAGCCAAGAAATCACAAGCTTTCAAAGCAGTCACCCCCAAAGTAAATCCTAATCCTAATACCTTATCTGCCTCCCAATAAAACAACAGCAGCCATGTGCAAATCTAAGTAAACAGTCCAAAAATGTATTCTTTGTAAGGAGCCTCTTCAATCTCACCTGCGTGCCGTTAAGGCTTGCCCACCTCCATTGCTATTCTGAGCACTGACAGACTGAACCTCAGACGGTGAAACCCACGATTGCAAAAATGTCTTTCCCCCAGACAAAGCCCCTGGTTCCTCCATAATAACATGGAGGGGCTCAGAGGAAGTCAAAGCAGAGGGAGCAGCAAAAGGGTCAGCTCCAAACTGATCCTCTGCTCTGTATAAACTGCTCTGTGTCCTCACATCAGCTTGAGGCTGAAGTGCGACAGGCTCCTTCCTGACATCGTTTGTGACGAGATCTTGCTTAGCTGCCGTTTTGGTTGTTCCTTCTTTAGATGCTGGTTCTTTTTGAGACTCAGGACCTTTTTCATCCGGGGGAGTTTTTGATTTGAGACTCCGTCTCTGTGAATTCTTTCTTTGGAAAGCATGAAAGCTGGCTTGCTCTGAGTCATAATCTGTCCTTTTTTGACTGTGGTTGTTTGAATCGCTGCCACTAGAACGAACAAAGGAATCTGTTGGCTTATCTTGACTAAAAATGTTATCAAGATCATCGGCTGTCATTCCCTGATTTTCAGGTTTCTGTTGTTTCTGGATGTTGCCAGTAAAAAGGTTCCTCTGTGCCTGCGGCTCTCTGAAAATAAGCTCATTGCTGGGGAACGGGTCAAACTCTACCAAGTTTTCCTTTGCCTGCCCGCTCTTTTTGTCCATGCTTTTCACACTCTGACTAAATAATGTTTGGGCATTAATGTTCTTATTTTGGTCTGCAGCAGAAACTTCTTTCTGGGTTGGCTCTTTGCCACTGGCCCTCTGTCTGGGTTTAGCTGTGGGTGCATCTTTCCGCTGATCTTCTGGTGAACTTGTATCCATTTGGATACTTGGTCTAAGTATAGCTGCAGGTGATGGCTGCAACGCCTTCCTCGCTCCTTCACTGGACATCCCAGAGAGACTTTCTCTGCTTGAGAAGTCAGTGTTTCTAGATCCTGGCATTGCAGACGGATTAGGTCTCATGCCAGACTGGTGGGCAGTGTACTGGTTTTGACTGATTGATTGAGGAGATAAGACTGATTTAGGGGGAGCTGGGGCAGGAGCCTTTTTTATTGACACAGGTTTGGTCTCAGGTTGTGTTTGATAATCCCTCATGGCAGGACTCTCTGGCGATGTGAACGTCCTAGGACTCGGTTCATGCTCCCCTGGGCCATCCACACTCATCTCTGGACCCAGAAGTTCAGGTGCAGTGTCCCTTTGTCTCTGATTGACTTCAGCGATAATATGATCCCATCGAGTTTGCCCTTGTACTCCGTGCCTCTTCTGTGGGAAAAGGGATTCATAATCAGGAAGTGGTATAGATATTTTTTTGCCTTGTTGCGATCCGTCTGCCTCTACATCTGAAGGACTTCTCATCTCTCTGACAGAAATGTTATTTCCTCCTGTTTGGTTCCCATGTAGATGATACATAGGTGGCAAGGGGGCTTTATTCTTCTTCTCCGACATGGTGGGTGAAGCTCCTTCGAATTCCACAGATGACAAATCCTCTGTGCTCCCACGAGGGGAACCAGACAGGCTTTTCCTTACGTTTGGTGGAGCCAAGGATGAGTGGAAGTTGGAGAAACTATCAGGGGACTCAGACGGAACACTAGAGAGGGTGGACTCAGAGGCGGCTGGGGAAGGACACAGCTGACTGGGGGTTTGGCAGTCAGGGGGTTCAGACTCCAGAATTTGAGACAATCTGCCAAGGAGTGAAAACAAAGGCCTACGGGTCAGTGTGACCATCACATTATCTGAAGTCACTTCCACCAATGAACAACCCATCACCAATTTAACTTGAATCTCACATGTCTAGAAGTAAGTCAATAAAAACAATTTGATTGCCATTTACAAATGCATATAATGTAGCGCTTAAAAATCAACTCACTTCATGACTAACTTAGATCTTATTAAACTGAGAATATTTCATCTGTGATAACAAACTTGAAATCACAGTTAAGAAATGTCTCTTAAATATAACAAACTCACATAAAATGCTGCACTGTTCAGTGTTAACAGCCAAACTACAGACTACATTGATATTCACATCTTGGAGGTCCTCTTTCTATTTTTAGCTGTCCGATATGTTAAGCACAATTTGACATTTCTGCTGTAAGATTATGAAACTTTGATCATGCTAGATAATCCAACATGGCATCAAAATGTAAGAAAATATACAACACAACTAAATACAATTAATCTGCCATCGAGCAAACTTCCTTGAAAATGAGGACCACTGTAATAACCATGACAACAGCAGGTACGAGTTTCTTACCATCACCTTTCCAAAATTTAAAAATACAATCCAGTCCACAAGAAAGTTTAAAAAGATCCCATTAAAAGTAAAATCCGATCACCAGAAAGTCACACTATGGCTGCGTCACTCCTTATGAAGAGTTCACAAGCTGCTCCACAACATCTTCACACGCTCAAGCCACACCCAAGTTCTCCTCTGTGCTGAGACCAAACTGGTTAAACAAGTCTGTCAACTACAGGATGGAATTCAAAGCTTTGGTTATTCAAGACACTGACAGGGTTGAGGCACCAGGAACAAAAAAAGGGCGGAGTGTAGTGGAAGTTTCACTGCTGACATCATGGTGCAGGAAGAAACTTAATAATCAGAGCACTGAGCACTATTTGGGATCACTTAAAGGTATAGTTCGCACAAAAATGAAACGTCTTAGTGCTGACTAGATAACAGAGAAGAGAACAAAAACAACGCTTCTTTATGATGCACATACTACTTAAAAAGCATCAGTATGTGCAGGTACTCCAGTCACACAAGTCTAAGAATAGTGAAACAATAGCGTACCCAGCATCCCAAGAATGAAATAATCACGACAGCACTTTTTTATGAGCATATAATGCAACAATATGAAAATAAAGCATACCTGGGTTTGACTGCAGACACTTTTGCATTGCGGTTGAGGAAGAGCATTGCAGAGGGGGTTTGAGGATTGCGGCTGGATTTCTGCTGATCAGTTGGACTTTCATTACTGCTGACTGGAGGATCTGAGCTGAGAGGAATGTCTTCAAATGGGTTAGTGGAGCGGTGGGAGATCGGTTGATCAAGATTGCTTGAGTTACTGCGAGGGGCTGTTTCAGGCAACTCCTCTTTAGTTTGCTGCTCCACCTCCTCTTTTTTCTCCTCCTTCTTTCTGATCATTCCGAACAGAGTTGACAGCCTGTCACTCATGGAGGCCTCCTCCTGTTGTTTCTGCTCCTCTGACTTACGACGCTCCTCCTCAAGCCTCTGATTCTCCGCTGCTTGTCGCATCCTATGCTCTTCCGCTTGCTTTCTTCTCTCTTCCTCCTCCTCCTCCCTCTGTTTCCTCCTCCTCTCTTCATCCTCAAGGAATCTTCTCTTCCTCTCCTGTTCCTCTTGATATCTGCGCTCCTCTTCCTCCTTCAGTCTCCTGGCCTCTGCCCTGTATTTCTCCTCTTCCTCCGCCCTCTTTGCTTCTGCTATGTGCCTCTCTTCTCCCTGCCGTCTCTCTTCCTCCTCTTGGTGGCGTCGTTGTTCCAATATAGCTCTGTCTGTTGATTCATGTCTGGAGGTGGGGGTGGGGTCAGGTACATTTCCGAAGGAACTTGCAGAGGCATCAGAGGTGAGTTTGTGGACATCCTCCGCAGAGCCTTGGCCTGAGCTGTTCAGACTGAGTGTAGATCCACTTTTTGGCTCCGTCTCCTCTGCGTACACATGACTGCCGTTGATGCAAAGGTTGTTCTGGTCACTGTTGCTCTGCTTGGAGCGACCCAGTAGGGAGAAAGGACCCTGAGACACCTTGCTGTCAGAGCTGCCTGTTCGCTTGTGTCCCAGGAATTTGAATTTCTTCTTCACTGTGGGAAGAAAAACAGAGAAGCCTGATGTCATGGTTGAAATGCAAAACCACAAAACTTACATAACTTGCACTGCAGCAGAAGAAAGACAGAAATATCCACAGACAGAGCACACACAGTAGAGAAAGGTTATATTACCTTCAGGTGAGTCTACATTGAGGCCAGATGAGCGACTGCCACTAAGAGATGAGTTCCTCTCAGGAAGAGTCCCCAGTGTAGACATGGACTGTGAAATGTTCCGCTGCAAGTTTGATTTAGGTGCAAAGAGGGATTTGAGCTTTGATTTCTTTTTCACTCCTGAAGACTGATTGAGTGACTGAGCATCAGCCTCTCCGTCACTGTCAGTAAGGACCTGGCTGACGGAGGGAACAATGGCTGAGGCAGAGTCAGAGAAGCCGTCCTTCTTCTTTCCACGGACTTTGTCCTTCAGCTTGGAAATGCGTGAGCGTGGTTTGTCTTGCATAGAAAGGTCAAACATGCTGGCCGACATGTTGTTTCTCATAAACTGTATATCTAGCAGCACTTCCCCTCGCACTTTATCCTCTTTTCCAGACTTGTCCACCAGCTTGAACCAACTGCAGAGAGAAAAAAATAAATAAACAGGTGGTTGATGTGAAAGTTTTGCAAAATCACAGAAAATGTCTTCAGAATTAATAAAAGGATCAAAACTTTCCCACCACACAGTTTACTACATTGCAGCAGGTAGCATGTGAATTGGTATCAAGACACAAATGACATGACTCATACAAGTTAACATGTGCAGGACACAATTATTAGCGGTTTGACACATAATCAAACAACACTTGTGATTAATTACCAATTCATTGTTAATCAAGCAGAAATGATAAACAGTCCCTTTTTGCTGGGAGTGTTAAGTGTGTGATGAGTTGAGCCTGACTGATTTTTTGGGGGATGATACTGATACAGATGTAAAGGAGTAAAACATTTCTTATACTGATATATTGGCCCATATATCTAAAAATATATAAATACTGGGAATAATTATTAAGATGTCGTTATCAAACCCCCACAGACTTTATTATAAGAAACTGTAAATAAAAAGATAACACAAATACAACCACATATATAGAACTTGATTCAAGAAAATAAACTTACATTTTTTTAAATGTAAGCTAATTACACCTCTTTTGTAAGTTAAGTTTTCCTTACTGGCAAATAATCAGCAAAAAAAAAAACACCAACCGATATATGGGTTAAAGATGAATGTAATAAACTACATATTGTAAATAAATACCCAACATATATCACATGGTTCCTTGACTCTGACTTCAAACTCTTTATATCTGTTTGAGTTCATGTGCTGTGTCTTATTCAACCCGAGACTGATAGGTGTCATTAACCAGTGTACGGCTTGTTCCAGTTGGTCATATCATGCGACCCACAGATAAAGCCTGACAATAAGAGCTTTGTTCACACACACACACACACACACACACACCCCCCCCCAACTATGTCCTCTGTGTTGTACAGCATCAGCACTTATTGTCTGTAAGGGGAAGGTAGGAGTGTTCTGGAGAGCCCTGTCTAAAACCATGCCAACACAAACCATTAACATCATTACATGCAGATGCTTTCAGCTTGTGTTATTAAAACCTTGCTATTAATAGATGCCTTAAAGAGATAGTTCACCAAAAAACAATATTTACTCATTATATACTCACCACTATACAGATGGAGGGGTAGATGAAGTGTTTGAGTCCAGTCCAGGAGTTTCAGGGGTAAACAGGGTTGCAGCCAAATCTAAAAGTGTTTTGTGGACTCATACACTTTACCCCCCCCCCCCCCTCCATCAGCATGGTGGTGAATAGATAATGACTGAATTTTCATTTTTCAGTGAACTATCCCATTAATACTGTAGACGAGGTGCCCATTATGGTGAACCTTTCTCCTCCTGAACTCTTCTGATCCACAGCGGGGTACTTACTATTTCACTCCAAGTAAAGGTGAATTCCTCTTAAATCATTTTGTAGAATAATACTGTATGTGGGTCCCATTAAAAATCATCAACATTGAGGGAAATAATCAGGGGTATGCTGAGAATATCTATTACCGAATGCAAATATAAAAGTGACAGTGAGCAGGCAGTTAACAGCGGGTCATGTGGAGTTCGCAGCTGCAGCATTTATATTCGTGTCATCATAACGCAGACATCCAGACATGCTCTTCTAGGGATAACAGTCAGGAAACAAGCATGGGAGTGAACCAACATTCCTCAAACGCTTTCAAACAAGCAGGGAGGTGCTGTTCAGTATGTGATGAATGTTACGCTGAATATAATTCAAACACTCCTTGTTTCCAACCCTAAACCCAACCTGCCAAGTCAAACAATCGTTAACCAAGTCTCACCACGAGAACAGAGATCAAGCCAATCAAGAAATGGATTGTTCTTGCTTATTATATCAGAGTACGCATTTAGGTTGACTATAAAAACACAATGCAATATGACAGTTGTTAAAAAGCTGAGGGTGTGCATGTTCTGTCCTGTATGATGCACACCGTTCCTGCTGTACAGGTTCCCTTTGTTAACTGTCAAGGGCACTTCTTGTACATGCGTAATGATTAACAAGCCTGTGTTTACCCTAATGGTGTTCTTCAGAATGAACTCAACCACTGAAACAACACAGGGTAAATAGAGTAAAACATAGATAGATTCCATGGAAACATTGTTTAAAACTCACAGAACTAATTTAAGAAGATTTATAACTTTTCAATTAATATGAAAATTTTAATATTCTAAAAGCCAGGGCTGCAGTTATATAAATTGATATTTAGCTTGGACTCACTGGCGGTGACTCTCGTACTGGGTGAACACAAATCTTACGTCACTGAGGGATTTATTTTTAGTGCCACTGATTACAAAATAAATATTGTGGCTCTCTTGTCTGTACAAATGAACCTGACTCTCAGCTCTGTCACTACTGCAGCTGCTCTAATATCATTACTCCAAAATATCTGCTGCAGATGGATGACTATTTTTGAATGCATTGGTTTAGTCATTTTTTAAGCAAACATTGAGAAACATTTACAACTTCAATCTTTAAACTGTGAGATTTGTTTCCTTTGGGGTTTAAACAAAAGTTCATACAAAACAAGAAATATGAAAATGTCAACCCAACAAGAACAACTGTGAGAGAAAACAAACAATTTCATTGTTGATTCATTTTTAAGCATTGTTATGCAAATATTAGGGATACATGTAAATATGTAAAAAATTATATTGAAATTATTTAAATTTTATATTGTAGCCGTGATGAGTTGCGATCTTAGTGTGAATATTTGCATTTCATTTTGATAAAGAAATATTATGATGATGATAAAACCTTTAAACCTTTGCTGGCGTCTCCTGAAACAACCATCATCCCTAAAAACTGGAGAATAAAATTTGTAGGACACTTAATGTCTGGAGCAGCATAATGAATCATTTAAAATTATATGAATCATTTTACCTTAATCAAAACATTGGAGGTCCAGCAAATTGCACTTGGTCATATTGTAATTTTGATAATGAATAGTAATGACTACAGTCCTGCAGTGAAAATGTGAGTATTACAGCTTTTCTCTGCTTTACATTACTTTAAACTGAATGTTGCTGTATTTCAGACTGTTAGACAAACAACACAAACCATCCCTTTAAACTAACTTTAAAATGTAATGGCTATTTTTCAAACTTTTTTTTACAATTTATAGACCTAAAGATCAATTTTCAATTAATCGTGGAAATAATCAAATTCTCAAAGTCAAGTCAAATCTCAGCTTTAAATCACTCCATGCTGAAAATCTCTCTAAACCTATTCTAACTCAGTATAAAACTAACCATTTTAATTACAATTTCCCAAGGTTTTGATCTTGTTTGTCTGATGTTTTGAGATAATTAATGCTTCTCACGCTCTGACAAACTCAAATGTGTGTTATAACCTCATTTCATCTCGAATGCACTCTTTTGTGTTAGAGGCAACTGCAGAGTTCCCTTTCAACAGAAAAACAAAGTTCTCAATGTCACACCCTGTATCAGCAGTACAAGGAATTAGGAGAGTAATTTAACACCACGCTTTCAGGCTACAACAACAACATCCAATACCCAGCCTGCATGTTGGATCTTAAAGGAGACGGCATGAGGAAGCCGAGCACAGGCAGCAGGTGCTCACAGTTCGAAAAGGAAAGCACAAAGAATGAACTTTGCCATTGAAGTGTAAAAACTTGCTGTGGAAACACAAGATAACATTTCAGATATGATGGTGATAATTAAGTGAATGAGGTCATTCCAGCACCAAGTCAGGACTGGCCTCTGTTAAGTGATTAGTGAGAGCACACAATCCCACGCAGGCTTTACCAAAGGTCATTTCAGCAGCACATAATTAAATATATTTCACAAATCTATTGGAAGAGATTTTCCAGGATAGGTTACAGTTGACAGTGTCTATATTAAGCCCTGTTTATATTGAAAAAGCATCTTACATAAGGGGGTGTGTAAATCCTAATTCAGCGCATAATCTAATGTTTTATTTTGAGTCTTGTTATGGCCACGTTACACCCATGTTACGTCAAACCACAAAAGTCGCTCTGACTCATTTAACACATCAGGGTGTGAGGAAAAATACTGTTGGTATATAACCCAGAGGAATGTGCAGAAGTAACAGCAGCAATGGGAAAAACAAAACAAGAAAAGATTTCCAGAAAGGCCTCAATCACCAAGCTGCCAGTAACAGTGTTGGCTTCACACCAGATTATGAAGTGAGAGAGTTTGAGGTGTGGCCCAGTGGGGAGAGGAAGACAGACGGAAGCTGAGATGAGACTTATTTAGACTGCATGGTGTCTGTTTTTCCTTCCAGACACTGATAAGAGGAGGGAGGGTACAGAGAGTTCATCACCATCTACATGTTTTTTTTTCCATTTTGTGACTCTTTCTAAGCTCACTATATTTGTACACTGTTCACAAAATGGCCATAACTTAATTTTCATTTATCCCATAAAGGAAACTTATCAACTTCTATCTATGTAATGAAAATTAAAATGATTAATATATAATTCACACGTTTCAAATTGTTTAGCTAATGGGCATAACAGTGTATGTGTGGTGTTTTACAACATTTAATGTTCAATGCTTTTTGTTACAGTTACCAAATTTGACCAAACTTTGTATTAAAAGGAGACATCAGCTAATATGAGTCAGTTTACAACTGTTTTTCATTGATGGCAATTTTCAAAGATACATAAGCTGTGTTAGTTAATCATAATGTTTTATGGTTTGGATAAAATCTAACATCAACATTGTAGTGATATGTCAGTAACAGTTGGGTAGATTTTCATTAGCCACAAAAGTTGTGTTAAAGGTTCAGTGTGTAAGATTTAGGTGAAAGGGATTTTTGGCAGAAATTGAATATAAAATAATCCTAATGATGTTTCCACTGATGTGTTTCATCTAAATTGTATGAATTGTAGTTTTCTTTACCATAGAATGGGCCCTTTATATTTAAACACTTTATATTTACATGGAGGGGGGTCCTCTCTGTGGAGGCCACCATGTTTTTTACTGTCGTCCAAACTGGAGAAAACTAAAACCTTTTGAGTTTTCATGACAACTGAAGTTCACCACAGGTTCTCTTTCATGTTGGGAAGTGGAGGGTGAGGTGAGGACTCTTTCAGCTGCAACAAGAAACCTCAACTCTAGATATCACCACATTCTACACACTGAACCTTTCATGCTTTCCACTTCAAAAACAATACACAACGTGCAGGAAAATAATGACATCTACATACAACCAGTGATCACGATCAGTCACAGTATGGTTAGGAAACAAAATTCATCTGAGGGACTTGGTCTGTTTGTAGTCAGCCACTCAGGAGGATGTGGACATATTACAAACAAGGCAGTGTTGTAAGTGTGGGCTCAAAATAATTTAAGGAAATAAATCTGAATGAATATCAACAATAGTCAGGCATGTAGCTGGGGATACAGATACACGATGTTAGTTTGCCAAACTATGTATCAGAGGAGCATTTCTCTGGCTGTGACGTTTGTGATGTAGTCTAACTTACAGTGAACTTTTGTACTGATACTGAAGTTATGTGTGTGCAATAAAGTTTTCAGACATTTCCATCCACCTGATCCTCTGACACGGCGGAACATGACGAGTGATCTCATGAGTGATGACCACATGAGGCCCACTTCACGGCGGTGACTTACTCTGTCTTCGTGCGGGACCTGTCGTCGTGCAGCTCCAGTAGGTTGATCACAGCTTGACCCAGGAACTTGTCGAGTCCGATCTGAGCCCGGTGCATCACGATGATGTGCAGGGTGCATCGCTCGGCGTTTCCCGGGTGGAAGAGCGGCAGGTCGAACGAAGCCTCCTCCTTCCACACCGGGGCGACGCTTCTCTCGGCCACCGAGGTGGAGAACTTGTCTTTGGCCACCTGCATGATGGCGTACGAGTCGTTGGTGCCATTCTTCCCCTTGACGCGGAGGTTCCGAGCCTGGTGCACCGTTACCTGAACGCTGGTGGGGAACCACTGCTGGCTCTGGTCCACCAGAGACATTTCTTAACCCCCGCTAAACTTAACCAAAGTTAATCCGGATGGTCTTGGAGGTAGTGGACACCGTCGGGCCGCTGGTTAACCTCTTCCTGGGCTGTTTACTTCACCTTCGCCGCCCTCTGCCGCTGCGGGTTCCTGTTACCTAGCTTGACTCCTGTTCAGGAAGCTCGGGCTGGTGTCGAAACACGTCTCCCTCCTCTGAGTTTAAAGTTTTAAAGTTAAGTTAACTCAAAGTCCACGTCAGTACAGGTCCGGGTAACCACACCACGACATCGCTGCGGAGTGACCGACTCTAGGAAGAGGCGAAAACACGAAGACGCAGCTTCTCCTCCGCTAAGTTCCTCACTTCACTTCCCTGATGTTGTCAGTTCCCATCCAGGATCAACACAACGCGACAGGATTGGCTGATGCTTCTGTCAGTCTTGTCAGACGCGTCAGTGATTGGACAGCGGAGGAGGTGGGCGTTGGGGCATGGCGGACCGTTAACTAGTGATATCAGTCACTGATCAGGAATCAGTTTACTCGTGTAAAGTCACAGAGGAGTCTCATTGAGCAACCGCAAACACTGACCTGAGGCCAGCGAAGCTCATGTAGCACTTTATTGAGCGTGTAAAAACTCTGTTTATATATAGTCTATGGTAAAACTATGTAAGGCTTAGTTTAATTTAGTTTCTTGAATGATATATGACATTTAAAACATATTTGAAAAATATCTAAACCTGTCACTGCAGGAATTGTTTCTTTATTGTAACAGAAAATAAGGTTTAGATATGCAAATCTAAAAATTAACATTAGTTTTTGGACACCAAAAACAAAGGGGGGTTCATGTAATGACGTTAATTCATGTCAAATGGCCTGAGATTAATTAATCAGTCCACCCAGTCATCCAAAAGTTACCAGGATGAAATTACATTACATTATTTTCTAGCTCTCTCCCACGTCTTATTATCTTGTACTTGATCTATTCATTAGGTCCTCATCGACACATTAAGCAGAAATTAAATTTTAGGCTTACATTTTAGGTTGATTATTTCTAGGGCGTACAATGGAGAAGAAAATGTTCCACGCCATGTCATCATCATGGGCGTTTGTCCTGAGTAATATGCAAAATAGAGATCACTCATCAGAGTTCAAGTTTCAGCAAGTGAAAACAAATGGAAATTCAGTAGAATTTCACAAGTTATAAATCATTAAACATGAATAACTGGAAAAGCGACTGACGTGTGCTCCCTTCTTTAGCAACATAGCAGGTATCTTAGGAAACATAAAAAAGTAAAAAAGCGTCTTATCAGGTTGAAATGAAAATGTTTTTCTGCATGCGCTCTACGACAAAGAAAGAAAGACAGTGTGCTCAGGTAACAATATATACACCAGATGTATGATGTACTTGGACATGATGTCATCACTGAATCATGTGATCAAGTCAAGACTATGTCAATGTTTATATTTGCTTCTCATGAGAGGTTCAATATGAGTCACACTCATATGGAATAGACGTTATGACTGATGGAAAAAAGAGCTCATACTGCAGCAGACTAAATATACAACAGTAGGCACAACAGAGGACTTGCTCTCAAAGAACAATTGGAAAAAAGCAGTGACAATGAGTTGCATGGTGGAAACAGTATTTCTGGATAATGTCATTTCCTGAATTACAAGGTTGACTAAAAATGGCATTATTCTAATAGAATGTGTTCATCTTTTTCTTTTGTTCAGGCCTGTTAAAAATAACAGGCACTTTGACGATAATCCTTTTAGAAAGTTTGATTATCAACACTTCTAAAATCATAGTGAGAAGGTTCCCTGTCAAGTCAGTATGGGATGTAAACATTTGTCATTGCAAAACCAAAAACAAGATTTGACACACTCACAAGTCTGATACATTCTTAACCATGACAGCAGCTGAAAAGTATCATTGCCATCCAGGAGGGGGCAGTCATTGATACGTTACATGCCTTAAAGAAAAAGTCTTCTATTGACTGGGTATGAAAGAGAGGCCCTGGTTTTTAATCTGTCTGAATTTATTAGATAGGGAAGGGAGCTCTGTCAGTGCTGATGGGAATACATAGAAAATAAAAATGAAAGATTTTCATCATATATTCAAAAGTTTCACATAGCTTTTTTTAATTCACACAAAGATTCTGTACAGACACATTCATACAGTTATTCCACTGTATGTATGCACACACGCACACACACACACACACACACATGCATGCACACACACATGCGCGCACACACACAAACACACACACACACAAGCACACACACACACAATGAACATACAAGTGCATACATGAGGACACGCTGTTACTTGAAGCAAACATAAGGGTGAAAGACTGTCCACAGATTAAATGCATATAGCTGTACTTTGGAAACAGACCATCTCGCTGTCTATTTCATGCTATAGTTGATATGCATAGAAAAATCACAATTAAAAAAGTAAAGCTTTCATTAGACGTCCAAAATCAACATCATATGCCAATTTTAGAGATTTTTTTTACTTTTTTTGCGTGAAATGGATAAAATAAACGAGTATCTTATGTATGAAAATGACAATAAAAAAACCCAGTCTCAATATTTTTGTTTCCCATTTCACAGAAAATTCTTACAATGCTACAGAGGCAAGAGTACCAGTTTAGGGTCCTGGATGCCTTCATGATTTTATATCTTAAATTATATAATTATTATAATCAAGAGACCATTAAAACATAACCTGATCATTTAAGAGTTCTTTAAGGTCATGCATAGAAGTTCACATGTAAGTATAGGTTACACTGTTGTCTCACTTTTCCACAAGCCGCTCTTCATTCCAACAGAGCTCTGCGACTGGTCAGTGCCACTCATATCCTGCTCCAGCTCCAGCACTGAGTTTTTTAGGGTGCCATTTGGAGCAGCAGCCCCTGGCACAGTGGTCGTGGCACTGTTCAAGGGGTACGAGCAGCGCTTCGTCTCCCGCTCTGCAGCAGCTGCCAGTTTCAAATTGTCTCTGCTGGCACATCGTCTCTGAGCACCGTGCATGGCCACCCTGCTGGCCATGGAAGGTAGCAAAGGGAAGGGTTTGCGACTCCCACTGCTGCCGCCGTCACTTCCCTCTGAGGGGCTTGTGGCCACTGACTCCCCCACCCGCTTCCCATTTGTCAGTGGGCTGGCCTGGTTCTCTGAGAGGCTGTGGTGAATGCTACCGTTCTCACTCGTGGCCTGTTTGTAAACCCCATGAGAGGAGCTGAGGTGCTCTAAACCTGTGGGCCCTAAAGCGCCAAGGCTGCCCCCACCTGCAGCGGTCCTTAGTGCTTTGAGACGATAGTGACCTCTCCCCTCACTCCGATGGTGATACTGACTGCTCCCTTGTTTAGTTCTGCTACTCACTTTCCTTCTCTGTGGATGCACTGGGGCTACAGAGTTATTGGAGGGCAGAGTATTGTTTGTTGGCTTGGTGGTGTTGTCGGTACTTGTGCTAGTGTTGTTGCTTGCAGGGGCGCGTGAAACTGATTGATTGTTTGGACTCTCTTGTGCCACCTGTAACAGGTTGGTGAGCTTACAGGGCCCAGGGCCCACGCTGCTGATCCCACTTGGAGTGGATGACGACCTAGCTGATGAGGAGTTATGAGATTCAGCGGGTGGATGGCAGTTGATGAAAAGTTGGGATCCCTGCTCAGAAGTCTGCACTCCACTCCCGGTAGTGCAGGTGTGTGTGTAAGTGGACATGGGATGAGAACGGCGGTAGCCTGGACAACATGCCAGCCACGAGGCCTGCACATCCATCCGTCTGAAGCAGTGGTGCACCACCAGAAAAATCCCCAAAATGGTGGCAGCCATCCCATAGAGACAGCTGAACAACAAACTAGTGTGCTCTGTCAGCCACATTGCCATGGCTCCACAACACCACAGAGCCACAAACAGAAAGTGAGTGGCCACCAGCACTAAGAACTGTGTCTTCAGCGAGTACTGGTCCTCTGGAGCCACAGCAGTGTTTATAGGTCCCACCACTGAGTCTGTGGAGAGCAGGCTGGTGCTTCCTGCCAGCGCGGGCTGGCTCTCAGTCACAGGAGAGGACAGGGTGGTTCCTGTGCATTCTTTGGCCACACGGTGCCTCAGGCGAAACACAGTGAACAGGAAATAGATCCAGGTCACCAACACCACCAGGCCGGCAGGGACAAAGAAAGACCCTAGACTGGGGCGCCACACCAGCCAGCAGCTGCAAGAGGCAGAGATGTCAGAAGGGTCAGAGCAAAACAAGGACATCTCTGTGTATCAAACATGTCAAAGAGAATTATTCACTTCAGCACCTAACAACAAGACAGCCTCATGAGACAAATGGCTCAAGAATGAAGACAGAAGTACTCACTAAGGGCTGTTGTCTCCATAGTTGTTGACATTGACAGCTGCAGTGATCCCACAAATGATAAGAGGAACTCCCCCAGCTATCAAATAGAACCTTGAATAACAGAGGAAAAACATTAAGAATACACATTCCCAGCTGCAGTTTCAGAAATAAAGAGCAGTTGTTGTTTGTGCCACAGGATGCTGTTCGACCACAGTGATTTTAAAGTGTGCATGTCTCTGTCATTTTCCTTTCAGTGTTTTTAACTGTCTATAATCTGAACAGAGCTGTGTGATCCTTCACCCTTTTAGTGGGCAGAGTGTTACAAGGGTCAGAACTGGCCCGGGAAGGCTGTGATTTATTTCACTCTCATACCATGTGGCCGAGTGGGCAACAAAGAGGTGGCTGGAGGTCCGATGAGGTCAGGGGCACAGTATATGATCACAGGGATGGAAGGGGGTGAGGGTGAAAAATAGAAGGGAATATTTAGAAAGACAGAGCACCCCCCTGAATGGCTGTGCTTAGATTTATGGTGACCCCCTCAGTTTCTGTTGTGTTGGTTTCAAACATTCCTCCCCTCTAATCTTATGGCTTTTCTGTGCCTTACAGCAATATTCTCTTATGTCCCTCCAAAGTTTCCTTAAAAACAGAGGGACTTTAGTTGTCAGGGCACAATGACTGCCTTTGAGTTTGGGTGGCCATGCACAAGAACTCCCGCATCTGTCTAAAGCATAAACCATATTGACAGCAAATACTAATCTCATGGTACAGGAAGTGGGTGAAGGTGTGCTGCGGCTCGCTTGTGCCCTGACCTGAGCATAGGACGCTGAGTAGGTGGAACAGGAGACTCTCCCTCCAGCTGCCGTGGCAACCTCCACAACGTCTCTTTGTAGATGACCCTGGCGCTGACTCCGATCCACAGCAGGGTCGACAGCGACGAGTAGTGCAGTGCAATGCCCACCTGTTACATATTTTAGTCAGATCAGACATTGAGTTTACACACCGGTTTTGAAAAATTATGAGTCAGTGTAAACTCAAAACTTACTGCTTGACAGACCACAGGGTAGCTGGTCAAGCTTATGCCTCCTGTGTAGATGGCTGTTGTCATGGCGATGTGGAAGCAGGTATTCAGTAATGTGTGCCAGCTTTTTCTTGATATGTGAATAGAGCTGTATGGACACAGAGTAAAATAATTAGAAGATAAAAACCAATAGCAAGCAGCGGTGCAACGTCTCTGAATGCACATACCTGTGATGTAGTATGTGTGTGATGATGATGGTGAAGAGGCACAGGAGCAGCACTGCAGTGCAGGCGTACACCACAGGGTGGAGCACGGTTACAGACATGGGTGTGGATCTGGGGAAGTCAGGCACGTCCTGGAGAAAAAACAAGACATTCAGCCAATGAAAGTCTCATTCATTGTTGATAACTGGATGAATCATATTTAGAAAAACTTGGTATCCCACCTGCAGCACAGCATAGTTGCTGAGCAGAGAGCAGCGCATGGTGGAGGTGCTGCTGTCACTATGGACCAGCTGACAGCCCTCCTGGCTCCAGGCTCCCTGCCTCTCCTGTCCCTTCAGGCTCCACTGGGCTGCCACTGCCTCGTTGCCAGGGGACAAGTGGCGCAGCGACACCCAGATAGGCTCTGAGTGGTTCCACATGCTACATCCCTCTGTCACAGAAAAGGATTGATGACCCAGTTGTTTTAATAGATACCTTAATATTAGTAGGTAAATCATAATTCTCAACAACCCCCACAGACATTGATTAGTGACTGTGCTCCTTTCATCTGAAGAGCACAGTGGACTAAATGCTGAGATGTATTACATTTTATCAAGGTTTTATAATTCATTTATGTTTTAGATTACTAGTAGAAAATGCAACAAGCACTTCTGTTGGAATAGAAAAAGTGTCTCTCTGCTTCTTTTACAATAAATTATTCCTGATTAAAAGTGTAGAAATTCAATACAAATTGGAAGGTGGGCTTTCTAGTATTCTCATTTATCCATACTGTATACATTCTTCCTCTAATATGGTGGTACAGTCAGACCAGCTTGGCTGATCTAGGATTTTTTAAATCAGGAGCCCTAAAAGACTACGATTTACATAGAGGGCTCAGTTATGTGTCCAACATCCATCAACATTTTCAATTTATGATTTGGTAATATGCACATTTAAGTCATTCTTTCATTCCCTGTTACCTATATAGCTTTAAGTGAATCCAAAAATCATTGACTATATTTTGAAAAGTGTTCCTTGTTCAAGCAGTTTGTGTACTTTTTTTTTTTTTTTTTTAAGAAATTGGCATATTTTATGTCAGTATTGTTAGTAAGTGACTACTTTATTAAAAACTTTCAATTCAGGGGTCAATCTGATTTTCAGCAGGGGACAGAGCCCCCCAGGCCCCACTCCTGGATCTGCTCCTGTGTCAGACTATGTAACGTGTATCTAATTACAGAAGAACAAATCTGATGAAGCACAATGCAAAACATGTTGTTCGCTCCTTCTGTTGTTTTGAAAATGTAATCGTGTCAATCCTGGCATCCTGTGTTTTTCTTTTTACAAAATGACTGGTATTAGCTTTACCCCATAACATCAAATTTTGTGACGTTATAGACATATAGAGATGACTCCACAATATAGCAATACTAGAAATATTCTATGAAAATGTCATATATTACATATATCTACATTAAGTGAAATTAAGTAAGAAGCCTAGAAATATATCTTTAATATTTAGTATTTTAAGTTAGAGGAAGATTCCTTACCTAGACCTACAAAGACGACAGGAGTGTTGACACTGCGTCTGCGGGAGTGATCCCCAGTGTTATTCGAGTTTCCAGACAGAGGAAAGAAGCTGCCGGTTCTGAAAGCTACAAACTGCAGTTTACAGTCTGCAGTAGCATCAGGAGGAAACAGAGTCGCTGGAAGAGTCACAGACGCCAGGGCCACTGAATTCTGGAGAAGAAAACATAACAAACATGGAAATCATGTATTTAAAGTTGAAATCCACCATTGAACCTCGCTCATGCCTCACCTTTAGCAGAAAATTGTTGAGGGAGGTGTTATGGGAGCCAGTGCTGCAGCGGAAACGAAGCTGTTGTTCATGGTTGGACTCTGCCATGTCTAATCCCAGGCTGCCCACGGAGACCTCACGACGCTGGTACGCAGTGCAGGTGATACCAGTGAAGTGGGCCGGTCGGATTAGGTGGGCCTCCATCACAATGTTCCGAGACACCTTAAAGATAAAAAACAAATATTAATGGTGAGGACTATTTATATATATTATCAGTAGTTCATTTCAGTCATCCAGATATGGTGTCAATTGAATTGATAGATTTTACATTTTACTTTTAAATTGTTTGTTTAACTGTGCTCCATCGGCAAAATCATTAGATCAACAAGACATATTCACATTAATGCCTTGGTTGCAAATGTATGCACGTGCGATTGGAGGGATAAACTCTAAATATATTCAGTGGGATTCTCTAGAAGTTTTGCATGAACTGTTATTAAAGCTCATGATGAGATAAACATCAGGTTAATTGGGTACCATGGAGAAGTCCTGAGCATGACTGTGCAGCTGAGGCCAGGCCAGTGTCTCCAGAGAGTAGACGATGGAGCTGCAGGCTCTCTTCTCTCTCTGAGCGACAGCGAGGATCTGGTCGTCCACCTGCATCAGGTTACTGCCCATCTCAACCAACACCTCTGACAACTGCAGCAAACACACACAGAAAAGTTAAAAGCACTGTTATGTCAATAGAGCACATATCTGTACATAGCTAATTTAAATGTAAACTTAAATCCAGCTCACCTCCTGCAGATGTTGGACATATTCCATAAACTTCTCCATCATTTGTGCCACGTACAACACATCTACTGAGTCAGTGAAGCCTGCAGCCTCCAGAGTGTACATGCGCACCTGATGTGCAACAGTGACAGCGTTGGACGCATTGATTGGCCTCTGTAGAACAAGACATAAAGTCTGATGTCATTAAAGTGACTCTTCATTGTGTTTACTGATCATGAACCACGGACAAACCACCACAAAGTAAAAGAGAAAGTAAACCATGCACTGACAGCAGTACTGACCAAAATGAAGGTATGCAGGACACGGGTGATGCCGTTGGTGTAGTGACAGTTTGAGTAGTCACCGTCCTGCCACTTTCCAGAACGATCACAGTACCGAGAGGCCTTTTTCTGCTCCATACCCCCCTCCACAGACAGGGAAGGGTAACGCAGCTGTAGGCAGTATTGTTGGGAGGTGATGCCTGCCAGGGTTCTTGGCCACCTGGGGATTAAAACCAAAGAATAATGAGAACGCTGAATCCTTCGGTATGTAATAATAAATAATGTAATTGTAACCAACCTGAACTCCCCACGGTTGTTGACAACTTTATCCTCTGGACAGAAGGAGGCACTGTTCTCCAGCACCACTATTTCAACACTGCGAGATGTATTACCGCGCCCAGTGGAAACCACACACTCCCACTCTCCACTGGCCTCCACATGTACGTTGAATAGGATAAGCTCACTGGATAAAGATAAAGACAGCTCATTATAACACCTTATACTCCTAAATAATATATTCTTTTATGGAATTGTCAGGACACATGAGGGCAACACAGAGCACTCAGAGAACCCGTATCTCTTAAGTTAACCTACCTGGTGATGAAGGTGCAGTCGTGCAGCACACTGTTCTCCAGCTGGACACCCATGTCCGGGTTAGAGGTCACCAGGTGACCGTTGTGACGCCAGTGCAGAGTGGTGATCTTGTCCACCAAGGCGGCTGTGCAGTGGAAGGGCAGCCGATCACCTTTGAAGACCACCTGATGCTGGGATGGCAGCAGCGACAGGGTGTGCAGCTCCAGCGGACCGTCTGAGCCCCACCGGTGGGCAAAGAAACAGATGCCACCGTTACTCATCACCCTGAATTATTTCTGCTGCGCTCTCATTACCCATCCTCAGCTAAACGTTTCCACAGAAGTTATTAGGAGTCTGCAACAGATTGGATGCAGACTGCAGCAATTCATAAATGCAACCCACAGGATTAGTTGTCAACACTGCTTTTAGAAATATGTCCCTGCTGAGTGACTGGGATGGATCTCCTTTCAACCCTTTTCTTTCGCTAATTCTTCAAATTACTTGGATGATCATGAGCGCTGTTATGATTGCATTGTCATTGTCGTTCACAAGCTAATGTTTTCCGAAACAATGCGGTGAAGTGCTTCATTCAAATGCCTCATTCTCAGCCAGGCTCTCACCACAGCTCAGCTGGCTCTCCCTCAGTCCACGCAGGGGCTTTCCCCGCAGGCTCCTGGGGTAGGCGCACAGCGTTTCGTCCCCCAACTTGGCAGAACTGCTGCGAAAGAAGCCCGGGACCCAACGCAACCCGCAGTCACACGACAGGTGGTCTGAGTTGAAGTTTCTGCAGAGAGAGGTCAAATACAGTGTTATCCAGCTGCTTGCTATAGCATCTAATGTACATACGGCACACACATGTGGAGGTTGGGATATAAGAACTATAAATACTTTGTTATTGCATCTGCACTTTCTACTCCTGTTACTTTAGTTTAATTGCATTTAAGGGGAATTGTTTTATTTTGCGACATCGAGTCCACCTTCCCAAAACAGATGTCAACATAAACAGATGGGACAATAACAAAAAAAGATGATTCCTTAAATATATATATATATATATATATATATATATATATATATATATATATATCAGTGCATATTATGCAAAACACAAAAGATACGCATATGTTTGTGGCAAGGGGTAACAACATGAAAGAAAGTGAAGAATCAACCAACATCACTAATAACATCAACAACGTCAATAATGACGTGATGATACTAAATAGTTTTAGTATATTAAAGTATATTTGTTATTGTATTTGATGTAAGAGTGGTTAAAGTTAAATAGTCATTAAACTACATAAATGTGCGAGTTTGCTCTGCACAGATACAGCTGTTAGAAATGGCCTTCAGAGGCAATGGCGTTTTACTTAGAGTACATTTCAAAACATATACTTTCACTTGAGTAGAGAGGTTGAATCAGTACTTATACTTTTAATTGAGTCGTTTTCAGAACAGGTGTCTTTATTTCTACTTGGGTAAAGAATGTGCCATCTCTGTGCATACTACAAAAAGAAATTTAAGGATCAGTGCATATTTGTAATGTGACACTGCAACTGACAATAACAGCCCTCGTGACAACAGCCTTTATCACTTATATATTACAGACTTAAAATGTTTAATAAATATGTTTTTTATCTTAAAATAAATTGTGCAGAAAAATTCAAATAAATACAAGTTGTTGCTTGTTTGAGATCTTCCACAGTGGCTTGCAAAACACATAGCAAATCCTGGACAGAATAAATATCACCAGAATTTTTTTTTATCTTTATCTATAATATTTACTGTTTCATCCAGATATGGAAAGGCATGCTGTGAGAGTGAAGCATCTGATACTCACACTTGCTTGAGGGACGGCAGTTCCTGAAACACTCCTGAGTCCATGGTCGATATGATGTTGCCAGAGAGGTTCCTGGCAGAACACAAATTGGATACGAGCCAGTTAATTCAAAAGCTTCAACCATTAACATAAAACATCCTCTATCTTCATGAAATCTGCTCATCTCTCTCTTACAGTTTGGTGAGGTTTGTCAGTCCCTGGAACATATCGGCAGTCAGGCAGCCAATGCGGTTGTTGGATAGGTCGCTAAAGTGTGAGAGACAAAAGGAATGTATTGGTTATTTTCAAATTAAGAGGATGTCTCAGTGACTCAGTCACACAGATTGTGATATCTTGAGTCTTTCACTGCCCATGTTCAAACTGAAGACCTCCATCCCAGTCTTATACAGTGAAAAGAATATTGTTGAAGGGTTTTCTTTATTTCCAGTACCTTCATACTGCAGTCTTTCCTTTTATCAGAAAGTTAGAATAAGTTAAAGAATTATGTCTATAGTCTCCGCCACTTTCCCTTATCACAACTCCATGAGACCCAAGTAAACATTTATCACCATCGGGGTAAAAGCAGGGCCCCCGATCTGCTGTCCGTCCCTGAGTGTGATGTATAGCCACAGCCAGAGAGGGATCTGCTCTGCTGCCCCTCTGACACTACCCAGCAGAGAGCTGTCCAGAGCATGTGTTTATCTCCCCCTGTTTGTTTTGAGAAACCCCAGACTTTGCAGGGAAAACACAAGTAGGGGGAGGAGGGAGGGGAAGTCACACGGTGCAGCACAGGCAACCAGCTCTGACCGACGCCACAACCAGACCTCGGAGTCCGAAAAACACAAAAGAGTGAACGGCGAGCCGCGGCGTGGGCCTGAGGTTTTAGCATTGGTGCGGCACCAGAGATGACAGTGCACAGCCCCCGCAAGAATCAGCAGGGACACTTTGGTGAAGAAGGCCTTTATGGTCACACTAACACCAGGAGCTCAATGCAACAACAGTGTATGTTTGTCTCTTTAACAACTACTGTAAATTTGGTGAACAATCAAAAAAGAAAAACTGCAGATTCTATCATCTGCCTGTGTGCATGATTTCTGTGTTTGCTGCTCTGAAACCAAATGGAATGTGAGTCATTTTAATGTGTACTTACAGTTTCCGAAGCTCGGACAGGCCCTGGAAGGCTCCAGGCGTGATGGTGCTGATTAAGTTGTGCTTGAGGTCCCTGGGGAGAGAGAACATTTCAGGTCAGCGAGAGAATGCGTGCAGGGATGATGTAGATACATCTTCAATTAGGTGCAGTGCCCATTGTAAACAATGTTTGTTTGGAATGGGCTGTTTGCTTGGCCTGTGGTGATGCTGGTTGCAGCTTTCTCACTGAAACTGTAAAAGTGACCTGCAGTAATTGAGCCGTGGTGAGTAAAGACAGACTGCATGACTCTGAAGCCGCACCACCGCTGCTGCAAAAAAAGATATTCAATTGTTTATTCAAAGTTTGGTAAAGCTTGAATCAGTACGCAAGATCCTACACTGGAGAATCATTTGTGATGATCGACAATATCTCTGACGTTGATGTTTCCAGGCCTCTGCTGTTACAGAGCCCTGGATCAAAGTTTATTTATATTGAATGTATCGTGTGTCCAAGCTGCACCAAATTCAAAAATACACTTCCTTGGGTCCTTAACAATATACACTGTACATGCCAAAGTGTGAAGCCGATAAAATGAACAGTTGGCGAGATATGGGGCAGCTGCATGCCAAAGTGTCCTTGGGCAGTGTATGAGTGATGGAGAAAGTGCTGCACATAGATGCACTGTATAAATGGATGTGTGAATAGGTGAAAGGCAAAACTTTATGGTAAGGAATTTGAGTGGTCAACAAGACT
The DNA here is from genome assembly GCF_024713975.1 of Paralichthys olivaceus. Taxonomy (NCBI): domain Eukaryota; kingdom Metazoa; phylum Chordata; class Actinopteri; order Pleuronectiformes; family Paralichthyidae; genus Paralichthys; species Paralichthys olivaceus. The sequence goes on from NC_091096.1 coordinate 17,585,250, forward strand.
AGAAAAGTGCTTAATAAATACAGACTATTAACCTTATGTGAGTTACATACAGACAGATTTCAGAAATTACTAGATATAATTATGTTGGGAAATTAGATTTGCTTTGTAATGAGCATTGTTACATCAGAGTATTGAATGTTTGTGCAGTATAAATGCTGGTAGAGGGATTTTATTACAGAGCCAGGCAAGCTGTTTCCCCATTTCTTTAAGCTAATCTAACTGGCTGCTGGCTTTATATATTTTATGGACAGACACACGGCTGGTGTTAATCTTCTAACCCCTGCCAGGCATTCTGTCGTCCCTCCGCTTCTTTCAGAATGACTCGATAAACTTGGCCATTGCAAACCGTAAATATTAATTTCTCAACCAGCCTTTGAAGATCTCATTTCACATTTCATATCTTCTGCAGCACTTTTCTCCCCTGTGTTTCCATTCTGGACCCATGTGTGAAATCATTTAGCCACATAGCCCCTCTCCATCAATAACCTGCATTAGATTCAGAATCCTAAAAGTTTTTTTTATTGGCCAGGTGGGAATAGTGAGGTTAAAGTAGGTCAGGAGATGGATGGTTATAGACAGGACAGGGTCAACGCGGGCTTAACTGTCATCCGTGTTTCTACAACTTGAAAAATGTCTGCTCCCATTGGACCGGCAGCAGAAGAGGATTTCGCTGCAGGAGCGCTGCAGCTGCATTTTTGTCTATTTCGCTTCTTGCCGAGATGCTGTGGTAGGCAAGACCTCAGGGGACTTTCTGGTGCTTTTTTTTCTTTCCACAGAGATTATCTGTCATCAGCGCTCTCGACCACACTGCCTCACACCCTGTACACAGCTTCAGGCGTCTCTTAACCATTCTCTCGTCCTCTTTCCAAGAGATGAGTTATTTTGATCAAACTAGGGCAATGAAATTGTTTTAGAAAATGGCTTCCAGTAAAAAAATAAGACCGTGTGGTACGGCTGGGATAGAGTCAGAGATCAGGGGTTTTGCTGTTGGTCCAAGCTCTCACCAAGCCATCGCTCATATGTGGATTATAGACAGGAGACAGGTTATAATGATGGAGCAAAATCTCTCGGTCCTCAGACCAAAAAGCTGAGGTCTGTTGTGTTTGTCTCAGAGCAGACAGCCCTGGACGGCTCAGCACGGCTCATTGAGTGCGCTGCCAGTTTGTCAGAAAGAATGACTTCACTGCTTAAACAAAAAGGTAGAAATGTTTTCCCCTGTATGATTGTGAAAATAGATAAATAAATAAAAATGATTATATGGGATATATAAGTATAGTTTATATGTGTGTGTGTTTGACGAGGAACCAGAACCCTGAAAGTGAGTTCAGATGTGGATATTCACGTGTTTCTGTGTGACAGTAGCTGTATAATTGTTGACCGGGGCGGGTGGGGGGGGGGACAATACTACTGTTTCCAGTCTGTGTGTCCCGGGGCTCATTAGTGCAGCAATGAAAGACGAGGCACTGCCCACTGTTTCCTCTCTCTGACAACCGTCTCTCCCTTTCACACACATTCAAGCTTGCGTTTGCTGTGTAGCACTGATCTCCACGTGCATATGCACTAAAACCTGCATTCTGCTGAAAGTAATGATTAAATATTCTTCTTGTGTTGGAATAAAGTCTGTTACAAAAACTTCATACAGTTAAGTTAAGTGTGACCCTGGAAACAGACCTCAAGACTGACTAACTCTAAATACCCCATGAACATATTGCATTTAGGGAAATGTCTCTTCTGATACTTCTACATATGAATTTCAACTGAAAGGCTTCATCTCAGGTTCTTTAAATATATTTACAGGACAAGAAAGTAACAAATGTTCCTCAAGATAATAAAGAATAATGATAATAATATAATAAATATCATGTAAACTTTGTAAATAATAGATATCATGAGTATATTTATATAACTTAAAAGTTAGAATGTTCATGATTGTATTAATGTTAATATCATTGGGTGATCAGTGATCTCAATCTCTATAAAATACAAAATATTCAAACATTATTAAATGTAGAACACTGTGATAAAACATTACCTTAAAGAGAAGACTGACTTTTTATCTTTATCTAATCAGAACAATAGTTGGAAAAGACACAATGTACCAGAGACAATATCTAAATCAAACATAAGTACACACACACACACACACATGCACTCACACACACACACACACACACACACTCACACTCACACACACACACGTAGATCTTGCTGTATTCAGAGGACATTACATTGAGTTATACTTTCGGAGGTTTACTCTTGTATTAATAACTGAGTCATGCATGAAGCTGCACCATCAGACACAAAGGGACAGAGGATTTATGCTGATGGTGATGACGCCCTGAGAACCACATTGTGACATTGGCAGCACAGAGTTCATAAGTGACTCAAACTCTATGACAGTAAGCTTTTTAACCATTGAACCGTAAAACTGATCTTCACCTAACAATACACCTCAAACAGCTGTGTTTCCTCCCCGTCTGGAAAGGGCACAGTGCTGCGTGTGTCAACGGGTCACTACCTCTGATACACTCTCTTATCACCAAGCTGGGGAATTTGAAGGAGCTCACCAGAGTCGACAGCATTTGAAGCCCCGGCCAAGTGCTGAGCCCTACTGCAGCCCAAACGTCAGCTCTCATTCACCAACATAATCCAGGCTTAATCTCAGCTGCAACCCCTCGTTCACACTTCCAGATTTATTTCCAACTTTGTCTCAGATATACAGTACAGGGCACTGCAGACTGCAGCTCGGCGGCGGGCCTCATACTCAAGCGATGACTTGTCTGCGTGGCCTCTAGAGTGCAGCTTCACAGCTCAGTGGCCTTGACACTGATGACAACAGCTGTCACCAGGCAAGAGGATAATAGCAGAGATAATAAATACTTCAAAGCCTCGCGCTCGCTCAGAAAATATCATTGTTGAAAATGTTAGAAGCTGCAACTTGTAGCTATTACTTTTTTCATTATCTTACACAGTGGTAGCATATAGTTCTTCAAGAAAAGCTACATAATTGGTGGTGGCATGGTGTTATTATGAATATGGCTTTCCTCTTTGAGTTATGCTTTGTAACCTTGGGAGTGCGTTGCTTTATCCCCTTCACCACATGTGGCCTGTGTGATTGGGTTAAGACAGACTCAAGCTCACTCACGGCCCAAAAGGGGCCATTGTCTGCTGCCACTGGGCCTAACACCAGCCACTGCCATTAAGAATGTCTTTTTTCTTGTCCAAAAACTCCTCCTGATCAATGGGGCTGGTCCTCCGCCATTCTGAAGAGTCATTTCTCTGTGGGTATAAGGGATGAGCACCTGGGCCCCATGCAGGCTGGAGAGGAGCGACGTGCTTGTAGGGCAGCAAGAGGGTAATAATGAAAGAAGACATGTTCTGTAAAGCGCTCCAGACGTGGAGTGCTCCATTATCAGGAGCACAGCGGCGGGGACTGGAGTGCTCCACTGACATTGTTTGGGCCCTGGAGGGAGCTGGGAAAGTGACTGAAGCCAGGGAATGGCCACTCATTATCACCAGACTGGAATCAAGAATTTCCCGTCCCTGTTTTTTTCTTATTTTAATAACTGATGTGGTATTACTAAGCCAATTTCTTTCATTTAATTGAGTATATCTTTTACTGCAGATCAATTTAAACAACTGCCTGGAGATAGAACAAATATATATATCCCTGGATTCAAATTGTGTTGGAAAAAACAAAGGGGGGTTAACTAGCACCTTGGCTCCTGGCAGAGGTCAGTGGAGACCATTTTTGTGCCGCGTGTCATTTCCTGTCTGGTTGGCATCTCTTGTAAAGGCTCTTGCTCATTTATTTTTACAGTTTCCTTTTTCTCCTTTTTTACTAGCTAGCTTTCCTCTTCAGGGAGGGGCAGGTGGGATTCAGTACTGAGCAAAATTGTCCCTGTGTATGGCCCCGCAGACCCCACCTCCCTACTCCACAACACACTTGCTCACAATGGGGGCTCTGTAACACAGGCCCCAAACGTACTCCTGCCTTCCCCCCAAAACAGGAAACCAGGATCTGCCGAGCTCTTGTTTTTCTACTAATTTCCTGCTTTGCTGCCCCTTCCCCAGATTATTTTCTTTACTTTTTTCCTGGTTCCTCTCAGATTGGATCAACCTAATCAACGTTTTGTCTGCCTTCGCCCGGAAACCAACTGCTTTGATGAAGCTATAAAAATATAGCTATATATATATTAAAATAGCTATATAAATAGACATATAGTATTATATTCATAAAACAGCTGTCACAAAGATTAAACTACTGCACACATACTCAACATTTTAAAATGCATCTGTGGTATTCTCTGAACTTGGTGGCGATACTTTTGGTGTGTTTTGGTCTGTACTGGACTCAGTCTGCACACAACCTTGACAAATTATACATCTTTTATAAGCTCAAAGTGTCTGTAGAACTTTAAGTATCACCTTCATCACTGCTAAAGCTGTTCACACAGAATTGTTTTAGACCCCAATGTATTTTTGGGCCATTTCTCCGATGTTTGGGCCTCTGTATCTTTCTTATAGTCGTTCTGGGCTTTGGTTATAAAATTACCTTTCAAATGAGACCATCTGTAATCATGTCTGTAACCAAAAGGGTTGAAAACTACCCTTTTATTTGTGGTACATTATTTTCAGGCCCGTAATGGAGGTGATGGCTAAAGAGAGCTAAGACATTTCCTTCAGACCTGGACAATCATTGATCTTCCACCGTACTGTGGTCTACTGCTCATGACTGACAGTAACATAAACTGTGGATCCAATTGCATAGCCGTTAGCGGGATGTACAAAAATGGCAATATAGATTTTTATTTGAAGGGTAAAATTCCCTAAGTTGATTATATGTTTCTATAGTGTGCAGCAAGAGGAGCTGGGATCATCCTGCCAAGGAAAACTCTGGAACCACGGACTTTTATTGACTTTAGTCCTGAGTTTGGAGCAGCTGAAAGAAGGGGGCGATACCCACTCTGGAAGTAGATTTTCATCTACCAGAATGCACAGTGAGTCATAAACAATCAATCTCAGTTCATGGTTTTAATGCAACATAAAGTGGATTATAAGAGTTGTTTATCAGATTTATGATACGTTTCTCAGGATTGGAAGTTGTAGAATTTGGAAAAGAAAATAGACAGTATAATGCAAAATTCTTTCTGTTTGTCCACTACTGATTATGATACAACATAACCTGAGTCATTTGAGCTGAAAGACCTAACATAGGTATGATGAATGCAAGATAACTTGTCACTTAAATTATGGAAATGTAGACACATACATGATGGAATTTTCAGCCAGTAGGTGGACTACAGCTCATAGACAGCGAGAAGGAGGAGGAAGAGAGACCCAGTGAGAGGGGAGATGCAAAAATAAAGCAGAAAAGGAACACAAACGGAAGTGGGGGGAAGTAATTCCAGAGAAAGCTCAAGTTCCTCCAGAGGAAAACGCCATTGAAACCATATCAAGTTCGTCGAACGATTGTGCGAGAGAGTTACTGGCATATAAAGTGCACGATTTGGTAATGGGCTTATGAGGGGGCTCGCTCGCTGTTTCAATAAACCCCCAGAGCCATGACTGAGCTGGGCTTGCAATACAAACACACCCCGTTCCTTCAGTTTATCTGAAAGACACATCTGGAGTCTATCAACTCCAGCAGCAGCACCCCCCCCCCCCCCCTTCTGTTTCCACTCTCCAGCACGCTTAACCCCTTCCTCACCCATTCCACCCCTGAATGTCATGCACTCTCATTAGGTGAGAGTTGCCTAAGCGGGGGCCACTCGGTGGCGTGTGTGGGAAAACATACTTACCCAAATGTTAATTTTTCTGTGAGGGAGAAATGAGACTCGCATGTGCGACCTCCACAGCTGGCCTTTAGTTGTCTTCAGCCGGTACAATCTGAACCTTGTCTTACCCACACTGGTCTAGACAGAGGGACTCCTTGCCATATAAGCACATTCTCCACTGTTTTTATGTGTTATACTGCTGTCCACCTCTTCTTTGTTCCCACTCATCAAGGTAATTTGCTTAGCCTGTGTGGAAATAATGTTAATCTCCCCACTAAGGAAAACAACCTCAGATTTATATAGGACAAACTGCAGGAGTGTGTTTCCCCTCCCTCCCTCCCTCCCTCCCTCTTCCTCTCTCCCTCTCTCTCCAGCCACCATACCATCTTTAGCCATCTAGGCTCCACTTCCTCTGTGTCAGATGGTAAAGTTGTTTAAGTTGGACTGCATCCTAACCCCAGCTGCTCAGAATGGCAGAGGCAAATTTCAAGGTTGGTTTCAGAGAGGCTGAGGCGGAGAGCGAGTGGCCCGTCTCCCCTTTTGTAAAACAGATACTATCAAGTCAAAGAGTAATACATGGGCCCAGGCGTTTCTTCACCAAGATGTGATAATAGGGTCTATATTTTCCATCATGCAGACACTTTTCTAAACATATCTGCACATTCTCTTGCCCTGTGTGACTTATTGGTCACAGGTTTCTATGCAAACTTCCATAAATTCTTATTGCTCTACAGGCATAAATCACAAGAAACTCCTTATTTCCTGCTCTTGAACCAAGTTGCTCTAAGTCATGAGGAAGTTTTTAAGGAATCTAGGGTGATATTTCCTGTGTAAACTGTACGTGTATGTGCTGACTAAAGTTCCTGTTACTTTATTTACACTGTAGGAGTCATTTCGGACTCTTGTTGACAAAGTCTATCATGCTGCCAACACCTTGAGCCTCTAACCAGTCCTAACCACAAGCCTCACTCCTGCCTTTTAGACCTGTCCACTGCGAGCGCCCCGCTGCTCCCTCATCCATCACCGCCACTGCCCTCTGCTCTCCCTCTTCGCTCCCTCTCTCCCTGTAGGGTGAGCCAACCTGGTAATGAGGGCCCCTTGTGCCCTGCCTGCCTGTCCTGTGTCCCATGGTGCAGTGGGGCCCAGCTGGACAAGAGCCAGACTGCCTCAACCCTCTTTGCTCATTATTCTCATTACATCGACTCAAATCAGCACAGGACAGGCCGCTGTGATCTGTCCACAACTCGTAAAGGTCCCGGCTCGTTAGTGGGGCCGCCAGCATCAGCCTCCATCAGAAAGGGTGTGCACAGAGGTGGAGGTGGTCGAATAGGTGCACAAGTACAGCATCAGAGCCCCAATGGTGTGTATACTAACGTGACCTACTTTGCATATGGCGAACACCACCACAGAAGAAAGGTATGATTCAACTGGTGTTTCCTCCAAAAGCTGGAAAGAAAAAAGGTATTCCAAGATCCAAATGTAGCTGTTGGATGGCAGGCCTGCTTAAAAGAAAACATAGTAGTCCAGTAAGAGGGCAAAAACAAACAAGGCTAAATTGCTCCTCTGCACTTGGGTGGTTTGGCAGGTTATGAAGGCAATAGTGGCTTTGGGGAGGTTTGTCCCAATGAAAGGGCTAACTGTGTAGATCGCTGCACTGTCTGGCCCATGGGCCTGGAGGAGGGTGGCCTGCCTCGGAGCTGTATTCTCCCACTAACATCAACAGATCAGACTGCATTCAGCTCTGAATAGATGTCTGGTGTGAGTGCATGGGTGTGAGTGTGCGTCTGCTCAGAGAGTTAGCCGAGCCATTTGAAATGACTGGACAAGAAGTGAAGGTGCCCATACTAGGAAACACACTTACACTGAAGTCACAACAGAGATGGACCAAAAGTGTGTGCGTGTGTGTGTGTGTCTGCAGTCAGGGGAGCAGACTGTGTTTATCCTTGTCTCGTAGGGGAAGAGATGCAGTGTAATTCCCTGATGTGTGTTTACTCAGCCCTAGTGGGCCGCCCTTTGATTACAACACTGACCACATAATATGAGTAACTGTTCACTACTGCTCCAAATGACAAGCACATGTAGACAACACACTGGAAACAATGAGGAGACCTGGAGAGCTATGACAGGCTGAAAAGAGGCAAAACTGACATCTCATAGTTTCACATTGACAAGGACCCACATCCAAACTTTGAATGCAACCTCACATCAGAGTCCATCCCTTCAAACCCCTCCATCACAGTAACGGTGAATTTCAATGTGGCATTTTTCACATCAGACAGCAATTTTCCCATGAGCTCAGATGTAATTATAAGCTGTGCAGGGCTCAATTAAAGGTTGAAGACGTCAGTGTGAGGGAACAGACCTCCACCGCTGTGTGTCAGAGAGCCAGCTGAGGCTGAGGCAGGGGAGTGAAACGAAGCCTGCGTGATGTACGCTACGTCCTCTCCTCACATCGCCCTCTGTGGAGCACAAGTGTGTGTTTGTCTGCACTGTTCCCTCATTTTTTTTTCCTTACAGGTTTTTTTAGTAATGAGCCTCCAAGAAAGCTCCACCCTAGTTGCCCCCTGCTAGTTTTATCACTGCTTCAGGTACGAGGGCCTGTTAGCAGGTCAGCTCAGGTTACCCGACCCACCGACCCTGCAGCGCAACAGGGAATCTTGTCCACACTTACAAAAACAAACATTCAGCTCATTTTACATCGAACACATCAGCCAACAGATTTACTTTGGCTTTACTTTATTATCACTTCTATCAAAGCAGTTTTAGATGTAAGATATCAGTGTAGATTCTTCATTATCGCCGACGGCTTTTATCAGTGTCTTCGGTGAGAGACAGAGAGGTGAGGTACGAGCTGAAAACTTTGGCCTTAAAATTGTTCACCCATGGTACTCACATGCCAGACATGAAAACAGAAAGTTCAGCAAAATTTGGCTTTTTTGTTCCTGACTGGCACATCTGCTGAGAGCTCCAGTAGGTAGCTACTAATAAGGTAACAACTGCTGCAAATTACCATCTTTTTCTTTCAACATGTTTGAGAAGCCAGTTAGCTTCATGGGTGGCAGCTCCAAGTGGCATGTGGAACTAATATCCCTTCAACATACTCATCCCACCCTCTGACAAAACAAGTATGTCTGCCAGACTGTATGCAGACTACAGCCTGTGCCATGTGCGTTGTTAGCTACCAGCACACTATAAAAGCTTTACTAGGATGCTAGCACACCTTGCAATGGAATTTAATGTCTGGGAAACAAACTAGATGCAGTTCTCATAGGAGAGAATCAGAGGAGCCAGGAGTAGCTGGAAAACACAAGTCTAGACTGTGATGACTAAAATTAGCCTAGAGACGATTCACACCAGAAAGTTCAGACCATGGTCGGAACCAAGGCTCATGTCATTGTTACATTGTATATATTTGATCCCTTTAGTTTTGGTTTCACATTGTAATTCAGGGAGTTGACCAAATCTTTTGTGTGATATACATACATCCTATGTGGGCTGCGTCTCTCTACACCTGCTATTGATTGGTTTGTAGATGGCTGTGTGTCTGACATTGCTGTGTTGTCAATTCAGCTTTTGTGTTCACTAACCATTTGGCATTCAGGGAACAGAAAAAAAGTTTTTTTCGGTGAATATAAAGTCAAGTTTTCCATTTGAGTGAAGAAAATTATTAAATTGGTTTACTTACATTTTATTGCTAATGTAATATCATTGTGTTATTACTTCTAGCAAAATGAGCATCCTTCACGTAATTGGTCCAAAAGTACAAACTATCTGGAAAATTAGTTCACATTGCAAATTATCTGAACCATGGTTCAGGTTGTTCTGGACTGAAACCACCACTTTTGTTCTGAGGCACCTTTCACGTGAAGATATGTACCAAACTAGGTAGGTGAGCAAGCCCCTAAAACAAAATAAATATCATATTGTATCCTCTATGCATGCTGCTAGCTGTGTAGCTCAGCTCTTGCTTTTTGAAGAAAAGAAAAGAAATAAGCGCCCATCAGCAATTTTCCTAATTTGGACTTAACTTCTTCCAAGACTAGACACGGTGAGCTAGTTAACGTCAGCATGCTTACAATGACACCACTAACATGCTGATTGTAACATTTGCTAATTAGCTAGTCATTGATGAACTGGAAAAATGGCACCGGATGAACAGTTAAGACATCACCAAAGTTGACCAAAAAATTTGATTCTGATTGTAATTCATCGCCTGGAGACCATGAACATCTGTAGCCTATTCAATGTCATGACCATCCCAATAACTTTCCAGACACTGAAAAACACAAACATTCAGCCTCATAGTAACATGATTGGTTATCTGGGGACCATGAATGTCTGAACCAAATGTCATGGCATTTCATTTTATTTTTGCCGTGATATTTCAGACCAACAAACAAAGTGATGTGATGAGAATGGCTAACATTAGCTCTGATAGGTAACATATTCACTATGGTTGCTTTCCTGTTTGTCACCGGGGCTGCTTTGCAGAAAATAAAAAGATCTTGTCTATCATCTGTCTCACACCTCATTCAGAGAGATTACAATGCTACTAAGGAGGGCCAGACTGTCTGTGAGCCTCAGGCCAAGCTGCCAACATGCACCTCCTCCCAGAGATCTCCCTTATCTTGTCCTGCGGTTCCTGTGGAGTGGGGCTTACCTGATAATGAAGCACTGAAGTGTAATTATGTGAACTTTCAACATAACTTTGTGAAAGCCAGTCTGAGCGTATCATCCTCCCTGCTGGATAGAAGCCCACAGAGCTGCTCAAATCTCATTGATTCACTGTCTATTTCTCTGCATAGGCCCAGACATACTGAAAAAGAACTCCCGCATATATGCATCACATAAATCAAATGGGAAGAATAAATATAACACCTTAACATCTGTCAAGTTGCAAAAATAATCAATCATGATAGGATACTCACAGCTTTTCCAGAGCGTAGAGTCCAAAGAAGGATCCATTCCTCAAAACTCGAATTTTGTTATGGCTCAGTATCCTGTTAGAAACACAACACACCGTATTGTTAAAAATGTACACCCAATAATAAATAAAAGCACATTTTAGAATGCTAAACTCAAATGTGCTCAAATACTATCTTGGACATTAGCTTCCCTCCAGAAGCAGAGTTCAGGTTGAACCAGGGTCATGTCGAGGAAGACGAGAGCCAAACTGACCACTCGTGCCTGCATTCGCACGAGAGATTAGCCTGAGCAGAAACATTAGCCAAAGATGTTTCCAATTAATGCTAAAGACAAGAAATAGAACATCAAGATTAGGAGGGAAGCTGTAATCTTGATAACCATTTCGCATACATTTTTTTACATCAAAAGGATTTCTCTCCACATCAAACGAATGGCGGCACAGACCAATGTTAATTGGCTCTTTCCCTACTGGCGAATCACTTGGCTTAAGGGGTTGTTATCAGAGCAGAGGACATAGGGCTGCAGCACACACTGGATGTGAGGCTCAGATGACTTCTCTGACAGGGGAAACATTGAATAGTTACAGTAATCACTCTGCTCTGAGGGGCCTTCAGAGTCAGAATAAGGACACACTTTAGCAAAGATTTTATCTCTCAATACAAGTTGTTGAGTTTCTTGGGGAATAAACAAATTGTCTTGCCGAGATTAAGACAAGAAGATCAACACTTGGCTCATGTGTGTATGCTGAGTATGAGGCTACACACAGCTTAGCTTAGCATAAAGATTGGAAGCACAGAGAAACAGCTAGCACGACTCTGTCAAACAGGTGGATAACCTCTGTTGTGCTTTCACACAACCACTCAGGCTTCATTGCACCAGCGGTGACATTGGGGGGGCTGTGGCTCAGAAGGTAGAGAAGGTTGTCTACCAACCAAAAGGTCAGTAGTTTCATTCCCACCTCCTACAGTCTGCATTCTGAAGTGTCCTTGGGCAAGATAGTGAACCCAAAATTGCCCTGTGGGCTGTGCTGAATGGTGTTTGATGGAAAAAGTTGTTGCACTTAGAAGTGCTGTTTGAATGTGTGTGTGGCTGAAAGAATGCGACTCAGAAAATAACATGTACATCTGTGTTTGAAGCCATGTGAAAGGTTCCCAGTGTTCTGCAAAATATGTTTATGTTGTATACTAATGCACTTTGCCAAATATCCTTTAGAGGAAATAAAACTGCTGCCTGGATTATATTTACCAAGGGGTTTCCTTTTCCAGTTCAGGAAGTGCAATGTTCTTGCACAAAATAGGGAGTAGTTCAGGCAGGATGGCCGGGCCTACAAAGCACAAAACGCTGACTCCAGAGGCCAGGGTTTATACTGTGCATCACATGTGTTATTAGGTTTAGTCCACTAATGCACTTGGGAAAGGTTAGGAAAAGACTGTGCTTTTGTTATATTGAAAAACCCAATGCAACCCTGTGCTTCAACTCAGTAATGACATTGTCAATATTCAACCAGGACCAGGATCTACTCTGTTATTGCTAATTTGTTGTGTATAAAGATAACTTCCAGGAGACAGTGTTTAATATTCATAGCTCTGTGTCCACTGCCCACATCCGCCCCGGGTACAGCCAGGGCCCTGATGCTGGCATCAGCCCCTCAACATTAACACACCCTTCAGTTTCACGTCATCTTCGCTCCTACCACATGGCGCTTAATAGGCTGTTTGCAACATTAAGTGGTTTCCTAATCGAGAGAGTGGAGCTGTGTTTGCTCCTTTAAAAATGGGAGCTGACTGTGAACAGATTTACAGATTCAGCAGCAGCAGTCGGCCCCCCTATTTCCTGCCACATCAATAAAAACACTGCCTTCAGCTCTACGCCTTCTAACTCAGTTAATGACCTGATTTAATCATCTAGTCTTGGTATATAGGGACAAAGTGGCCCAACTCACGTCTTCACCTCGATAGCTTTGCTTACAGCCACAAAATGTGATGTCAGAAAAGTTTGTTACAAAAGCAAACTCAACATTAAGGGTTAATTATCTCCTGCTCCAGTTATCCTCCAGTTATCCTGGATACTTTATTGTAATTGTAATGTAGAATAATCCTCATGATGTTTTCACTTGTTTGTTTTATCTAAATTGTATGAATTGTAGTTCATGTTTTTTACATTAGTCCAGACTGGACAAACTAAACAACTTTTGAGTTTTTATGACAACTGAAGGCTGCCACAGGTTCTTTTTTGTCTTTGACAGAAAGTTCAGCAAAATTTCATCACTAGATATAACAAAATTCTACACACTGTACCTTTAACAAATTAAAAAAACTACACAAATATTTTGTTAAACTGGGTTTCAATCAAGATCATCGATAATGACTATAAAACTGAAACCACAGCTTTTCTGCCTCAATAATTTGTATTTTAAGTTTTTACTATCTCAAAATCTACATTAATAAAAAAAATAGAGCCTTGAAATTAGATGCCATTGCAGATCAGAGCCGAATTTCGAACTGTAAACCAAACTCTACTAAAAGATGTCATGTTCAATAATCCAACCAAGAATCAATGAAATAAATCTGTTATTGAGTCAAGGCGTTTTTAGCGTGCATGCTAAACGAGCACAGTCCTCTCGTGCCGTAGCCTGCGTATGAACCTTTGACTCGTGGACCTTAAGGTCTCTCACTAGACTTTGGGCACAATATCTCTTCTATAACTGGATGCAGGCCCGAGATGAAAGCTACAGAAGATCCGGAACTGCCTGAATAATTCAATACAGATAGGAGAGGAGAAAGTCACATCTGGCAAAGAAACAAACCATTTAATTCAACGCAGATACAGATAGTTCCTTTTTGACTAAGCTTATTATGCAGAAAAAAAAACTATTAGTCTGATTCCTGTGTATGTTGGGTTTGGATGTGCTTGAATGTGTACATGTGCGTGCGAACAAAATATGGGCTTTCATATAATTAGGGTTCAATCCGGATGTGTTTGTGTGTTGTCTTCATCTGCACTTGGAAATCACAATAACCCTCATATCTCTCAGGTTAAGTAATTTCAACACAATGTTTAAACTAGCTTGTTCCTCTGTACACTAATAAACAAAGGTCACAACATGAGCTGAATTAATTCTTTTCACAGAAAAACTAAAGGTGCAGATTTCCAGGAATGCGGGGGATTGTGCAGAGGCCGTGTACTACTGTATAACCCCATGAAGTCAGATGTTTGGAGCACAGTTGTAGAGAAGGACATTGTTCTTTCACAAACAATGCAGAGAGTACGACTCTGAGAAATAGAGACAGAGGCAGAACTCTGTAAACAGACAGAAATAGTCTACATTCCCATCAGGCTAAACAGGAAACCCAGCCAATTAGCTGTTTATTCAGAAACCGGTTCCAGAGTTCAGGGGTTGTAGAGAGAGCACTTCCTGGACAGCCATCAGACAGACGGAGCAGTGACCGGAGGCAGGTGACAGCTGCAGAGTAACATCTCTTTATCACTGCTGTATACAAAGGTTAACAGAGCTACAAGCACAGAAGATGAGCAGCTTCTTTATCGTGGAGGTCCAAGCTACCAGGAGACCCTCTGTCCACTCTGTACGGTTTCTATTACTGTACACTGGTGGCTTGTTTACCTGTCATCAGTGACAGATCAGATGGCAGATTGAATTAATCTGCTCTCATGAACAATACGCTGTATAATGCAGTGTGCTAACTTAGTCCAGACATCATGGATGGCATCTCTCATTCACTTAACTGTTTAAGGCCACAAAGGCTGCAGAGAAATCCCACAGGCTAATTGAATCCGTCTAATCAATGCAACAAAAAACAGGGCCACATGTCAGGCTCCAGCATCCCATTAAAGCCTCTCATCTAATTAATTTACATGAAGATCAAAACAGTGGGGGTCACGTACGAAGAGTTGGGTCAAACAGAAGCACAGAAGCACAGGAGCCAGCTTCCGTTGTGCAGTGCATTCACTTGTTTCAGAAAGGTTATCCTGGGTCACACACAAAAACAAGTATACCACCACCTCACTTCATCTTCTACTCCTTTCTACTGCCTTCAAGTCTGAAATGGAAATGAACACATTTTTCCTGTGCAGAAAGTTCAGTCTATGCAAAAAATGTAATAACTAACCTCAGTTGAAATATGCTCTCTATTTGCTTTAAACAAAACACTTGCTTAATTGTACGAATAGAGCTCAATAGCCTGGTTACGAAGGGAAAGATCTCAATCATTTTATGAATGAGTATGAAATTGTGAAATGATGTAACATGCTCCTGTAGAAGCCACAATACCATATGATACCTACTGCGTACGAGAAAAACACGTTTTATTCACAATATCACGGAGAAGTACTACACTACCCACAATCCTCAGTTGTAGTGGCGATGCCTCTGATTGGTGAAGCTTGTTGTTACCATTGAAATATTAACCACAACAATGTCAGTCATGTCAGCTACATACATATTTGTTATATACATACATAGAAGATACAAACTACAATATATTGCAACACTATGTTACCAACACGGTTATATTAGAGAGGATGTCATTGGAAAGCGATCCATTGCAATGGATTACGGGATGTGTAGAGTTCTTTTGCTCTTTTCGTGCAAATCAAATGTTTTGTCATCACAATTCATTTTGAAACTATTTTAAGGATTTTCTAAAATATCAGCAAATTGTAAATAACTGTAACAGTCTCTAACGGGCCACACTTCCATCGTTATCTGCTCACTTAGGTTATTGTGATGAGATCACATTTCTGAATTATTGTTTGGTCTCTGTTGAAATGATAAGGAGAGAAATTAAGAAAAACCTCCAAGATACCCTGAAGCCTGCAGGTTGTCTGAAAGGAGTCACAATAGAATTTCTGATACTATAAATGTTCTGGAACATATTGTAGAACAATGTAATCTTAAACAGGACGTGTATTTAAAGTGCTTTTCTAAACTGATGAAATATCCCTCTCAACCCGTTAACCCAGATGTTGGCAGAGATCTATCCAAACAAATACATTGTTGGCAAAGTTAACTTTAAGTATTAGTTGCAGGGAGTGTGGATTTACAGAAGCATATTGAGAAATGCTGTGGGTTTTGTGGTCCTTTCAATTTGTTTCAAATATAACATATGGCTACTACAATCCTAGAATCCCTTATGTTTCAATTCAAGTGCCATTGTGCAGCGTGAGTTCAAGGTTTCCTTCTTGTGTGCTGGAGTGTGAAAAAGTAAAAGCCTTACAAAGAGTCTTGTCTAGTAAACCGCAGCAGCTCCTCCCTGCACCATGCCACTCACTTTGTTGGTTTGCTCAATTTGCTTCTTAAACCCACAGAGCCTTTGAGGGCCACACAGGGGCAGGACAGCATGTTGCAAATCGTATTTGCTCACTGATTTACTTCCGTTCTTACCCCCTGACTCTTCACTGGAGGGTGTGTGGGGGGGGGTTGACAACAACTGTCTACCTGATGCCATTCTACAGCTGCTTTTGTTTTTTGCGTCATTGTCAACCAATCATTTTGACTGAGGAATTGTCTCTGCGGTGCCGCTGTAAAGGCCTGATGTGAGGTGTGCAGCACCGACACAGGGAGCAGCGGCTGAACAGAGTCCTTTCAGCTTTCCACATCATAACCCTGTGCAGGAATGATGGATGGAGAGGGAGAACACATCCTTCTATATCCTCTCCTAACCACAGCTAGAATAAACCCAAACACAACATGGTTGTCTTGTGTGCAGTCAGTTCTGACTGGAAGTTTAGAGTCAATATCTTTGCACCCTTCATCCCACTTCTCTGGTTAGACACACTTAAAGCTTCTGTGTTTTTTTAAGTATACAGGAAATGCTTCATCCTAGTTTGGCATTCAGCGCAGGACATGAATGAGATGCATTTGAGTGAAAAAGTGCTGATCCAAATATTTAGGCATGCCGGACTTAGACAAGGAGCTCTATGTAGCTGAAAACCCCCTCACAGGAACAAAAAAAGGATCTTAAGAGGGATTTATATTCAATAAGAATTCATCTGCAGGCTAAGCTGCTCGCCCTCATTACCTTTGTAGCACTATGTGCTTTTTTTCTTTATTTCTGCAGCATCACCCTCGAAACACCTGGAGCTGCTGCATGCACAATGACTGGATGCTGAGACACAGGCGTTGATCAGAAGCTCCAGCTGATCCTGAGTAATGATGTATAGCATCCAAGGCGCAGGTTCACTTTGATAAAGAGAAACAAAACAAGCTAGTGGGCCGGCCTGTAAACATCATGTAACTCTGGATAGGTCTCCTACCCTCGAGGACCACACGCGAGGTGAAACACAAGAACCCTTGAAAGAGATTGGTAACGTGCCATGAATCCAGTTCTAATTCGGAGACCAATCGGAGCCAGATAATGAGAGTGATTTTCAATGAGCATCTCGGAGCGTCATTATTGAATTAAAGCCGGTTTAATTAGCGTGCTGACTTGATAGTGCACACGCTGGTCTGTGTCACTCACAGTAGTGAAAAAGTTCATATAAAGAAAGGAGTAATTTCGCCCTTGAGGGAATTTTCCTTGGAGGTAATTAAATTCCGCTAAAAGAATACGATTATCCACTTTCACACAGCACAGCATTGTGTGAGCACTTTGTATGTATACAGCTGAGAACGTTCTGCAAAACATCATCAGTGTTTTTTCTTTTTAATTTCTCCTCTCTACTTTTCCATTTGAGTAGCTGTTCCTTGCCAGAGTTGCATTTCTAGTGCATTGGCAGTTCACGACTTGGCAGAGCAGTAAGTGAACATGGCAGCGTTTCTCTTTATATACACATCACCCACACGCCGCTCGGAGTAATGAGATCAGACGTAGTGGATCTACAAAATATTGTGGTTGAACCAAAAGATGGATTAAAAACGGTATTACTTAATTTGGCTGTTACCAGGTTTTCCGAGGCCCCGTTCCCTCCCCAACATGCCAAGTCCAATAGATCAACATCCATTACAGAACGACATTACATTACAGTTTAACCTCACAGACACAGAGCTGGCCTCAAACACACAGTCTCAGAGTTACAAGCTCAGAATAACATCATACCTGTGCTCTATGATTCATTCAGGAATTATGGTCCTTTTTCATCATCGTTTGTTGATTGTTTGGATTTTCTGCAACACGTAAATTCAGATGACGAAGGGTAAATCTTCAGGCTCGGGAAGATGATTTGATTTGTGTGTGAAAATGAAATGGATTCACAATTGGTGTAAAATGCTATATCATGTATGAGAGATTAATTGTGTGCAAGAGAAACTTCTTGAAAAGGGTTTCAGTGATAAACATTTCACCCATGTTTGTTTGTTTGTTTGTTAACAAGATAATTTAAATACAACTGGATGGATTATCAGCAAACCTGGTGGACGAATGTGGTACAGGGAAGAAACAATACTATTTTGGTGCATATCCCTATCTAGTAATTTTTGTATCACTTACTTTAACATAACATAGGATTTATTTTGTTTTGTATACATGTTCACAGTTGTCCCAGGGAATAGTTCATTGATCTTGATGAGAAGAAAATCTGACATATTTAAGGACCTGAAATCTATACGTGTGGGCAGTTTGGTGCAGCTTGATTTAATTTAAAGAGACTGTTGGGCCTTGGCGGAGGTATGTGCTCTACTGAGTGCCATTCTAGTTTGTCAAAGCATTTAACACTATCACGCACATGTTGTACACGCAACCACTCGCTGAGTTGGGGCTCCTGTGGCAACAAACACGCAGCAGTAATTAGTATGGACATTCATTAGTGGCCGAGAATTCTGGGTCAGTACATGTCCCATCGTGTGTGTGTGTGAGTGTCATTTGTGTATAATCACTCAGAAGTAAGAATGTATGTGTTTTCACTACCTCAGACTCAACTTTACATTTTCTACAAAGGCTGCTATGTTGCACCAACATGATTCTACAGTAGCCCAGAATGGACAAACCAAACACTGAGTCTAAAAAGTGCTTTTCACAGTTGCCTGCGTCCCGATTCATTAAAGTCATTTTCAAGTTGTTGTGGCATTTCTATAATTGGCAGCTTCTGTGTGTCACTCAGAGGCAAGTAATATAGTTGAATTTAGATAAAAGTTTGTGTTTAATTTTTTGTTTAATTCTGTCTCTGATGTCTGAGGTTTGGCCAGCCTGATTGTGGCTTTTTTGTGTACATATTTTTTAGTAAAAGTAAATTGTCATATTAGGAAATTTGAGCAAGTGGGCTGTGGGGAAAAAAAAGCGTTGTATTTGTCAGTCTGCATCACCAAACCCCAGAATAATGAATGTGGTGCAGCTGAACGCATTTGGATTGTTATTTATGCATTTGTGACTGCGCTGGCGTGATCATGAGAGTATTATAAATATTATTGCACATTTATACTTTGAAAATAATCCAAGTGGATGACATTTTCGGTGACTGTGCATAGCGGTTTTTGACAGTCGACAATATTTGTGTTTGCATCAGCTTAACCCAACCCTTGTCTCTCAGTCAGTCTCCTGCTCGGAGACAGAGAAGAGGAGAGGAAGGCTGAGGCAGGAGGAATGAAAGAGAGAGATCTCTCAGGCTGAGAGGTGGCTGTGTCATCTTTGTTACAATAAGTACTTTATAAGAGGCCCCCAGACTGTTCAGCGACTCGGTGCGTCCAAATAGCTTAACCCTTTGCTTGTAAAAAACAAGATGGGAGAGCCACCTAAGCCATTGGTCCCATGAGCACCCTTGCACCCTGAGCTTGTCACGGCACTGAGAGTAACAGAGAGACTAAATGCCCTTGAGCACAACAAGCACTTTAGCAGCAAATGCATGTCAAGATGTGAATGTGCCCATTGTGCCCGGCCCACCAGAGGGCTTGTGGCAGCCATCGGGGGAACGCTGCCAAGCTACAAGCCCCATTTACTGCCTGTCATAGAACGGAGCATCCATGTAATTGCATGTAAAATATTTTCTGTGAAATAGTTATGTGAAAAACCCAGATTGAGTTGTTCAGTCATCAAATCGAGAGAGGAGGGCACGAGAAGCCACATTAGGAGCGAAAAAGATACGTGTCAAGTTAAAGAGACAAAATATATGAGTTAGGTGATTTATAGTTTGTAGAGAATCTTGCATTGCTTGGCTTTATTATCATAGTTTCCTGACTTGAGGCGAGATATGGGGAGTGTTCTGCTGCATTTGATATGTGCAACCACTTATTATAGAGTACACTGCATTGTGCTCGGTTACCAGGCCGGGAGTAAGGCTCTGTGGTTTGTGGCTGTGTGTGTGTGTGTGTGTGTGTGTGTATTTAGATGCAATGTGTGACCTATCAGATTTATTTCGACAGAAAGTGTGTATGTTTAACTATGTGCGTGTGTGTGTGTGTGCGTGCGTGCGTGCGTGTGTGTGTGTGTGTGTTAGCATAAGTGGTCCAAAAAGTCTAAAATTAAAATCTGGGTTTTTGAAATGTCTCTAATTAGAGAGGGGAGGACTGAGGCCTATTTTGAGTGCTGTGGCCATGCACGCCCTTCCCATATGTGTGTGCACACTGCACAGGCAAACAGACTCACATACAAACACAATCTACACAAGAAAAAGGTCCCCCACTTTGTGTTTGTCTTATTGCACAATTCGTGGAGTTTTGCGAACAGGAAACATCCATGAAGTGTTTTTTTTTTTGTGGTTTACACACAACTCACAACAGTGAACTTTACAGACATAAACAACTAGACGCTATGAATATTAACAGCCAGAGAACACAAGTTAAAATACCAACGCCTTACCGTAAAGCTATAATAATTTATAGCAATATTTGGAGTTAAAGACAAGTCAAGACAAACCAAACTGGAAAGTTTACAGCTGCACAGCAGGAACACAATAGTCAGTTTAATCGCTGTCTAAAGTGTTTTTACGCTTTTAATGAGGCAATTTAGTGAATTTAGCCTTTAGAGACAGTCAGTGGAATGTGGTGGATGCCTGGTGAACATTGTCTCATTGTTCGCTCTCATAACCAGCCTCTGTTTTCTGCTCCTGAGCAAAGGCTGCTGGTAAATCAGGATGCTTTTACAAAGAGCTGGTGAAAAATGTGTCTGCCCCAGTTACTCACTTTCAGCATCTGTGAGAAGGTTGTGTTTTTGTTTTTTTAGAATCAGTGTTCATATCACACAAATCAAAAATACAGCCTAATAAGGCTGTTATTCTAAAAATAATATGGTAGTTCAACATGCTTTCCAAATACTTGTTTGATTTCAGCTGAAGGAATACACACATGACCAGTGGTTAAGATTTGAATAAAAGCTCTTGCTTCATTTCAAAAATATAGCTGTGACTGGGTGTGAACCAACTCATATAGAAGAAGCAATGAACTATAGAACTGTAGTAAATAGATTTCTGATATGTTGTGGTTCTACAGTTAGAGCTAATCATCATTAAATGGTTTGGAGTGACATTAGAAAAATCTAAAAAAGTAATTTGTTGTTGTATAAACCATTTATATTGATAAACTCAATGTAAAAATGAGAATCTTTGGGTTACAGAGAAAAGGTTTGAGTCATTTCTTTGTCCCTGCATGACCTTTGATCCACACATGCAGACTAAAAGGGGCTATGTGTTTTTGCTGTAGCTAACAGCAGTTCACGTACCAGTCAAGCAGAAACATAGTTCAGCATAAAACTTCAGTGCTTTACAACTAGAGCAATGAAATTGATGCCAATGTTGTTTTGCCTCTATTGCTATTATATGTAACTATTGAAGTAAGCATGCTAACTAGCTAGCCCCGGTCTCGTTGTGACAGTGAGTCCCTGTCGCATCCAGTTTGCCCGAAGAAGTAGTGCCTCTAAGATTATATTATAGTATTGAAATCTCTTGTCTTATAAACACAACAAGGGCTGAACTTCATGGCAAAAATGATGATCACAACCACCCGCTCCTGGTAAGACAGAAACTTACATTTTACCTCTGACTGCAGAAACTGAACAATGTATTAGTTTAGATTAAGAAAATCAAATCTGTATTATGTGCTCCCCCCCGTGTTTTGTATCTGTAATACTAGAATAAGATGCTAAGTGCTTGTAATTAGGGTTGACTCAGAAATAGGGATGGACCAAATGAACTGGCATGACACACAAATAAAATGATTGTATGATTGTATGTACATGTATCACCTTCTATGGAATTATTTGGTCAAATTGTGGGAGAGTCACAGAATCTAGATTAATACTAGTTACCTTAGGACATTGGTCAGTCATCAGTCGGCTCAGCAAACTAATTTAAATCTCCTTTAAGCCATGAAAGTTCATGTACCCATATATATGCACCAGTCATCATAAAGTATTCAGATTAGATTACATTGGTGAATTCAATGGTAAGCACACATACACACACACACACACACACGCTGAAGCCACAGGCATTCCCACTACAGACGCCCATTATATCTGTCTGTATCCATGTGTTTTCTACCCAGGCAGGAACTGTGGGAGCCGCTGTGGTCAAACACAGGGAGAGGGAAGTTAGCGCTGGCAACGAAAAGTCAAAGTCAGGCATTTTTGGAGTAAGATAAGAAGAGCGCTCCGTGGAAAAAAAGTCCTAAAATAACAAAAAGCCACTCAGGGATATGTGATTACTATGACAACACTCTCTGTGTTTACGCCAAGTTTTGAAATATCGCAGCCTTTTAATCAACAAACACAACAAGGTGATAAATGAAATACACATGCACTGTCTAAACAGGAGGACAGCTCCAGTGCAGCACAGTAGGCGTGTGGAGATGTCCCCCTCTGGTCGTGTTACCTTGACATGAGAGGGCACAATAAAATCCAAGCTTATGTGGCATTGGCAGGTGCTGCAGCTCAGTGTAAAGCCCAGAGTATCCAGTGTCAGGCCTTTTGTTTGCTGTTTTGATTTATTGCCGACCACTGCCCCACCTCACATGTGCGGAGGAGAGCCCGCTCCCCCTCCTCTCAACACCTTTCTCCACATAAATAAACCCTATCGCTGCAGGAATGCCTGGGGTCCCGCGTTCACCCAGCTATTGGAATTCTCCCCGCTGATAAGATGACTGTTTGGGACGTTTTCATCTATGTACTCCTGTCTCAACACAAACTGACTTACATAAACAACACAAACCACCAACACATCTGCTCGCCCCTCGGTATCTATCCACACATGGGCCACAAGTGAGAGGCCGACGATGTGAGTCAGGAGATAAAATGGTGGTTAACAAACAAAGATTCATACTGTAGCCAGAGGATCATACTGGAGAGGTGAGCTGGCTTTAAGACACAGCGAACTCTTTAGATGTAGTAAACAATTACAGGCTGCATGATGGTTGGATTTAATTGAACCAAAAAATGAGTAATCAGACAAATGTGTCCTTCAGATGCTGCTGCTAAATGAGCGCTTTCATCCTCCTAACGCATTGTGTCACAGACTAGTTAAACTTTGGTGATCTGCACGCACTTAAATACAAAGCTACAGCCAGGGGCTGGTTAGCTTAGCTTATTGAAAAGGCTGAAAACAGAGGGAAACTGCTCAGTCTGAAGGAAACAAAACAGCACCTCTAAAAGTCAGGAAGTTACATGTTAAATGTATTTAGTCTAGTGTTGAAGATAAAAAATCTAAGAATACAGTCAGGGTGTGAATGAGAATCATAAATTCAGATCGAAAAAGATAGTTTTAGTTGTTTTGTTTTTTTTGCAAAATCAGAAAAAAAACGAGAGCCACAATGGTAAAAGCAGTATCCTCCTACATTAAACCATTACAGGTTGGGGATTTGAAACTTGCGAAATAATATTTGACACAATGTCGTAGTGGATGTAATGATGTGGGTTTCAAACAGTATTTGCTCTGTAACATATAAATTGGAACATGAATGGGATATTCTATGAGCAACTCATATATACATCAAAATAATGTTGTTTAATTGAACTGAAGTCAATAGCTGGATGTTCATGTAAACCTAGTCATTGTTTTTTGAGAAACTAAAAAACCTTTTGAACAGCACGCAGATGTCACCAACGATAACCTCACAGTTGACCACCGCCAAACATTTCCTCCTCTACAAAAGAGGCAACTTCCTCCAAGTCTGTGGGCTTCTTTCTTCAGAATAAACACAGTTTCTTAAACAATCTTTTCAGTTTTGATATGATGGAGTGGATGTGACAAAATGTTAAGTATTGATGTTATTTTGTGTAGCCTATTCTAAAGTATAACTAAACAAGATGCTCTGTATTCCTCATTTTAACACAGACTTCTCATATTACCCTTTTATGACAGGAAACATAACATTGTGTCTTTATTCTCATTATATTATCACTATATTTCCCAAAATGTTGAAAATGAAGTGACCTAAATGAGTTTGCTAACTGTTTCCCCCTGTTTCCAGTCTTTATGCTAAGCTACACTAATCGGCTGCAGTTGTAGCGTCAGACCCGTGTGCAGACGAGAAAGTGGTGTCAATATTCTCATCTGAAAAAGAGCAGAGCAGCAATTATGTGTATTAATTGTTGCTTTATAGCATTAGCTAAGACTGAGATCAGTATTTTGTTCATCAAACCCCTCAGCAGCTCTTACAGCTGTTCATTTAGCCTACACACGACCCTCACTGATAAAAATATGACCATCCCTGCTTGAATATTTTTATCTTAAACCCCAACTAGCAGCCAGCAACATCGACAGACTGGGCCCAAGTGCAAACATGCAAGAGCAACTGTCTTGCAGCTGAGGGGGCATCGTGTCAATGGCGGCCACGCTGACCCCGCACCTCGAGCACGTGCGCCCGCTCATTTCGCCTGGTACCCACTGAGCCTGCAGAGCCATCAGTCACTGACATCGATGACAACAAACTACGCCAGGGGAGGAGTGCGGTTTAGACTGGGGTAAAAACCACAAGCAGCAAAGCACCAGCACGTTCACACACAAACTGCCACTGTACGTTCCCTCCATTTGTCTGTTATCCATTAAAAACATTAAAACAAGCACAGCTGCCGTCACACAGCACTGAGACTTACTGCTCAGTGTTTTCGGGGCATGAATGTCTATGATATATATTCATCCTAAGAGGGGAAAAAATTTCATCACCAAATAAAAAACAAAAGTTCTTCTTTGACACTGGTTCAAAAGACTAAAAATAAAGGAGACATGGAGCAATGCTTTGGAAGTGAAGTTATGTTGCTCCACTGCCTCCTCCTCCCTCCCTCCTCACCCCGATGTCGGAGATCTGTTCGTCAGGGGCTGGGGATTTTTAGTCTCCAGGGGCACATCCCTCTGAACCGCCTGCCAAGCCTCTCTTTTCCCTCCTCCATCCTCTCGCTTGCTCTGCTCTCTTGTTTTTTTTTTGTTCACCTCTAAGTTCCCACTTCCCACCTCTTCTACTCCTCATGCTCAACTTTCTCTTTCGCTGTAGCCTCTTTTCATTTCTCGCTCTTATATTTTCTCCTCGACACCGGTGGGTTTTTTTGCCTCTCTACCCTTCCGCTCCTCTTCCTCTCCCAGTGATCCAGCTCCTTTGCAGCCGTGCATAATTACGCCAAAACACAAGCCTGTGCAGGCTCACATCTGGAAGGAGTTTGGACATGGCAGTTTCCTACCAAGACGACTAAATATTTAGGTTGAGAGTTACTGCGTGTGGATGAACTCATGATAGAGGGGGTGGGAAGGGGAGAGGAATGGGGGAGCTGGAGATAAAGAAAAAGAGGGAAAGTGGGAAAGACGACCTGGGCTTGTGCACCATGGGTCAGACAAATGCATTATCGGACCAGTGATTAGTGAGCATTTATAGAAACATGTACAATGTGACACGCAGCAGCATGGGCCTTGAAATGCCACAGAAGGAGGTGATAATATTGGGGTGACTGGTCGCCCCTTTATGGCTGGCAAGAACAACAAACAGCCAACTAATAGTTTTAATAAACAAATCCCCATTGGGATTTCCCATGAGGCTGAGGGGCCTCAGCTGGAATGTTCACAGGGGCCAGCTGTTGTGCATTACACGTAGCAGGCGTCCCCGGAAGCCCAGGCCTGGTGTCCTCCAGCCTTGCTCAGCATGGAGAAGAGCATTCCTCCAGGCTGCCCCAGGCGAGAGGGCATGCAGCGGGGCTGGCTGTCAGGCCGTTCGATCGTGAGTGGAGGGACAGAGGTGATGGAGAAAAGCTCCCCCTGCTGCACCTGGGATACTGTCTGCAGTCTCTGAGCGCACCGATGGAATGTCAGAAATAACACGAAAATCAACAACTTCTCACATTCCACATCTGGAGCCAATGTTGAGAGCAGCGATGGGAGCACTGGCGCTTGAGGAACTAACCAAAATCTTCAGGAAAATTAACTTTCCAGACACCACAGCTCTCGGGGAAAGGTAAAGAAAATGGCGGATGACAAGCAGAACTGTTCACTCCTCTCACAGAGCCTCATTGAAATCGATGATCAGTAGAAACACAACTCAACCAAAATGAGTAGGTGCGGAGATGGAAGATTATCTTCAAACACCTCGACCACTGCTGCTCAAGTCCTTTTTTTTAACCTCTGGTTTTCAGCAATGTGTTGCCCAGATGTTTATCCTGTCTTTACTAAGCAAGGAACATAAGGTCCTCTAAATGGACTGCTGGATGCCTTTAGCTCTCCCAGGGCATAAATCCCCTCACTTTACCTAATATGCTTGCTGCAGTGGGGCAGCTGAACATTGTGTTGTTGTTTGTTTTTTTTTTACTGTGCCAATGTGCATGCAGCGTTTTCCCACGTCAGAGCACAGACACAGTAACACACTGTGGGAATGAGAAACGTCTTCTGAGCAGCTGTGAAGAAAACGCTAAGACACCACGCAAAAACTGTGTCACAGATACAATGGTAGTGCATCCATCATGAAAGATAAGTGTGTTTTGGCCCCTGATGTGGATGTGCGAGCTTTGTGCAGATAAACCACACAAATAAATATCACACAGAACTGGCCCAGAATCATTGCTGTCTGGTTTCCACAGAGTGGTTTTGGTGTTTTTCTGTCCTCACTCGAAGGTGATCGTAAGATTGGGTGTTGCGGCATTAAAAGTAGGCGCCAACCCAACAGTAAAGCACAATGTCGGGTATAAAATGCACATAATGTGTTTCTGTTTATAGCCGTTTTGCAAGGCCAAGTCAGCTGGACCATGTGCACAGGCTGGAGGTGGTGGGAGAAGGAAGGGGGCTGAACTCAGAGAGGCTGAGAGTCAAATTTAAAGTGACAGAGTTGTGTCAAAGAGGCCGGGCCACGATGATGGCTCCAGTCGCTCTGCCCTCTCACTGATCTTCTTAATGCTTTACAGAGAGCCAATCGCTCAGCCCACCACTACAGAGTTAAACTAGATCAAGATGTAAACTCCTGACCTAACAAGCCTTATTACTGCAACAAGTCCTCAATACAGTTAAAGCTAAGGTCATGGGGTCAGAGTGTTGGGTGTGTGGGCCAGGTCAGAAGACTGAGCTATTGGTTTTTCCAACTGGGTATTTTTATGGGAATTGTGCCATTAAAACGGATCAATCACTGATTAAAACCTGTAATAAGACATGGAAATACTGACTCCTCAGCCAATGATGATCCACACTGACAGTGGCAAATGAGCATGATTGGTTTACAGACTTTCCTCCAAAAATGTTTGAAACCACAGGACGCACATGGCACCTGGTTAAAGAAGGATGATCACAGTAAAAATAGTGATATGACATTTGTTGAGGTTACAGTGAACTACAGTGACTCACAGAGTAACTGTCTTGTTGGGCATCAGGCTTGGATCCGGAGGCTCAGTCAGCTCCTCCTTGGTGCAGCTGACCCTTCTGCCCAAAGCCTGGGCGCCGTGCGCTTTGGAGCGCTCGTCCGTGCAGCTGCAGCCGCTGGTGGACGCGAGCAGCCCGGGACAAGCCTGGGAGAGCCTCGGCCCGGAGGCAGCCAGCAGCAGCAGCAGCATCAGTACCACACGCCCCGGCAGCAGAGGGATGCCAACGCCGGGCGCAAACATTGTCCTTCGGCTGGATCTCACCTCAGCTGCACCCCCGCCTCCAGTCATCCCATATCTCCACCATGAAGCTCTCAGAGGAGGGGGGAGCAAGGAGAAAAAATATCTTTCGAGTGTCGAATGAATGGAAAACTTAGAGAAGCTCCGCTCAGCAATGAACACACATCAGCCGCTCATTCCAGAAATATTCAGCAACGTTGAGTTTTCCAAGTGTCCCGTTATGTCATGGCAGCCAGGGCGCACAACTCCCTGTGGTCCAGATCAACCCAGGGGATGTGTGGGTCCATCCAAATGTCTTCAGCACATTGAAACAGCCGCAGTATTCTGTTTTAAAGAGTTTCTGGTCGTATTTTGTTCTTAAATATGAGATTTACATGACTTTAGAGGATGCATGGAAATGTCCGGATTACCGTTATGTCTCCTTTTTAAAAGTTAATCCAGGGGTCGATGAGATTGGCGAGTGAGCAGCCACAGCAGGAGCCACTCTGTCATCTCTTTGATTAAGTGAAGAAGTAGAAAAAGTTTATTGTCAAACTTCTTTCACTTTTCTCGCTGCTCTTTTTCCTTCTGAGTTTTCCCGGATCCCGGAGGTCTGCGTAAACTTTATCTCAAGCGCAACTTGGAGTAAATCAGGAGGAGGGAAAAAATGCGCAACCATACACTCTGATGAAGAAAATGAGCTGGTCTTCACGGGCTCCTGTGTAATTCCCAGAATCTATCTAGCGGTTTTTGCTCGCTTGCCTCTTGTCACACTCTAACTCACTTTAGCAACAACCCAAAGTGCGCCCGTTCTGTCTGCGTCTGCGCTCTGGTCCCCGCGGTCCTAGCGCATCCAGCCCGGCCACAGAGAGGAGGGAGAGGAGGGAGAGGAGGGTCCACATGTGACCGGTGGTTTAATAACCCACCGGGACTCACTCAAAACTTCATCACACAGTCCTGGGATTATATTCTGTATTTGGTCTAAATGATATGCTGGAAGGCACAAAACCAAAATGTCTATTGCAGACAATAATCAGGATTCAAGATGAAAAGTGCAAAGTAGAGGGAAATTTACTTTGCGTCTGGCTCACGAATATAATCATTAATGCTCTGCTTTCCAAAGTAAAAGCTAATAATATAAGTAAAATAATAAATAGATAGATGTGGTTTAAATATTAAAATGGTGCTCACAACTGAATACAATCACACGTTTAACGTTTAACTGTGATATTCAGGGAGTAAAACTTCAGAGTTGGGTGTATTTGTTACAATGGCAGCTCTTCTCCTTCAGAAAGCAGGGGATGGTGGGTAAAGTTAATCCCCATGTGTCGCTGCAGGGGGCGCTGTCACTCGGTAAAAGTGATATATTGTTGCTTTAAGAGAAAAGTAGTTATAGTAGCCCAAATACTTCTTTTGATAAATGATTCCTTGCATTTGTCATTAATCATAAAAGCAGAACATAGGTAATGATAATCGTGATGAGTTAAAAATGAAGCTTCAGTGTCACTCACTGTTGTTTTGCTGCTTTTTGATTGGCTGTTTCCATTCAGGTAGGCCTTGGTTTCAGCGAGATCTCCATCGACAGAGCAGATTGTGAATGAAGGTCTAGCTGAAGTCCTTTTGAGTAAAGTGTTTCAGCAGTTCAAATGGTTGTTCATTGAATCAGTGGGAAGCAGAGGAAGCAGAGACTTTCATAGATATACTTCACCCCATTCTGTATTGTTACCGCAAAGAAAGTCGTGGTAGCACAAGAGAAAAGATTGTGAAAATGTTTAGAGGCTGAGCTGCCATGATAGGTTTTATGATATAAGGTTTTTGTCCCCCAGAGGCCATATTTTCATGCTCACTGGCAACAGCAGGCCTCCCACAAACTGCTGCAATGTATGGGATCTTTAATTCAGGTTCTAACCTGGTGATGGGCATTGTAATAGAAGGGCTGGTGCAGTGAGATCAAGTCAGAATGTTGAACATCATCAAGCACTGCAGCCTAAATCAACTGAAAGAGTGTGTTGCCCTTCACGTACCATATGAGCTATCAGATCCACTGCATGTTGATTCTTGCACAAACCAAATGCTATGATTTAGAAATGCTCCGAGAAAAAACTGTTCCAGACTTCAATTTTTTTGTTGAAAAGAAAAATATTTCTAAATATTCCCCACCCCCCCTCATCCTGAAAGAATCACACGCAATCCAAAAAACACAGAGGATCATAAACTTCCTCAAGCGCTCCTTTTCTCATTTTTTTGCTTGTGTGTATGGAAAGTTCCCAAGATACAGCGATGGATTTCTGTTTAAAAATACTTTTTGATATACGAGAGGCCCCACGAAGGACGGAGACCGTGTCGGCTGGAATCTGGAGAATATTTTAAAATATGAGAAGGTGAAAGCAGGAAAGGGCTTTTGAAAATGGACTTCGTGCAATTGGGCTTGACATGTCTTCACTGACATATCCAAACTCCAGGCACCTCAGTCATGCGAGCAGTATAATGGTGCAGTGTGCTCTGACCCGCACAGTGGACCCCGGGTTTGTTATTCCTGTATATGATACTGTACACTGGAGCGGGGCTCAGAAAGCCAGCATGATTATTGAAAGAAAGCACAAGCAGTGGATGGGCGCCTGCTCAGCAACGAAACAGAGGGCTGTTTATCCAAGCTGTTAAATAAGGCTTCAAGTACAACACCCCCCTCCAACTCCACAAGGCCCAAATCTCTCTCATCTGGAGAGCAGTTTCCATTTAAAATGTCACGTTCCAAACTGCACATTACATCAAATTGTACTTAATGGCATCCAGACAAACTTTAATGTCGTTCCAACATTTTCTCTCTCCGTGCTCCCCACAGCCCCCTTACTCCTTATAGCCAAGCAGGCAATCTCTCCTTCTCCCCTGCTCCACATCTGGACTCCATTCCAGGTGGAGTATTGAGAAAAGGGGGGAGAGCGTCAGGATGGAAAGGTGGAACACAGAAGAAGCTCTGAGCCTCGAAAAGTAAAACAGAGGAAGTAAAGATAATGTCCGAGGGGAGTTTTCTTTTTGTGGAGGTTACGCAACTTTTCGTGATGTATGACAGAAGATATGAGGGAAGACAGGCAATTTGTGAGACGGCTGAGTGATGGCTTCTCCTGGGCTTGTTCCTGCCGTCCTTTCAAAACCCCATGCTGCAACACATGTGTCTAAGAATTGTGGAGGCTTTCAGCACAATCAGAGATGTGAAGCAGTGAGTGCTGGGCATAGCTCAGGCTTATGCCTCTGCCAGTGGATAAACAAAAGAAAACTTCCAGCAGGGATGCAAACATCAGGCTCTGTTTCTAAGGCCCTCGTCTGTGGCTGCTCAGTCTTACTCAAGGAGCTCATGACATCTAGTGGTGTGATGTGCAGCACATAAGATCCACCCTCTCCACCCTGCAGCTATACGGGCATTTCCTGGATTCATGGTTTTAATTAAGGATTTATGGGCATGTTAAACCTGCCTCTCGCCCAAATGATGGAGTTATCAAATCATAATGTGGTGCCATATTTCTCAGCACTAAATTCCATTGACGCTCATTAAGAATTATTGTTGGTAGCATGGGCCTGCGGTTGTGTCAGTTCAAATAGTTTAACATTTAGTTTGACAAAATGCACACATGCAATCTACATGTAAAGTAGCACTTGTATAATAACTGAATTAATCGATATATGTGATCCTTACACTTTCCTGTTGTTCCAAAATACGTTTTATTTATATTGTTACTTGCAGGTTTGTAAATCTAAGTCCTATGGACACATTTATCCTCAGAGTTTATCACATTAGCTTTGAAATCTACACCATAAATGTACTTTAATGTAAATATATAACAATGGCAAACAGAACTAACTCTTTATACACGTGAAATGTAATTTTTGCTTCTGCTCCCTCATTTTTCAGCCAGTCCAGGGACACATTGAAACTATAGTAATGTTGCCCTCTTCTGGTTAGCAACGTGAATTACAAGAATGTCACTTGATATGTATATGATCTTTTTTTAAATTCAGGATCATGGATTACAAGAATCATGTAGAATAACATTCTATTTCAAAGAGCGCCAACAGTTAGACACCACCGGGTCGATCTCACTTTCATAAATCCTCAAAGACGACCCACGCTGCAACTTCTGTTGCTAATAAACCGTCTGTTAGATGAGGGCCTCTCCCTTCTTGACAAACCTGTCTAATAATGTAAACTCCATCCAGCTGTCATTCATTCAGACTGACTCAAATGTCTGATGAAATATCAGATCACGTGATCGATGAATCCAGTCTCAAAGAAAGAGGTGTGTGTAGTTTGACTAACATGGATCATGAAGTCTCACAATCCTTTACTATACATACATAATACTATATATGCAAGTGTGTGGCAGAGGTTCTCAATTTTTTCTCAGCCAAGGACCAAGACAGAAAATGGTCCGGTGAACCCCTTACCCACGTCCCTTGAAATAATTTGGACTTATTTTATGTGATTGTATTTGAAAGAACAAGAAGAATGTTTTGAGCATGTAATCGAAGAACACCCACATATGATAACTTTAAAGGATAAATGTTTAAACTTTTCACAGAGCCCATATATTCATTTACATTCCTATTTTATAATATAAAACACTTTATGAATTATATACTACAAATAGACCACAGCAGACAAGCTCTAGCAGGGAAAGCAAAAATGTAAAAATGTGGTAAATTTACACACCGACTCAGTGAACTGAGTTATTATAATTACATCTAAAGTTGACACCAGGAAGGAGCAACAACATCTCAGCTATGCAAAGAACTATATATTGAACATGAGAGAAAAGCGTATGTTTTTATTACACAAAGCACTACAAACAGAAATCTCTTTTTCTATATATTACTGGAGTATTTTCTACTTGATATTGATATTGATAAGAGCCAACAGAAATCATCAGATGTCACCAGACTGTAAAGAGGCAGAGTTGATGTATGAAGACATTTTGATTCAGACATTATTGCAACACAATCATAGTCACTGAAGCAGCTTCAGGTTGTGCGATTTTATTAAGTGCAACATGAAATGAGAACATTATAGTGTATTTCTGAGTACTGCTCTAAATGTATCATCATCATCAAATCTTTTCACACTAAATGTCCTGTGCATACATAATGTATTTTAAATGGTTTATATTGTAGAATACAGTTCAATCAAAAAACATCAAAAATATTTTGTATTAAATGAATATCCCTCATAAGCATCAAAACATCAGCAAATTATTTTTACCCATATTCTGTTAACAAAAGAAATACAGAAGAAATCAAACTTTAACTCAACTCCTTTGTGTTTGTAATTATGTGTACACCCCCTCCTTCCCCTCACTCATGCTCGCACGCTCGCACACACACACACACACGCACACAGATGCAGCTAAGGCATGCAGAAGCCACCACACTCCTGCATGTGAAAGCATGCAACCATACACACCCACACAGAGCACTGTGTGTGAACACTGCTTTTGTTCTTACTGTACATTAATGCAGTGTAGGTGAGATTTTTGGTCCCTTTTGTTCAGCAGGAGATTCAAATGATTTTCCAGATCCTCAGAGTCAGAGAGACAGTCCTGCTGAGTTTGTCTAAAGTGTTGTTGTAATGTAAAACTGGCCGTAAAAGAACGTGATGTGGCCTGAGTCCATGGAAGCTGTGCATCATTAGAGCTAAGATTAAATACAGATAATGTGGAGGCTGCATCTTGTGAAAAACAAAGCCGCAAATTCAGATACAATTATACCAAAGGCAAGAATGTGAATCATAATATTGCAAAATATAGTTAAATGGGATCAGAAAAGATCATCCTCTGCCATATCACTGACCAGTGTCCACCTCCGTGCTCCATCCCAAGGTCTATAACTGAGTCAGATGAGGCTGTTATTCAGGCCGACAAGCAGCACTCTACATCCCAAGAGGGATGGATGTGGCGTGGCGCTCTCATTGGCGAGGGGACAAGGTGGCTTGGGGGGAAGTACCTGGGCCTTTGTACCTCTGTTTGGCGTGCTTCTCACAGTACATCACATCTCCAACCCAAAAATGACCTCTCATCCTGAGGTTAAGACCGCAGTCTGTGCAGGTGTAGCACTCTGTGTGGCGGTAGCGGTCGTCCATGATGCGCACGGCCTGTGAGCTGTGGAAAGATGAATGCAGTCAGAGGCAAGAAAGACTTTTTAGTCCGTCATAACAGAATAAAGTGATTTCCAAAGTGAATCAACTATAGAGCTGGAGAGATTAGAACAGACGGACATCATAGTTTAACTTTTAGAGGAAAAGTGACACACAGACCTTGATCAGACCTGCTATCAACATCTGTCATGAGGGATCCGAAACACAAGTGGTCGGCACCACATTCAGGTCTGAATGCACCCAAAGGTGTCCTGAGATCAGATCATAGTCTTCCCAAAATGAAATACATGTTTGCTTGCATATGGCGCAGGGAAGTGAGATATGATCACAGGAGACATTGTCAGGAAGCATTTTAATAACAGGTGTGAACACACATACTTAAAGGTCCAGTGTGTAAGATTTAGGTGAAAGGGAACTATTGAAAAGTTAATGTAGAATAATCCTCATTATGTTTTCATTAGTTCGTTTCATCTAAATTGTACGAATTGTAGTTTTCTTTACCCCAGAAAAGGTCCTTTATATTTAAATACTTTTGAGTTTTTATAACAACTGAAGCTGCCACAGGTTCTTTTTCATGTTTGGAAGGAGAGGGTGAAGTGAGGGGTGTTCAGCTGCAACATGCAATTTCAACACTAGATGTCACTAAATTCTACACACTGAACCTTTAACACTGTCCACTTGTGATTGGGACAGATGTTAATACCAGGTCTGTACAGGGTCTTTGACACCAACGCAAAAAATACAACCATGTTCATGTAATATTTGAATCATTTCCATAAACAAATGTTTTGTCAATTTGGTAACATGGTGCAGTTTTGCCTGTTACAAGAAGTAGAAAATGTGTCTGCATCATGATACAGATAATAACAAAAATAGTAACAATAATACAAACACACACTAAATATCTGCAGCATCTTTTACTGGAGAGAAAATAACATCATGTGACAGTGGACTTACACAATGTTGGTGCCACACTTCTCACAGGTGTGATATTTGCTGACTCCTCCCACTGATGGGCTTGGTTTGGGGGCGCTCGGTGAAAGTTTCCCTGGGAACCGCAGGGCCGCCTCTGGAGTTACACACAGATAAACACACACACGCGGCTCACATAGATGTTCTGATAGTTTTCCGTGTCTCATCACATCAACACCGTTTGTCTTCACTGCTCAGGCATTGTGGACAGTGGAGCGTGTTTGCGTTTCCCGCTAGTCATCACTGGTTCATCACCCATGAGACACGCCTCATGAAATAGGTTTCCACACACTGGTCATTATCGCATCAGGAAAGAATGTTAGTCCTATCTGGATTTATTTGCTCTGACATTTATCAAAGCAAAGGGGTGAAAAGGAGAACAGACGAATTCCACGATATGCTGCTCAGATTATAAACTGTACACTGGAGAGCAGTTCTTTCTCCATATCCAGCACAGGTGAAGACCATATGGAAGTCACTATTCTGTAAATCGCACTCAATTGTTCTACGGGACACACATTTGAAAGATGATTTCAAGATGGACATGCAGCCGGCAAAAAAGTGCAGGAGGTTATATAAATTATGTTGCATGACAAAGACACACTCAGAAAGCAACCGCTGATAGGAATCTGTAACATGTCAGTAGTCTGATTGCTTTTGATGCTCCATCTAAGGTTTTCATGATACAACAATACTCCAACAAATATTTTTTGGAGCAGAATGAACATTAAAGTTTGATTTAAATATCTCCAGAGTTTCTCTGCCAGCCCACTTGTAAAATATTATCCAGAGGATTCACCACATTCAGTGAATGGGCATGTAGATGAAGCTTCAAACATATCACAGATGCAAGACTGAAGAAAAACAAGAAGAATGCAAATATCTCAGGATAAATAAAGAAGCCATACACGTAGAAGACGCAGGCGAAGATGTAAACTTAGAGTAAGCTTTAAGAGCTTTTGGTGAAAAGGGTCGACACTGGTTTCGATGTCCTGTAACAAACGTGTTCTCTGTGGTTGAATTAATACATTTTATTCCTCCTGCATCACCCCGCCTGAATGATTTGTGGAGATTTTTCTGTTGTTAAAGTGTCTGTATCTCCTGCTGCATTCTTCACATGTGAAAGGCAAAGTCTGGACAAAGTCTGGACCCACTGCACATAGTTCTAACCTTTCTCATCGGCCTCCAGGACCTCCTGCAGCATTTTAAAGGTGCTGGACTGACGAGGTACCGTGAGCGACTCCCTATTCTCCTGGATCATCTTGTACACCTCTGAGTCCCTGTCAAACCTCTGCATGGTGAAGTCAGAGCTCGAACTGCTGTGAAAAGAAAAAGAGGGAAAAAACGTGAGATATAATATTCTCTGAATTCATACTGTGGGCTAAACTCTTTGTGAACTCTGGTGAGTGTGGTTTAAGTGAATCCAGAGGAAATGAGGGATGGGGGCAGCAGCTGGCTTTGAGACTTTGACCTCCAAACACAAGTCTAGATTGCACACCACAGGCAAGATGCGCAACACCAATCACATGCTCAGCCGGATCAGCCTCCTATCACCTTACAGAAGATGTTGTGACTCAGAAAACATCCCCAAGGATATAAGACTGACAATGAAAGTTATTGCATGGGTGCATTTTCTAAGGCAATAAACTTGTAGTTAAATCTTTTCAGCAGCCATGATTATGTAAGTAGAGAAGTCCTGATAGCAAATAACAGACATGAGCTTCATACCTTCAAGTTAAAATCTAAGAAACAGTCAAGGCACAACACAAAAACGTCCAACTTTGCATCTTGTTTCCAGCCAGGAGGGGGAAGGAGAGGAAACTTTTACCTAAGGGGTTGTACATGGTGTCAGCTAATTCAGTAATTAGCACAAAAGATCAGTGGCTCACTTTTAAAGTAAATTCTTTAACCCTGCTGTGTTGGAAAAGTGGTTTCTCTTTACTGCTTCCTAATGTGAGGCTTAATACCAGTCCCTCCCTGCCCCCCGCTGAGGAGACGCATGGGTCTGGACTGGCAGATGTATTTGTCAGTTATAAGAAGCACAAAGACACAAAGTGTGTTTTAGTGTCAAGTATTTGTGTGCACGGAGCTGCTGGGTGTTTGCTGTCAGCAGGAACCGGTTGGCTAACCTGGCCAGGTGTGGTTTGATGCCTTCCGCCTGTAGCAAGCATGTCAGTAAGATTCAGTCGACTTAACCTGACTGACTGTCTCACCTGTTGTCACACTCAACAAATCTGCCCAAATATTTACTGTTCAACTGACACCTGCGCTGTGGAGAATCTGCTCAGAGACAATCACTTCAACTTCACCATTGTCATCTGTTCCCTGAAGTGATTTAACATTTAGATTATAACATATTTTTCCATCACTGCTCTATGAGGCTTTACATTGACTTTGTTTGCTTCTTGGTTTGCTTCCTTAAGACGCTTGTTTATTCTCAAATTTCAATTACTTGGTTTTATTTGCATCTAACTGTTTTTATGTTAATCGTATGTCTTCATTCTTTATTTCATTGTTGTAAAGCACTTTGAGCTGCATTTCATGTGTGAAAAGTGCTATATAAATCAAGATTAGTATTATAATTTTTTCTGCACTCCTGCACACTGTATCTGAAGTAAAATAATGATTGTGATTAAAAGAAAAATTTGTCAAATGATCACTGATAAAGTTGATTCATATGTTCAGTGTCAAACCCTTTGTGCTCTGTGGCATTTACTGACCACAGCCTTCAGCAACTCCTTGGCGTCCTCCCTGGTTGTGCTCTGAAAGTTCTGATCAGCAGTAATATTCCCCTTTCACTTGTGTTCAATCTGTGAAACACGTGTTCAGTTGGACTCAGCTCACATGATGTATTTGACCACTGAAAAGCATTTAACCATTTGACCAGAAAAAGAAAAGCTCCCTGTCTGCTTTGTTTTTTGTTGAGAATCACTGTCCAGCTGCGTTATTCTTGCACTGGAGGTATGTGCATGAAAAGTCCGGCACTGAGTCTCTATTAAAGCTGAAAATGTGTATTTTAAAGTTGTAGTCACAACAGTATATTAATTCCAATGTGCAACTTTCCTTATTGATGAGGTCTTTCATTGTTTCCTCATATGTGAAAACATGAATGAAACCTGAGATGGCGAACACATGAGACAACAAATATGCGTCCAAAACAAATGTTCCGGCCTTTTCCTCTGCATCACTGAACGTGGTTTAAATTGAAAACAGACCTCTAAAACACACGCTCAAAGTTCTCCTCATGCTCAGCTCCACCTTCAGCAATCCATTTCCCCTTTATGCTTCTCTCACCAGCTCATCTGACATGCAATCTCAAAACAGCATGGAAAGACTCCGTCAAATGGGAAACAAATAAATGATGGTCTGAGAGAGAACGACACACAACTAGATGAGCAGCTGAGTGCACAGATTCATGCACAGAGTTCACAAAGTATCAGAGAACTTCAGTCTAGCTTTTCATCTGGGACTGGCTCTTTCAAATAGTCTCACATCTATATAATGTCTGCATCTGAGACTCATGTGTTGCTGATTTCCATGCCCAGACTTGGCAAAGCGGAGCAACGATAACAATCTAGACATAGCAGTGACTCAAAATGCGTGTAGCCAAAACATATGCAAGATCACGGGGCTAAATTCCAACCACATTTCTGAATCCGACTGCTTCACAGTACAACACCCAAACCAAAAACACGGGCATCAGACAAAAGATATCAAAATGACAAAACTGGAAATCCAAAACTCACCTTAAACAGATAGAGAACAAAGACAAAGAGGCAGCTCAGCTTCTCCTCACTTAACCGGTCCTATTGTTTCGAACACTGCTGCAGCAACTCAGAGCACACAGAGAAAAAAACAATACAAGCACACACACTCAGATGCTGAACACACACCTCTATCTAAACCAGACAAGACAGAAAAACAAGAGTCTGACTGAAAGGTGTGCCCCAGGGCTCAAAGTCATTGGCCATGCGACATAAAGGGGTGGGTGAATGGGTGTCACTGTGTCTGTGATTGGCTGGGGAGGAGCAGGGAGAGGCTTGCTGTGCAGGCTGGGGGCTCCAGACTGGAGGCCAATCAGGGGGGGATAGGGGAAAAAAATCAGACTTTTTTGGCAATGTGGGGTGTTTGGCTATGACTGCATTTGCTGAAAAGTCATATCACTAGCTGTGGCTACCCAGGAGGGAAGTGGGGCCAAAGTCAACCATCGCGCACTGTGAAAACACAGGCACCGGGCTGTCCAGCAGAGAGAGTCGGCACAAAGGATTATGAGAGCGAATAGATGAAGATGTTCATTTCTGCTGAGACAAAAATACACTTGTGATTGTAAGTGAATCCGAATCATTTTAAGCACCTGCACAAAACAAAATGAGCCAAATTACAGCTTCATCACCTCAGAGTGGGCGAAGCAGGAAATAGCAAACTCAAGTGCAGGTGGTGAATAATATATATTCACCACGATATAAAGTTTCACAAAGGCTAAAAAGTCAAATGCAGATGTCAGCTCAGAGTGCAGCTGCAAACAGCTGAGAGCACCAGGAGTCAGCTGCAGCACAGCAGTGAATTAACAATGTGACTAACAGACTCCTCTGTCCATTCACACTTTAACATTGCCTTTCCATAAAGACCTTTGAAAGGAAGGAACAATTACAAATACACAAAGACTGGCCTCAGATAAATTCCAAATATGGAAAATACAGAAATATTATAAACTCTATAACAACCATATATAATTAAATATAATAGACCTGCAGCAGATATAACTTTAGTCAAGTTTATGTTGATTGTCTTATTTCAAAACTTTCAACTTGGACATCGAAGCCAGTTCAACATACCCAGGATTAATGCATTTTTCAAAGACAAATGCTAATGCTGATATTTATAGAGCAGCACTACTGATGGCTGATATAAAATCCTGAAGTTACATTTTTGCATCTGATAAAATACAATCAATAATTACTAATAACAAAAGAGACAAGTCTTAGCAGAGATTTATTTGACACATAGTATTATTAATTTGAATGAAGAAATATTTGAAAATACATGTAAACTGTCTCCGTTTGTTTATGGGTTTGTCAGCAGGATTACACAAAAACTGCTGGACGGATTATCGGGAAAGAACCCATTTAAATAAATTATGCACATTTAGAGCACTGATATCTAGAAGTGTGTGAACTTTGGTGCGGTTTGATTGGCGGAGGGATGTGCTCTACTGAGTGCCATTCTAGTTAGGTGGGAGTAACAACTGCTGTCCTATAGATGGTGCAGAATGTCTGTCTGGAGTGTGGAAGCTTTTGACTGTTGAGTGTGGAAGCTTTTGACTGTTTTACACTCCACTTTTTGGAGAGGAACTAGATTTGGATGAGGAATAATTGTGGGCAGTTCAATATCAGTTAAAGTTATAGAATGAATATATCTCCTGGAATATTACAGTAAATGTCCCACCCGCCAATTTTACTTCCACATAAATATCTGTTAGTCAGTAAAGATTTGCTTAGTTGTATTTTGACAACTGTATATATATTTATGGTGTCTTAACCTGTTTTATTCAATGCTGCTGCTTGTTATGCGACTGCTGTTTACCTGCGTCTGGGAGACATGGGTACATCTCGATCAATGGGACTCTGGGGT
The DNA here is from genome assembly GCF_024713975.1 of Paralichthys olivaceus. Lineage (NCBI taxonomy): Eukaryota > Metazoa > Chordata > Actinopteri > Pleuronectiformes > Paralichthyidae > Paralichthys > Paralichthys olivaceus. Next base: position 17,625,620 of record NC_091096.1, read on the forward strand.
GAGTAGCGTCCTGGTGGTGTTGGGGTTCTGCTGGACATGGAGTTCTTTCTATAGTCTGTGTGAGAGAACTCCTGTGGAGGAAGAGAAACAACACAAAGAAGAGACAGAGAGAGATTGAGCATAAAACATCCTGCAGCAGCTGAAACCAACTTTACAGTCGGAGTTGAGAATTCTATTGAGACACTCGCAAGTGCTTAGAGCATGATGCAATGATACTGCACAAGAGACACAAAGAGAGTTATGTTGAGTGCAGATGCAGAAATTCAGCAGAAAATGTTTCCACTAATAACATGCACTGGCTCTGGACAAATGCAGTGTCACTATTTGAGGAAGCTTTAAATCTGAGGAGACTGTACTGTATGACAACCTGGAATAAAGCAAAGTCTGTTACAGTGGATATATTTAGTCAAGATCAAACCTGAGTGATTTATCAATAGTTTAAATGAATTCCAGATGGAGAGAGACCACATACAGAACACGGGAGCACACATGCAGAACAAACAGTCAATGTTTGATTGTACAATATTTCATGTTGTGTGCTCTCATAGTTTTTATTGCATGACTCAGTTTGATTTAACGTGAGTTAAATACAATACTGACATAAGTACAATACTCAAATGTAGCAGTAATTGTCACTGATATTAAACTGTGAGCAAGTTTTACCTCAGTCCACACTCTAGATCAATGGGTGGTGATACTGCACCAGCAAGCTGTTTTTCAACCACCAATAAAACCAAGAAGAATCATTTTAACATGACTTCACAGTGAGTCCCTGACATCTCGGAGCCCGATGGGGTACTTTCTTATTGGCTGTAGCATTTTGCAGTCTGTAATGTTTCTCTTTTGATCTGATGCATGGCTCATCTGTGGATTCCTCGCTCTTGATGGATATTGCAGTAAAACCCCTGCAGTCAACCTCCACTATAATATAACTGGACTTTCCCCCCTTGCGTTGGCTGATGTTAGCTTAGCATTTTATATTACACCTACAGAAAGAGTTAAATACAATAAAAACAAGGTACAGAATTGAAGGTCCTGGTGCCACATTGGTTCAAATATAAATATAGGGGACCTCCGTTACATTTTTATCTTGATTACCATTTATAATCGGAGCTACACTTCAGCTCCCTCAGCTGATAGAAGAAGGATTGTGTGGCAACAGATGTTTGGCACCAACTCCAGTGTTGGTTTGATGGGAACGGCAGTACCAGCATGTACTTCAATAGGTTCCAGATGCAGTGCAAATCTCACAATTATTCATGGTCATAAAACATAAACAGTGTCGCTGCCTTATCGTGGGATGAGAAAAGACCTTCCAAATTGAGAGCAAAGTGAATATTTTGACAGAAGAGGGCGCTAGATACTCACTGTATACAAGCTGTTCATAAACTAGATGTGCCAATGATATTTTTTATTGTAGCTGAAACCAAGATAGGATAACACTGTGGCATTAAGTGCAAAGGTTAAACTATTGTACTGTCCATATGAGAGCTTTATTGAAACTGACCTTGGGCACATGATCCCACTTCACACCCATACACAGTGTGTGCACAGTTCATGACTCAAACCAGGCATTTATAGTGTCAGGAGTCCCAACAAATTGTATCCACATCACTGTCTGGCATCCAACCATGTGCACCTCTGATACTGACCACTCAGAGCATATCACTGCTGCAATATCACAATAACATGATTGGTTAAAAAGAAAGGAACATGTTTCAAACAGTTTCATAATTTCCAGTTTGCTGGGGAAACAGAGCTATGACTGTCTGTTCAGTCTGTGCACAGTCCAGGAAAACTCAAGAGTGCAAACAACCACCAGATAACTCCACAGTACAGCTTTGAAAATAAAGCTCACTGAGTTTTTCTCTCTAACCGTCACCAGCTGGCATCAGGTTTACACAGGTTCCATCCAAGGAAAAAATGCCTCAGCCCGGGTTTTTCGAACCGGTACACGTCTGAGACTGAGCTGGAGCTCGATGCTGACACAGTGGCACTGATGGGAGTCAAAGATTTGTGCGTCCAATGCCAGCACCCGCTTCCAATTCAGCAACTCTTTGAACAATGTCTCTGTTCTCAATTGAGTCCAATTTTCCTCTTCTTTTTCCTTAGCGAGTGGGCAGATTAGTGGTGCGTGCCAGGAAGCCTTTACCAGAAATGATCACTGGTACTTCTCCCTATGATTCCTTTGCAGGATAAACCCAGCATAATAACAGCAGGCTCAGAAGATCATATATTCCATACCATCACAATACGTAACAGAACAACCGAGTCCTCTCCTGCTGCGAACCAATCTCAAGGGAATATACCTGAAAGAGATACATGCTTTAGGGATTCTTATCATGAAGACCTAGGGAAGCTGCACATTATGTGGGTATGAATCCACGCTAATGCAAACCAAACCTATGTTATATAAGTGTCTGGCTACTGAGTGTGGATCTTCAGGCTCTCCAACAGCAGGAGAATTCACAGATAAAAACACAACTCTATTCTATGAGACTCAAGAGGAATGCAATGAAGTAAAGAAAAACAAAAAGAAAGGAGAGAGAAAAAACACGCGCTCCACTGTGACAGGGAGAATGTGGCTGTGATTGAGCTTGACCTTAGAAAGTTCAAAAAACTTGAGCAGTTCTCCCATCACCATCGTCCATGCCGCAGTGTCCAAAGCCAGATTTTTATAGCTGTAACCATGGCATGGCTGGCAACGGCCTTATACTGCGTTCTCTGAAACATCTTTGTTCTAAAATCATCACTGTTCCATTGTGAGCCATTAAACCATTACGCACGCTTGATCTCCGAGCTGCAATGTATTTGGTAAACTGCACCATGGCAGTGCCAACAATGCCCCTATGTCTCATGCACCAACAAACTCAGGGAGGGGCAATGGCGGGCAGAGGAAGGCCTGTTATTTTGTCTTGGATGGGAGCATGGTTCAGAGAGGGGAGAGACCACTGGAGAAAATCAGCAGCCAATTCTTCCTGGTTCCTGTGGTCAGCTAAAGGAGGAAACTCTGATTAAAGCTGCACTGAACTGTAATCAGGAGTTTATAGTCAACATACCAGTGACTTTCCCTAATGATCCTGGATGTTGTGCTAGCCTTGACTTGCATATGCAATAACATATCTGAGTTAAAAGGCTGTCAATGAAGTCTTGACCTGAGCTGGAAGCGTGAGAACAAACACTCAAACACAAGGTCCTGAATAAAATCCTGAACACCCTTAACAGACAAACATGTCATCTTCGACATCCATAAATTACAACTAGCGGCCCACAGGCCAAAACTGTCTCATCAGCAATAACATCTTTCCTGCAGATCATTATGATAATCAGATTACTTTTATTTAACCATATCGGACAGACAGAAATTCATGGGTGTCGCAGGGGCTGATCTCCGCCATGAAAAAAACATTCATAGAATCATTTTCCTCTTTAGCAATTTGTCTATAAAGTAAAAGCACAACATTAATTTTCCTATAGAAATGTTTTATACTCAGTTTATACTCAGATTACAAAGCTTTGATTTTAAAGTTTTGAACTTAAGTCTGATGCTTGTGCATATTTCCTCTGAAATAGACTACATGCAATCTATGAAAAAATAACACCAGGTCAGTAAATCATTCAAACCTATGTATGAGCTACAAACATAAACAATAATAAAACACATTTAGTTGGTTTCAGGGATTCTTTGCTAATGCTGAATGGTTTCTGTTAACCAAAACGTTTGACGAAGACTAAGTGACTGGCTTACGCTCAAGAAAAGAAAAAGAGCCAGGATGAAGAGTCAAAATATGAAACATAATCACTTAAACACTTACAAGACTTCTATGATTGGCCGCTTCAAGACACAAACAAACAGGAAATGGCGAACAGCAAGGAGGGCAGCTGTTTTAAATCAAGGCCCGTGGGAGACGTTGGGGACAGTGCCAGCGGAGGAGCCTACAGTCTGGCTCCAAGCAGGCCACTCTGCATCATCATCATCACCACCACCCTGCAGCTTCAATTACAGGGCATGGGCCAGGATCGCACGAGTGATGCCTGGAGGAGCTTTTGTTTAGAGAGGCTTGGTGCTGCAGTGAGAAAGTGCTGTTACTGCTTATTCACTGTCTCCACCACAGACATGACTGCTGAACTAAAATGAGGGAGGGGACACCAGACATCCTGGGCTGGGTAATAATCAGGGCTGTGTACAGCCGTGTGCACTGGTGGAGGTCCTGAGCAAAGACCTGAGGCCAACATGCTCGTTATCCACTGTCACTGCTGGTCCCTGCCTTGTAATTATGTCTGAGTGATGGTTCATTATTGTGTCCACATTCTGTAATAAAACGGTAGAATCTATGAGTAATCGAGGGGCATAGTTTTATATCAAAACGGTAGAATCTATGAGTAATCGAGGGGCATAGTTTTATATCAAAACGGTAGAATCTATGAGTAATCGAGGGGCATAGTTTTATATCAAAATTCATGCCATTAACTTTATTTTTCTATTTATGGGCCCATCCCAATGCAGCTGTTTTACTGAGGGTCGCCGACTATAACTAGAATGCCACACAGTAGAGCACATACCTCCACCAAGGCCCCAAAGTCCCCAATTAAATTGAGCTGCATCACAATGCACACACTCATAGATATCAGTCCACCTTAATGTGCCTAATTTATTTTATCAAGATTCATGAATTATCCCCCAGAGGAAATGAAAATGTCCAAAGAATATGCCTTATAGACCCTGCTCTCTCTGTATTTTCAAGCACAGCATTTGATATACAAAAGCTGCATCTTGTTAAAGTTTACAAGGGTTGATTTATTTATTTATTTTTTTTTTTTACATTATTTGTTAAAATCCTATTAAAATCCATCAATTAAGTCATCTGTAAAGAAAAGAAGTGTCTGTGGCCCTCAGGGGACTGTAATAAAGAAGACCAATAATTTCATTTGATCTAAATGAAATGATTGGTTGCATACCTATCTGTCACTAACTGACCTGCCTGCCTGCTGCCTGTACTTTCACTGCACATGACCAGAGCGTTCAGGCTGCGGACATGCGCCACTGAAACAGAGGACGATAGTCAGAAGAAAGACATGGAAAAGTCGGCCTCTAGCAGTTGCCAGTGCACGTTCTTGTGTTTCAGGAGTGAGCTTTAACAAGCCGGCCGATGGGAGGGGGTGGGATGTACATGCCTTTTTTTTTTTTTTTTTAAGTTTAACTTTTCCAGGATTACCAACTCTAGCTTTAAGGCATCTTACCATTTTCCAAAAAGATGTAAACTTCTTCGTAGAACATACAGTAAGCTTTAAAAGTCAAGCTCAATCTTCTCAATCCACTAAAATTCTTGGCAAAGGCTTACATAGTGCAGCATTCAATAAAGTGACAGATCTCCATGATGCCAGTGTTGATACCCCCTCTTCTCTATTCGCTCACGATGGCCACACACCATCAGACTGCTCCAGATATAAACCATATGTATAAGATTAGAGGCCAAATGAACAGCAGAGGGATGACTGTGAGCACTGAAGTATGTCTGTGCACTGTTGCCACCGTTAGCTATAAACAGATCTACATTTAATTTTTTTACTTTATGCCTGTGGGACATTAATTTTCAGTTTCCAGTCTTGAAGCCAGTATTAGTGCCAAAGGAAATATCCTGTAACACCAAAGAGTTTACACACAGGGTCACAAATTAAAGGAAAAACCAATGGTGATGGGCCACAACAGCTTTACTCTACCTTGGTATTTATCCTTAAAGCTATATTGAAGGGATGAACACAATACTTCCAAGAGATATTCCCTGATGTGGAGTTTTGATGGAGAGAGAGTGTGGAGCCAAAAGCTCCCATTACTTTTTTAACTTAATATTCAAAATATTAAAGGAGACAGATGGTGCTTTTCAGTTTCTTTCATCTGGTGTTATGGTTTTTTGTGTATGTAAAAGTTCTGCAAAGTTAAATGTCCAACAAGGAACTTTTCATTTTTGTTGATTTTGGCACCTCTGTGAACAGGAGCAGTCGTGTTTCCATCGTCACTTGTAAAAACCTTGGTCGAGACAGCTTGTGTGTTTGTTTTTGAAGTAATGAAAAAAAGACTCACATCAAAAAAACGCTGCGTCACTGCATCATTATGTCACCTTTAAGTGATCCCAAATGCCCTTTGGATGGAGGTATTGTCATCCTATTATTCTGTACAAGTGCATACTTTCAGACACAGAAAAACTAAATCCACCTCATGTGATCATAGTGTAGGTGGTCTGGGGGGAGGCACTCACTTACACTGCCACCAAAAGTCAGACAATGAAGAATGAATATGAGTCTGAGCATTTATTTATCCATGAAGGGTGCTACATGCAACACATTTTTCATCCCCATTACATTCACCACAAGGCTCTGACTTGAGCAGCATATCAAGCTCATCAGACATCTGGAGTATATTATGGTTGGACTAAAAATTGCTGGACTTCATGAAACTTTTAATTTATGGTCGTCTGGATTCCTCTTTTGATAGCATCCAGAGAAAAAGACAATAGCTTTATATAAGAGACATTTGCAAACTGAAATCATGACCTGGAAGTAAAGTGCCACTTTTATCAGCTCAGTCAAAGTCCCTCCATAAAAGGTGGTTAATGTGTCCTACAGGATCAACTACAGTAATTAGACAGAAACCATTTTCTACATCTCAATCGATTTCACACAGAGATATAACTCTACTGTTTAACATAATGTTATGACTTATAATGCAATACAACACAACGGAGTACAGATTAATGCTCATGTTTCAGCAGGAATTTCCCTTAATGGCTAAAACATAAATCTATAATGTCAGCAACATATGAAGTTATAGTGTCTCAGGGAAGCAGAGTAATTCTTCAGTGTTAACTGCAGATGATATTTTACCAGCTTAATAATTATGATTTATGACCAACAAACGTTCCACTAAAAAGGAAGGTGTTGTCTTTCGTGTAAAACTGGGGGGAAGATATGTTGACATGTCTGTTTTTGTTGGCGTGAACACACTGAGGGGCAGTTATTCGGGTCGTTCCCTTCACAACAACTTTTGGAATGTTGACATACTGCTCAACCGCCTTCGTAAACAGCACCATGGAGTAAAAAGGCCCATCTCTCCCTGCCAACATTCCCCCATAAAACTCGCAGGGCCAAATGTCCCCGGGAGTACGCCCGGGGGCCGGGAAAGCATGGGGAATCAAAAGTGGCCCAGTTTGCTTTTCCACTTCAGGGGAAAGAAAAACAGGTGGGCTGATCAATCGTAGGAGATGAGGAGAGGCATGCTGCCTGCGCCTTGGCCACAATGGACCCCAAGCTTAACGGCTAAAAGTCCATGTGAAAAGGCCTATCTCGGTCCAGTCACAGAGCTCGCTGAGCAGGAGAAGAAAAAAACATCCCTCCACTGTGGACACATCCAGCATCGCTCCCCTGGTGCTGGCTTGGCTTAGAACAGCTCTGGCTGGCCAAACCAAACATCAGCCCCACTCATGTCAAACCTGAAATAGTACATCATTCCTAGCCATCATCGTCAAGGAAAAGATATGTCCATTTAGCACTAGAGGAGAAGCTGTTGCAGGTGAGGTGCACTCAATTCTACAGGTTTTCAGACTTTCTCAGTCCTTAACCAACACTACATGTAATAAAAAGTTTTACATTTAAAATTCATAAACCAAGTTCTATTCCTGCAAGTCAAATGCCCAAATATGTTCCAAAGCAATGACCACAGATTTGCACTCCAGTCCACCACAGGCTTTCGAATAGAGCAGGACAAAGCCATCAGCTGGCGAGCAAGCTTGCGGCTGGGAGGAGGGTGGTGGACAGAAACGTATGGGATGGAGGATGTATGGAAGGATACTTACCATGTCATCTCTGGATAAAGAGACATGTCATACAGCCAAGGTCACTCTACCCACTTTTAGCTTAGCGGGGTCTGTACAGGCCCAAAACTGGCCATGTTATTTGACAGGGAATATTTAGAAATCTGCCTTCACTACCCAACACAGGATCAAGCAGAACCACTGAGGCAACCCCAAATACCTCAAAGTGCAGCTACTGCAAACGCAGACATGGAGCCTGCTCCTAATGGCCGGGTGACGGGTCATGTCTCATGAAAAGCAGTTTGGTTTTGGCCCCGCTCATCGCAGAGATCCTGTTGCGGTCACTTCTTAATGATATAAGCAGATGCTCTGAATCATGACGGTGCCCAGTCAGTTCACACACAATCTCAGGCTTTCAAGAAGCTTGATGGTGAGCTAGCAGATATTAAATACCATGAAAATACAACTTCACATCATGGCAGGACAGAACAAAACTAAACACTGCATATAAATGGCATGAATGCCACTTAAGAAACATAGATAGAAAGAGCTTTACTCAAGTATTCCTACTAAATCCCTACAGCTGCTGGAATCAGACGGGCTCTATAATGTGAAACAAAGGACATTACAGTGTTAAAGCATCTTCTAGTCTCTGGTGTAAAGACTTAAGTGCAGTTTGGGAATTTTAACAGGGTCCCTGATGTCCACTCGGACCCCCCCATCCCCTACCTATTCCAGCTACCATCACACAACGACAACCATTGTGACACGAGGGAAAACTAAGTACCAGCTGTCCACAGCCTCTGGAATCACAGCCACTATTGTACAAGGGCATTTTCTCAGGACATCCAACACCCAGGTAAACGGTGGATCATGTTGCGAATCCCACTCTCCTCACTCAGGGAGCCAAAACAGGGGAGGAAAAGCCTTTTAGGAGCTTTTTAGCGAGGCTGATCTCTTGATACAGCAGCACTCTGCACCTCTTAGCCAGGACAGAGGCCCTTGTCAAAGAGGCTCCCTATGTCAGCGATCACTGGGCTGTTGTGTTTCTGCCAGCCCGAGCAGCATAATACACAGTGTGCCTATGGCAGGCCTCACCACAGCAAGTTCCCCACTGAGCGCTGTGAAAGAACTCCGCTCTAATCACAGGACTGGGGCGGCAGGATTCGTCACCACTTTAAAACCAGAGAAGACTTCCATTTGAGGAAGGGGTCAGCCAAGAAGAGAGTAAGAAGCAATCCAACTCAGCTTTAAACCAGAAAAAGTACATTTGGGTGCATTAAGCAGTGATTAGACATCTTATATTGCTGTCACCTTAGATTCCATAGATTGATATTAATTCAAGAATACAGAATGAACAGATGAAAATGCGGGTAAAAAAACAAGTTGATGTTGGAGTGAAAGGAGATAGAAGGAATGTAACTTCCCCCAGAGGATACAAGATGATGGGAATTCTAACATAAGAAAAATGAGAGGAAGGATGAATTTAAAAATGGTGAGGAGAATGGGAGGATATGCAGCTCCATAAATACCACAAACATGCAAGGCTGTCCTGGATAGACAGCCCTGACAGGAGCAAGTTCATTCCTTTGGGCTCACTGATGGAGCTCTCAGCCACAATAGCTGCTAATGTGTTTTTTGGTCGGCCAATACGGAAGTTTGCTCCACAATGGTTTGCTGGCCACAACCTCATTGTAACTCCGCAGTGGGTTTTTGAATGGGGTTTTGGATTGATGAAAACATCATCTATTTCACAGATACTCGCAGTGCCTTTTGCGTGCAAATGTTGTATGTATAAGTTGAATTAGGCATTTTCAAGTATCAGGGCCACTTAAAGTGAGATTTTGAGAAAAGAGTTATGATGTTGCGAGATCATAATTAAGGATATTTGTCACAAAACACTAAATGGCTCATCAGCACCACATTATCATTAATATCAGGACTTTGAAAAGATTGAGCATAAACTGGGTCTATTCTGAAGAAAAAAACAGACTTGTTTGCCTCTTTTGTGGGAGCACCTGGGAGCAGATTTCAATGAGATTGGTGTAAGATATTGGATCCAGGAGAAGTGGAACTCCTGAGAGCACAGGTTCTATTTACTGCTTATGTCCTACATTTTCTTGTCCTATTTCCAACTTTATCATCAAAATATTCAGACTTCATCCTTACAACATTGCAACTTTATTCTCACAATACTGTGACTTTATTCTCCAAATATTACAACATTATTTTCCCAATGTCACGACTACATTCTACCCAAATTATTCTCAAATATTCGGTATTTTTTCTTCGGTATTGCCCCAATATTCTGTCATAAACATTCGAAGTTGAACCATGAATAATCAGGGGTATTCCTTTAGACTTTAAAAAAACTCCCTACAAAATTAATGTTCTCCATGACAAGATGATCTTTGTATGTAGAAATCGGAGGAGTTCCAAAATTAAAATAAAGAATTTTGTGGTTTATTTAAAACAGCTTTTCAGCCAAAAGGGATCCATGGCACAGGCGAGCCAATTCACGTCAAGGGTGAGGGCCTGACACTAAATAGCTCCATCATCTCCAATCCAGTCTGCTGTCTGTCTGTGGTGTCTGTCAGCCCAGGGAATATCACACATGTCTGCTGAATCCACCTAAACAGTGAGCCAGTCAGAGCATTGACTCACTTCTGCACATACATCCTGCACACCTTGAGGTAACTTGAAAGGAGACAACATGCTGTGTGATTCTGCAGTTGCACCAAATGAGTTATTACCAGGAACATCTCTACATTTTGCCCTGACAAGATTTCAAGGTGGTCCTGACTACATGATGAAAGTCAAACCTATTAATAAAAAGTCATGACAAAATCCTCAAAAGACACACGTGGACTCTGGTTACTTCATAGCTACACTGGCTCATCTTTCTCCCAGTGTGAAAGAATTCAGAACCCACTCACTGTGACGCAGGCCTCCACTCCAGAGACTTGACACTGACGTGAGTGACAGTGCATCTGAATCCCATTTATCACAAAAACAACACAAAGAATCCCAAAGAGAAAATTAACCTTCTCAGCGAGCAGCCTCTTAGAAGGAGCCCTTGAATGTTTTGAAGTTCAAACCTCAGCATATTTTCTAACTTTATATAATGTCCAGAGTTACAAAAATGGCTGGAATTCCTAGTGTCATGACAAAAGGTCTTGTATATTTTTATAACCCACTCTGTCATCTCACATGTTCTGTTTGCAGTGGGACCCAAACTTGAGACTAAGCATGGAGGCATAGCTCAAATACTTCATGATGAACTTTCCCACAAAAGTTTCTCTCTTTAACTCACTGAAGTCTTCCCAGACACCCGAGTCCCCCCTCTTGGTTTGGGCGCTGGAATGGTAAATAAGAGCAGCATAATTTAGCTGCAGTCTTATGATAACCCCAAGTCTTTATTTGACCACTCTGCTGAGATATTGAGATTCCACTCAGGCAGCTAAAGGTTAAGGCCATTGTTTTAAAGGATATTAATCTTTTTTTCCCCTGGGAGCACGCAGGCTGTGAAAGAAACAGCTCTAGCTTAATGTCTGATGTTTTCAAAGTCTGACCTTTTTGGTTTCTTCACTACCTGCTATAAAAATGTCAAACCCTCTCTGTATCCTGCCTCGCCACAAAACTTTTGTAGGGCATCTTCTGTGGCATCAGAGTAACAATTAAAGAGGAAAGGCTTGGAATTCAGACTTGTTATTCTTACAGACTCGGGCAGTACAGTCAAAATAAATACATCTCACAGAGAAAGAGCCACGGAGACGACGAAAACCTTAAACTGTACTGTCTGAGTCAACTGCAGCCTAAAACTGCAGCCACACGTGAATGACACATTGCATTGCACATTGTGAGAACATGTGCATTATATTTGACTAGTCTACTGTACAACTGCACAAAATATGTATGTATGTGCACCATGTACCCAGATAATCATCCTGAATTCTACAGATAAAATACAAAGTAGAAAACTATATCATCTGACTCTAATTCAATTCAGGAAATCAACAGTACAAACATTTCTTGTGACAAGATTGATTTCATTCTCACTAAGAAACAATTATCCACTTCTAATTAAATACATTATGGTAAGCAGAATGTACTTATATAGCACTTTTCCAATTACTTATATAATGCTTTTTATTGCTGAGTGGACAGTTATTGTATAAATAAATACTAGACAACCTTTGATTGAAAAATCTTAGCTAAATAAAAGATCAATAGTGACAAAGAAAGAAGGGTATGTGGCAGAAACTGACCTGTGACAGAGGTCTGGACAGCCTCTTGTCCTCTGGTGACCATGAGCGCAGCTGGACACTATAATGTAAGGACGACAGAAGACATGCACATGAATGGTTAATACATGTTGCTTATGTGCAACTGCCTCTACTGTGAAAAATGCTGCAAGCCATTCAGACAGATTGATTGATTGAGTGATGGATTTTCATATGATGTGAAATATGTAAAATTGATAGATATGATATAAAATAGCATACTATGATGACACAAGGCTTTATCCATAGGTGTTATGAATAAAGCCTTCATAAAAATTATCACTATTCATACTGTCACATTGTCATCCCACATAGGGAATAATGCAAGATGCCATTATAAACAGATCTTTTAAAATGTTAATACAATTCTTAGAATCATTGCTGCAGTGTTGTGTGATGACATATAGTTTATGTGTTTAAGATGAGATAAACATAAGATGAAGTGCAAGAATATTAACACTGAGAACAACATAGGGGCAGTGTTGGACAGAAAACCTCCATCCACACGTGGGAGCAGATTTGGGTTTGAACTGTGACCTAGTAAAAGTCATCCGGGAGACAACAAATGGCCGTGCACAGAGAAAGTGTGGTGAACGTTCCACATTCTGCCTTTTGTTAATAGGTGAATGCTAACGGTGGAATGTGATATCCTGTGCATATCCTTTGTTACTACAGTACAATCCCATGGCTCCACTTTCTGTCTGTTATTCTCATACCTATTGACTCTGGGCCTGTTGTGGAGTCAAGAGAGCACTTGTTGCTGCTTTTTGTCCAGATGCGAGCGTGTTTAAGCAGTGAATGGACCAGTTTTTCATCTGAAAGGTCGAGCTGTTGTAAGACCGTGCTCATGTGGAGAGAATCTTTTCATTCTAATATTACAGGAGAATTGTTCAAAGTGTAAGATACACGTTACCAGACTGCATTTGTGTACAATGCAGCAAGTAGAGTAGATTCATAAGCCTTCATTTTGTATTTCCTGGGAAGAGAATGGCATCTACTTCAGAGGCTTTTTTCTAAAATCAATCATATCGCACTGCGGCCAATCAGTAATATCTGCTTCTATCAGATATGCAATAAAATCCTATTGGATCTGCATGATGGAAAAATATCAATGCTTTTGACAAATGTGAAAAATCGCCATGAGGGTGACGGGAGCGACCTCTTGTTGGTTGGTGTCAGCCTCTCCATCTTCCTGTCGGGGCTGGCTGGAGGTTGTGGTGAATAGGGCCCAGGAGACAGTGATGCAGGACTGGAGATGGTGTATTCTCTGTAGTTCTGGTTCTCATCTCGACTCACTATTACTGCCTCCTACAAAGCATCATGGCGGAGGAATGTTAATGCTTCTTGAACATAAATTGATCTTAATATTGCAGGTTTGTCATACAAGAGCTGTAAGCCTTGAGTTAGAGGCATAATGGACACAAAAATGAATGTTTCATCAGGTTTTATCTCAAAACCACTTCAGTATCTGGTACCACTTCTATCCTGAGGACGGTAGAATAAACAGACGTGTGGCGCATGCAATAGTAGAAATTAAAGCCCAACCGATTTATCACTAGTCCAATAATATCAGTGGATAGTTCTTGCTAGTGAGGTCTATGTTTGCCAATATTACTTAATTTACAGAATAAATGCTGCAGAAAAGATTCACAATGATGTTTAAATTTTATGTAAAAATATACATTCATTGTTTCTTGTTCTATACATTTGGTTGTATTTGTGTTTATTTTTTATTGGTATTATTGCAAAATATCAAGCCTCAATTACGTTTCTTTATCTTAAGGTTTTGATAACAACCTCCTAGGGAATCATTTTCTTTTAATATAAATATATTGCTCAGAACTATTGCACTCCTTCATATCAGTATTGGCCACTAAAAATCCATATCAATTAGGTGCTAGTAGAAATTAAGCAGAATAAACTGTGTACCCAAAATACCACATTATCCAAAATAATTATGATCACTGTTCAGGAGTGAATGAGAATACAATTCTTTACATCAATGTTCTATACAATGACAGATAATCAATACAAACTGAAGACATATTAAAGCAACAGGAGCTGCAGCACTGACCTGGAAGCGTCCTGTGAGCTGTTCAGGCGTGCTGATGCCATTAGTCTGTCCAGGGCTGGAAGGTTCAGGTCTTGAGAGACAGAATACAAGAAAAATCAACTGACAACATATCTCATATCAGACTAAACAAATTTTATCCATATTGCATCTGGTATAAAGTCTGTTTTTATGCTTTGTGATTGAATCAAATCACGTAAGGCAGTTAGGAAGTTCATGTTGAATAAATAAGCAACGTGTTTGGACCTGGTCTAAATGACATTCGCACATGAGCTGTTGGACTCAGGTTTTGCAATATAATGGTTAAGACCTTTTAAGGAAAGTGCTGAGTGTAGAAGAAAATAATTGAGTCATAAATCTTAATTGAATTGATTAGAAAGACAGGCTAGTGAAATTAATAACAACTTTTTGACATCTCTTGGCTAATATTTTGGCGAGCACCCATCAGAATGTCCCCACGAATCTTAATGTTACTGCAGACAAGTACTGCAAGCTCACTCGCCCTTTTGAAATTATTCTCTGGCTGTTTCTCATCTTTCGAACTAGTCACTTTTGCTTCACTCACTTAAATCCAAAACACAAGCAATACCATCATTGAATTTGGAGGGGAAAATATGGGTAGTATATAGGCCAATGCAAACACACAGTGCCCCCCCCGGCTGTAGGGCCAGAGGCTGAATGGCTCTTGGCTGAGCCCAGGGTAATGAGGCACACAGGAAGGCCTGGATGCCTGTGGTAAATCACCCAGAAACACACCTCTCGTGGCTGGGCTGCACAGACTGTGTGCAGGAGGGAGATGGCTTGAAGACAGAAACTGATATAGCGGCTGTAAGACATTTCTTCCCGTAGGAGGGATATTAATGTGGCAGACATTAAAAGCTTGCTTTGAGACAGAGCTGCTCCGCTGAAAAATGTTCACCTTGTGCTTTAAAACTTTCTACCAAGTGCATCACAACACCAGAGGAAAGTGTGGTCTTCAGACAAGGACACATTAAAACACTGTGTTTTGATCAGTATCAGTTTACACCCAATGACCTGGTTACAGGTTTTCTTCAGATAAGAAATTCCAGTCAAAATGCTGACTGAGACGTTGCAGAGATTTGATACCACCATAAATCAGTTTGTGAAACCCATCGCTGATATTAGCTGTTCACAGCTGTTGTTGAGGATACCTGTACTTCTCACGCTCACCTGCCTCAGGCAGATTCCTCAAAAGTGTTCACTGTAAGACAGTCTGACTGTAAATATGAAATCACTTAGAGGGAAAAGATTATTATTATTGACATCTCTATATTTTGATTGTGGGCCTCCACTAGAGTAACTTTGTGTGATTTACAGTTCAAGACATGTACTCATTTTTCTCAAACTGCTTATTATACAGCCCCTCAGTTGAAACTGACTGAAAAAGGCAATATTAGCTCGAGCTCCTTATGAGGCCTCCTTAAAAGCCCACATTCATCTGATTGACAGAACATCCAGAGGCATGCAGCTGTCTAAGAGGGGTTCACACATTTTCAACAATTCATCCATATTGAGGTTCTAAGGATAGAAGAAGCTCATCAAGGCAAATCAAGGCACCTTCATGATTTCGGGCTAAAATTCAAAACTTTGTTTACCCAACTTTTAAACTTTTTTATACTTAGCCCTGCTGCTTCACCTATCAAGCATTACTCAAAGTAAACAGTCGGGTCCATGTTTGTCATTGTAGAAAAATCACTTTCTTTGTTCTGAATTACTGGTGATAAAACAACTGGCACATGCATACACACCATCACCTCAGTATCAAAGGGGAAACTATTGTACTGTAGCTGTATGTTGAACATATTCCTATGAGTTATTCTGATGGCCATAATCAGAGAGAGCAATAAGATCACAGAGTGACAGATGCTTTGGTCGACCTGACATCAACTGCACACTGCATGTAAAACCTTTCTCACAAAGTCTGTAACAAACATCTAATATGATGCACCAACAATAAACATGTGTCTCTGTATAAAGCAGCAGAAACATCAGAAACAGCCTGTTTCTATTCTGAGGATGGGCTGAAGGCTTCCTCTAGTGGGCGACATCATTTGTGTGATGACAGTCAGTACCCACATCACTGCTGGTTTGATGAGTGCCAACCAGATGTGAAGCTGGAAAAGGGAGTGATCCCTTTATGTTAAACTAAACATTAAAGGTCGTGCAACTCAATTACAGAGCTCTTGAGAGCTTTTCTGAACATAATTCAAACAGATAATATTCTGTTTTAGTAGCATTTACGCAGGAGGCTGTGAGCCGCACAACAGTGTTTGTGCTGAAAAGCACCGACAGTCAACAGAGTGGGATTAAAGACATGGGAGATACACAGTGGCATTGTGCAGGGCAGGCAAGGAGTAATGGTGTTGTTTCTGGCTTGGTGGTAGACATGAGGTCAGCAGGGAAAAATTCACTCACATAGACATGGGCGACCAGGGAGGAAGTGTGTGAGAGCGCACAAGCGTGAGAGGGCATGCGTGTATGTCTGTGTGTGTCTCTGTGCAAGAAGTTTAAGAAAGTGAGTGATGGGAGTGACAGTGACAAGAAATGAGAATTTAAGAAGGGTCTTTAATCAAAATGCCAGCCAACAGTCGCCCTGGCTAAAAGCAAAAGCTTTTCAGTAGCCAACTGCCTGTCATCCAAATAAGGTCTTGGCAAATGTCAAAAGAGGGTTTATTAAGAAGGGCCAGGGAAAGGAAACAGTGTGGCTCTGATACATGCTGGCATTTCCCCTGATTACAATCAGTTGTTCTGTTTGTACAGTGCTTCAATGATAAAGTTAAAAACAGTACAAAGGAAGATAAAGGCTGCGGAGACGGGTCTGGGCACATACACAGAAAATTAGGGAAATGTAAGATATTCATATGAAGGGGTTATGCTACAGAGGGTCGCCTGGTGGTGTATTGTATTATGTTTATAAATTCAATATTCTTTATACTTTCTGTATTTACAATTGAAAACTATCTTTCTAGCAGCAATATTTGTATGACAGTGTACCTCTCTACCACGAGCTGCAGCTGGGTCTTGGAGTTCTTGATCTTGTTCTGGGCCTCCACGTTCAGCATGTCAGACGTGTTCTCCCCATTGATCTCCAAGATAACGTCACCAGGCTGCAGGTCTGCGTGTTCTGCCTTGCTGCCCCCGTTGACCTGTTGAAGAGAAGAATGAGCTCCAGTTAGGTGCTCCTTGCCCTGGGGTCCTCCTCTGAAAATGACACAAGCATATACAGCTTTGTATCTTGTGGATGTGCGGACATTCTGTCAGTGGCATGAGAAAAGGTGTTGATGAGATACCTCCATCTGCAACTCATAACACTCATAGTAAATACCAACAGACGCCACAGCATTTCACACACACATGGAACAAAGCAGTGCCGGTCAACAGTGGACAGATTCATGACACCCTTGGGGAGAAGTCATTAGTGTGACACTACTTGATGGTTTGACTGGGTCTGACCTTTGCAACCATCCTCACTGCATGTCAAAGCCAATGTTATACAACCACATCAGAGTGAATTCCACACTAATGGGCCCAAACATAACGTCCAAGCCACCAGTCTCAGTTCGGGCTCTGTGTCTCAGGCTTATACACCCAAACACACAGGCTTACTGAAACAAAGAGAGAAAATGAGAGGTTTACGCTGCAACTGCTTTAAACTTTACAGAGAAAAACGATATTTGCAACAAGCAGAAGCAGTGCTCGCCTTCCAATTAAAAACATAGGGGCAATAAAGCAAAGAATTCAAAACAACTTCTATAAAGAGACTGTTGATGAGGGTGAAGGCTATTGTCTGCAGCACTAGAGGAAAAGGGATGCATCGGGAATGCCAGTCAAATGGCTATTTGTAAGTTAAACCAAGCAAGACGGCAGAGGTACCATGCTTGTGGGCCCACTCGAGAGGCAATTAAGCGTTGCTGTGGAGACCCACAATAGTGTGTGCCTTTTCCGATCATGACACGCCTGGTTTCACATAAACTAAGAGCTGTTGGGGGTTCTTTCTTCTGCAGGGGTCTGTGTCTGAGAGAAACAGGGGCAAGCTATCTTTCAGGCCAACCGGAATAAAAGAGGGCATCAATGTCGTCTCAGTGCCAAGCGCAACCACTTCAGATAATCCAACCCTATGGTCGCTTAAGTATGTATAGGGTACGGGTGGTGGGGGTTGGAAGTTAGCCATGGGGTGAGACGAGCCATTTGTCAAACTGGATTCTGCAAACAAATTTCACTGATGAAGTTCTTCTCTCTGCAGGAACCCTTGTCACTTCAGGGAACCCTCTGATATTTGAGACAAGAAAACATGCTGGCGTTGTTTACTAGACAGAGACTTAATCAGACTCAGAGCCCATTATTTATGAGAAGACATGTTTTTCTAGCAGAAGTTGTCAAAAGGGGGCAAATAATAAAAGCTTTTGAAGGAGCTTGGAAGTCTGTTTGAAGCATTGGTAACCCGCCATAGTTTTGCCATAATTTATTCTTTATGGTCTGAGGAGCTGCTGGAGACTCTCTGGAAAAATCCAGGCTGAGGTGATGATATAGAATCAGGATGTGCACTGGGAGAACTGGGTGTCTCTGGCATGCACAAGTCCATCTACGAAACATTTCCTGGTGGTGTTTACTGTCTGCTGGCTGCTTACAGTGGTAATATTTCCGCTTCTTCTAATTGACAGTCTTGTTTCCGGGGACTGTGAAAATATGTACAGTCAAAACAACATGCATGAAGTTTAGTACAAATTTAATGATGCACATTGGCGCAGAAACTTAAATACACAACGACACGTGTGCACTCTGGGACCAGGAGCCCCCTCACCTCCCACCACCACTTCCACTGTAACTGTAATCAGTGGTTTCCTTCTAATGTAATCTACATCCATTCTATTCTAACAGGTTCAGTAGTCAAGGAAATAGGTACAGAGCAGCCCATGGACACAAACAAAGACAAGAAAAGGACCTTAGTGCGGAGGAAGTTGACTTTGCATGACATTTCTGACTGCTCTGACAAAAACAAGAGGATATAGTTTGATAAGGTGTGACGAGGTTCTACAACAACAAAGCAGCATCTGACAAGTACCTTTGATACGGTTATGGCCTTCTTGAAGTCCCTTCCTCCAAATATTCTGAAGCCCCATGGTGAAGGGCCAATCAGGTTCACCGTCAGCGCCATCGAGTGATCAGGTCGTCACGGTCACTTTTCAAAACCTTGGGGAAAAACAGATGAGTTCATGTAAATTTGACAGCAAGTAACATGTGGGGCCTACACATGTGCATGTCAATTTAATTAGAGGCCTTTGTTGGTCAGATTTAAAGGTTAAACTTGTGCATGGGGCGCTATCAAGCAAAACAATGACAAAAGACCTAGTTTGATGACATCGTGAAGGAGCTTGGGATCATGGGAATTGTTGTCTTCACCATCATTGCCGATGAAAATCATTGCCTAATACAACTTAGGCGCAAACAGTTTTCAAGGATGAGGTAATGTAAGTTTTGACGATTGTTGGAAACATTGAGAATTATTAAAGAACACACGTCAATATAATATGAAAACATAGGTCTATCTGTTTCTAAACATTTTAATGAAGAATTGTTTCATATAACATATTCAATATTTGATCAACAAGTGATGACAGTCTTTCATCTCCAGCAACACTTTGCTTCGACTGGCCTAAGTCTCGTTGACATGGATTGTGTAACCGCATCAAAAAGGAATGGGAAGAATCTGAAACCAAAGACACATGACTAACATAGTTTAAGTGTCTGCAAAGTCAAAGAGTTTCATTAAATCCAAATGTTCTTTCAAGACAAATAGAATAAAAATGCAAACAGCTCGGTGTACAAGGGGCCTAATTTTTCATTGTGTTCATCTGTGACCACTGAGTATGGTGTATGTATATACAGTATACAGTTGATTTATGGCATGTAGTATGGTGGCCCTTTAAGACCACTTTATGAGAATGGGCTACATAAATAATAATAAACAGTTGTGATGTGTTTTGTAAATCTGTAGTTCCTTGGAGGATATTTTGGATTTGAATCGTGAGTGTTTGCACGGACATTTACAGATTCTGCCATGCACAGTCTGTTTTGAATTTCTAAATGTCACACTAAATACCATGTTTATGGAGACGGCAATGTGTAGTAAAACCATGTGATGGAGTTCGGACTTTTCTACCCCTCTTGTAGACCGACTTTTCAAGATTGGCATGATTGCACTATTGACGAAAATCACATTACCCACTGGTTCGTCATTGTTTTAATTTTTCCCAGAACAAAAAACTTTATGTGAACAATAGCATGAGGTTTACAGTCAGCATTGATTATCATGCTGTTTGTGCTCTTTTAGGCTTTGGTTTATAATTTTTTTCCATCATATGTCTAGAAGACTCCATGACAAATGAGACAAACATCCTCCAGATTGCAAATTGAACTTTTAAAATATTACAAAATTATAATTAGTGACGACAGCATGATGCATTACTGCAGTACGGACAGTTGCAAATATTTTCTCTAGAAGCTTGTGAGAACTTCCCTCATTTTTGTAGATGTATGAAAATGAAGATCCACAAAGGCTGTTGGCTAAAAGGGTGTTGACCTGACAATGACTATTATGTATCCAATTCCCTGTTGTTTGACAGCCTGTGCCAGTGATTAGAATAGTGACAGCATGCACCACTGGTGTTAGCAATAAGTGAGTGTCTTATATATATTATCGCATCTTTAAAGGAAGAGGTGTCTAAAACAATATTTTCTACTGAACTAGATGTTACGTACGGTATTTAAACAATCTTCTAAAATATTAGGGGGCCAAAGCCATAGCAGACAATGTTTTTAGGCAGGGAGATGCTTTTCTTTTTGACTTGCTGATTGTGTTGCCAGGTTACCGCAGACACTGCTCATAGTTGCAGCTGAAGTTTGTTGTGAATGCGTGTGGAGACAGAGCTCTGAGGTGTGCGGTGATGATGGGATGAGCACATGCAGGTTCATAAACACATTAACACCTGCACACTGCAGAGAGAGAGAGCCACTGTGTCTATGACTGAAACTTGCCAGATTTATTTTAGACGTGCAACAAGTAATACTCATAAACAATAAGCTAAAGTATAGACTGCTTCTCTCTCTTAAAGAAAATGTCTGCATCCAAATAGTTTGCATTATCTTTATTCTAATTAAAAACACAGTCTGGGGTTGCATCAATCTTCGAAGGTTAATGCAGAACTCACCATGGCTTATACCTCAGTTGCTGTTTTTTTTCAGATCAGGACAAACTGCATCAATTATTTTGAATCTGTATGATAAACCTTCTAAATGAGTAATAAACGTGACAACATGATTACGTGGTACAGTTACAGTGGGCATTTTACAAATCAAAGATATGATTTTGCTTCGGGTGGCCTCCCTCTTGTGTTGCACTTGAAGGTGTGTGTATGGATTAGAAGTGTGAACTCCAGATGCCGCCCCCCCCCCCTGCAGATTACCTCATGAATATTCACATAAAATCCAAATTATTGCCAGAAAGAGGCTAATGCTTTTCACACTGGTCTACTCTCCTCTCTTCGTGCGATAAGACTCTGGACTATTTATATGCAGTCTGACGAAGTATTGATAACCAATATTTCACAAATTTGAGTTTTTTTTATTGGACTGATACTTAAAAATTAACCAGGCAGGTTTTATCTCTATACAAAAGGAAAGCTGGCAGGTTATGTAATCTGTGTGGACCTGAACATTAACACTGGTAACACTGACTTTAGAGTAAAGCACAATCACAGAAACATAAAGGAGTTTAGCAGATCAGTATATAATAATTAATAATAATTAGGAGATTAATTTTTACTTTTGAACTTTAACATGATTCAAAGTACACTGAGCTATGTACTGTAATGCAAATTAGTTAAAGTTATCAATGAGGCTGACAATGCAGAATAATGAAGACAAAGGAAATCACAGTCAAAAGGGAAGTGGATCCAGGATATCAGCCACGACGCTCTCACAAATACCTCCAAACACTGGCTCATTTCATCATCTGCACATTCCACAAGTGTTTGGGGCCAGCAGTGCAGACCCAGTTACTCATTAGCAGTCTGGGCCAATCAGCAGGGTTACTGGGCTCACCATTATTAACGTCTCTTAATTGCTGTGGCCTCAAGAAATAAGTGTAGTTGTGATAATGACAGGGAGCAGCTGACCCTAAACTTTCCCAGCCTCTGAGGATGTCAAATAGTTTCATGAGCCCCGGCAGCTTCTCCTATAGAGCACCAAGCACCCTGCTAATTCTCTGTGTAAATGTCCACTGTTCACATCGTAACAAACGCTAGTGGCGGATGATGTCAAAGGGAAAGGATGGTGAAAGACTGCTGCAGAGCTAACAGACAGCACAGTGGTGGTGAGGATAAGTGGCACACTCATGGTCTGTGCTTAATTGGCCACTGATGAGGTTTCAGGACTGCACTGCTGCTCATATAAAACAAACTGCTGAACACAGTTTGATGAAAGTCTCCGCACACAAAAGTAGTGCTGGGCAGCTGCCAGGATGCATAAAAGGTGAATTCTGTTCTGGTGACATCTCGCTGCTTTTGCTGGCAGCAATACACACACGCGACACAATGAGAAAAATTCTAGTCATGAAGTCATTTCTGTGGCTTGCAGCTCAGCATTAGCTGCACACAGCAGGATGTCAGCGTGAGGACAATGCAAACTCGTACTGTAACTGTAGTAAAATACTTACACCGACAGATTTATGACTTACATGCATAACTTCATAGCGACAAACAGTGAGGTGTTAATACTGACATAGAAAGAGGCAGCATCCTCAATTCCTTGACAGATGTATTCTATGAAGTCACCTATCTGACTTAACGCTGATACTTGGGCTTTGCTTATGTGCCTCACTTTGTGGAGGAGACTGAGATCATTTATTTCTATGCAAAGCTTAACTTTGTTAAAATGTTACAAATAATTACATTTTATTTTTTGTTTTCTTAATAGTACCTAAAGAACTTGTTGGCATAGCAACCATACCTTAAAAACTGACTCTTTGTTACAATGCTATTGATTGATGATTTTGTTGATTGCATCATTTCTTTCTCAAGTTTATTTGAAATTATCAATTTGATATCCATCTTCTGAATGGAAATAGGACTAAAGTATACAATATATAGCCTGTACATTTTCTGTTCCTTATTTAACATCAAGAACAACATAAAATGGTTTCAGTAATGTTAGTGACTGTTAAGAGGTGGAGTGATATGCTATAAAAAAGGTATCACATTTGTGGTGAGTGTTAGCTTGCCCTACAAATTACAAAGATAAGGCTGTCCCCATGCTGTTTTACCCACTTAAAAAGGTAGTTTAATGCAGTAAGAATTATTACATTATTATATGATAGTTCAGTTAGATTTTTACATCCATGCCTTTCCTATACTGCTTATCCTTCATGGGCTGCGTTGGGAGCTGGAGCCAATTCCACATGAAATTAGGCGAGAGGCTGGGTACACCCTGCCAGCATATCACAGGTCATACTCACAGTCTCCAATTAACCAAACCCCATATCGGCACGTCTTTTGGAATGTGGGAGGGAGTTCTCACACAAACTTAAGGAGAACATGCCTAACTGGGATTCAAACCAGGAATCTTCTTGATGTGACAGTCACCACAGTGTCGCCCCAGTAAGATTAGTTCACTGATCAGTAGATGCAGCCCCGGGATTCTGTCAATTTTGTTAATGAGGGCGGTTGAGGTACATCTCCATATTTTTTTTGTCCTTCAGTATCTAACAACGCATTGTGCCAGGAGAGTACAGGCCATTTGATCTCTAAAGACCACCATGTTTCTCCACTACCGAGCTGCTAAACCTACAAATGAAACCTGTTTCTATGAAAAGCTTTACTGACCCATAATGGCTTAAATTGAAACACTGCGTGGAATGTACAGGCACAGCTCATTAGCTATTAGCATCAGCTTGAGACTGACTGACAACAATATTTGGATTCACAAAGACACAAATCTCTGTTCTGCTACTCTGCACATGAAGCCCGTTTTGAGATAGCAGGATTGATGAGATATTCAAAAATGTAAACAAAACCATAATCAGCAGTTGGCCCAGACTGTATTTCAGTATCCAGGGACATTCTCGTTCTAGCCTGTCATGTCCATAAGTCAAATATCTTGTCACATCTATGTGAGATTGGCCCTACAGGCAAAAAAAACTGATAGTGGAGGTATGAAGGGGAAGAACAGGCCCTGTGTAATGTTGGATCCAGGACCCGCTGCTCCAACATGTAGAGAGCTGCAAGGTTTTCATTTACAAAGGATTATAAGTTACATACTGCTAATGGTAAAATATTTATTAATGTAATGAATTAACATTATTTTGATATTCTACAAGTTTCTAACATTGCTGATAGTAATGCTGCTTCTTAAGATACTGAAACATGTTAAGTAGTACAGCACAAATCACAAATAAAAACTCTGTCATGTAGTGTTTGCTGTCAATTTTCTGAGAGTGAATGCAAACAGTATTACAGGTATTCTTATTTGTCTTTGACAAGAAATAAGAGAAGACGCTCACTACAAGCCTGAGCGCAACTCCCTGGTGATGAGGGGCCGCAAGCCTGAGTGTCCTTACTCGGAGGCTCGTAAACAAATAGTAAGACTGAACTGATGTTAGAACGTTTACTGTAATGTGTACTTAAAAAGTATAGTCTGAGCAGAAGGAGTGAAACCTGCTAACACAAGCCTGAAACAAGATGGTGTAATCTACCGTGTGCAGCAAAAATGTTGACTCACCACAGATGAGTCATTAACTTTGATCTGCACGTTGCCACAACAGAGTTACGGCAACCAGCTGACAGTTATATTAGTTTCTTGTTTTTTTTTTAAATGCAAAGAATGTTTAAGTGTCATAACTTTCATTATATTTGACAAAGCTAATCTGGAGAACACCTCATTAAATCCAAGGAATGAAACATTGGGGAGAAACAAGTTGTTACCATATGCACTGTAGTAGAAAACATGTAAACTGAAGGGTATTAAGTTTAGTAAGTGGATCACTGCTTCCTCAGAGTAATAAACTGTCTGGCAGCCAAACCTGGCCACCTACATCCACTCTTCACCTCCTTCCCTGAATCACCAGAGTATTTAACTGAGACAGTTTTATTTCTCCTTGAACTCCGAGCCAACATCTTCTGGACTGAAATGAACAAGCATGGACTCTCCGGCATGCCAATACTGAACGAATAGCTGATGATCATAGCAGACACAGTACATTCAACTGAAAAGTTGCGCTCAGATGAACCACTGTAGCTGCAGGGGAATATTCCTGGTATGAATCACACTTGTCAAAGCTCTCGCTGGTGGCCGTATGCCAGTGTGAACCTTTCACAGCCCACGTCAGTGATGAGGCCGGCTGTTGTTGACTCTACCCTGTGTGTCACGCAGTGCAGAGGCTGGCCGAGACCTACCTGGACACACACACCCACTGAATAAAAAAAGAAGAAGAATGCAGCAGTGAGCCTCTCCCTGGACCGGGCACACTGCTGCAACATTCTGTACATTCTCAAAAATCACACCCAGCTGGTCAGATGTAGCTGCAGTCACCAAGGAGATGAGAAAATAACAAAACAATAACAAATTATGTCAAAGGGGTGTTGGTTGACAAGCTTCTGCATCATCATAAATGGCTGCTATCACTAATAGCCCATGTATCATCAAGATAATTATAGACTGAGGTGTGTAATTTTTGTGGGTTACTCCCTTTTCAATGAAAAATGTAAGGGTGTGTGCTCCTGTAGCAGGCGAGTGACGATTCTGAAACCAGGACTGAAACGTACAATACAAATATTTCTACGGTCTCTAGTCGTGAAACAGTATGACAGAGTTGAAGGTGCAGAGAGAAAGTCTATGTAATGACATCATAAATGCAGTGCAGCAGATCAACGTTTGGGATTTTTGTATTAATTTGAATGGCCAACAACATTTTAGAAAAACCAACAGCAAATTTAAACACCAGCTTGTATGTAAGCTGGTTTGTCAAAGTAGCATAGAACCATATTCAGCTATTTTTCAACAGAGGTGGTGCCTAACTTAATCTATATCAAGTCAGTCATCATATACACAAATATGTATCCACAGATATACTAAATGGACTAAAATTAGATCAAATATTCAAAATAGGCTTGTTTTACAAAAACAAAATTGCAGCTACAGACCCTCACTAATAGGGGGTGCTGCAGCCCCCTACTTTGTTGTCCCAGTGTTCTCTTTACTTGACAAAAGTGAAATTATTTCACTGTAATGCAAGTTAATCGCAAAATTATCGTTTAATTTAATTTTAAGTTAAGGGTATACATTTTGTAAATATCACACATCCATAAATATCTATAATTTCTTGAAGAAATATTCTGACCACTTTGCTGCAGCACTGCTGTAGTGGACTGGATTGTCTCCACTGTGATGTTTGGCTGTAACAAGGCAAAGACACTGTGGTACTGGCTCCACTTATCTCCCTCTGCATCATCATCATCTGCAGATCATATTACTGCTGTTCACACTGAACAGACTCCACACACAGCTGCTCCGCAATCAGGACAGTATACCACATCCTCTGCATGCACCATGACACGCTTCGCACAAAAAGGCACACACCAAGCACCATGTTGTTCATTAAGTGCACACTCTCTTTGAAGATACTGCTGCAGCAGAGATTTGTCTCATATAGAGATGCTCAGACATTTTTTGGAGGTTAGAGACGTCCTGTCACACAAGCTTTGATGTCAAAGATAACTGACTTCATCACAGAGAACAGTCAGTTCAGGCCCCAAATAACAAGAAAACAGTGAAATTCATTAAAAAAAACTGTACTTTAAAACTTCATTTTCATACACTCAATAATTTGGAGTTAGAAGGTAACAAGCCTGCCATTTACCCATTTTCTCTAAAAGCCACTGCTTTGCTATGTCCAAAATTACAGTGGTCTGGTTTTGGTTCCTGGATGACTTTATCCTGTCTGACTAAAAACATAGTGTTCGTTCTCGCTCTCTCTCAGAGAAAAAAAGAAAAGCCATCAGGAAACCAACACAATCTGAAGTGAGGGGAGGAAAGCTCAAGCATTTTTTAAAAAGGCAGTTGGGCACAATCACATAGGAGAAGTTAGACAAACAGCAGGCGGTGGGGGTTTGAGCACACGAGGCCTCACTGGGACTGTTCTGCATTACAGGAGACACCTCAAGCAGTTACCCACCTGCTGAGCTCACAAACCACCTCTATTTGTTTTTTGAACACTCGATTAGGTGAAGTGGAGGCCCAGCCTTTGTCTAGACATTTTAAATGGAAACAGGGAGAAATAATTAAAAAGTGAAGGCTTCAACTTGAACTTTAAGTGGACTTGGCCGATCCAGAGTCATCATCCTTTACCAGGCCACGTTAAAATGGAAAATATAATCACCTGTTCGTTAAGGCAACACTAATACAGATCCCTGAGGCTGCAGCTGGTCCAGACCCTCCACACATCGTCCTACCAATATAAATGTGCAAACTGAACCTCACCTCATCTTCTCAATACAGATATATACACAGGGTAGAGCTTAATTAATTCAATTCAGTTCAATTTGTCTCAACAGTATCTCAAGGCACGTGACATAGTGAAGTTGAGACCTCACTAAACTTCAGAGAAACAGTTCCCTCGATGAGAAAGTACTGGTGACAGTGGAGTCGTAGATCTGGGAAATTAGACTATTTAAATTTAAATATATAACTAATGCATTGTGTAAGCAAAGGGAGGAGGTCCAACACATAATTGATCTGCCTCAGATTTGTAAAATGTCCATAAAGAAGAGTTTAAAACCTTCAATCAGAGGCAGAAATCAGTCTTTACACTTACAATAAACACTAATGTGACATCTCTTGCGTTAATAATCAATATCAAGTGATAAACATGTTATCTTGGTATCATTTCAGTTCATACTGTTCTATATTCAGGAGCAGACTGGAAACCTGGACCTGGTGTGAGCTGAAGTTTGCCAAGTCAGTTCAGACTGAAGTTCATCGTTAGACAGATACTAGAGCATGAAGGTACTTTGCTCAAGTCAGCATGAAGCTGATCTTCTCTTTAATGTCCCCACTCTTGTCATGAACAGATATGTTATCACAATAAACCACTAACTTCATTAATGGCGCCATGTCATAAAACACAAGGTACGAGGAGCTGAGACACTTTGAACCAGACTTACCGAGGTGAGGGCGGTGTGACTGAAGGAGTCTCCTCCACCTGCTGAGCGTCAGTGTTCGTCCTCCACACACTCACTCACTCACTCACTCACTCACTCACACACACAGTCTTCACCTCAGCACCGAACAACCAGCGCCTCCACTCAGCGGGACACAAACACTCAGAGCTCCCTCAGCAGCAGCAGTGAAGCTGGGAACTCCTCGTCTCCTCGTCTCCTGCTTCACGTCCTCGCGTCCTCACGTCACGGCGAGCACCAAGTACACCTGAGGGTGCGCGCAGCTGATCAACGACTGCAGCGCGTTCGCGATAAAATGTGTCTGCCACCAGGATAAAGGTGTTTAAGCTCGTGCAGCAGAGAGGGGCGTGTCGAGAGGAGGGGGGGGAGGGGAGGAGAGGAGGAGAGGAGAGGAGGAGAGGAGGAGAGGAGAGGAGATGAGGAATTGAGAGGAGAGGGGAGGAAAGGACAGAAGGAGGAGGGGAGGTGGGGAGGAGGACGGTGATAATTGAGCCATTTATTACAAAACACACAGCGGCTGCGTTTTGTGTTCGCGCGCCATCTACTGGTGGAGGGGAGCAGAGCAGCACAGGCGCGTCTCGTCACCCGGCTAAGCCTAGTTTATGCTAGTGTGTGTGTGTGTGTGTGTGTGTGTGTGTGTGTGTGTGACTTGATAACAATTGAGGAATAACAATAAATACATACATTGATTTATACACAAATACATACATTTACATTAAAAAATAGAACTTGTATTTTTCATCTGAAATGGTTAATTAATTAATTTATGTGTATGTTTATAAATAAGTAGGTTTATTTTTAAACCCCTGGAGAGAATGTCCAACCAAATGTTCATTTAGATTCTCTCACTGATTAGATTTGGTTGCTCTAAGGTCTTGAACATGATATCTAAAGTCAAATTCTGATCACTTGTCACTTTGACTCAAATATGACCTGGTTAGATTTGGTTGGTCAAAGGTCACAGTGACCTTGATGAGCCTGGAAGTAAATGTATGTAGACATGCGGTGACACACAACTGCAGGGCAGCATTTCTAGCTATTTCATGAGCTTGAAAATTCCAAAATGAAATAAATAAACTTTTCTGTCATGTGATATGTGATTCCATATGAATATCTGTATTTCCTGTTAGTCATCTTCACCCATGCTGTTGTTGAATTAATACAGAAAGACACACACAAGAACACAAACTCATTTCAACATCACTCTGTAATGTATAACTGCTTTAGAAAAAATACGTACCATACATATGAGATACAGATTTTTAAAAGCAAATATATATTAATTGGATAAAATGTTACAGTCTGTACAATCACCACCTCTGTCTACTATATATGATTCATTATACATGATTTTTTTAAACAGTGAAATCATGAATATATCAAATAAAATGACTTCGTGATGAGGATTTGTAATTAGGCTTAGAGAGACAACACTCGTCAAAGGCTGCACCGGCGAGAGAAAACACTGTGAGAGCTGTGGTAGCAAATGTGGCAGAAATTCAGGGGCTGGAGCTCAATACAGGATTAAAAAACTTAATGTCATGGACGGTTGGATTTGGCACATACAGCATTACTTGAAAACAATTAAGCGTTTGCTGTGGAGGCAAAGAATAAACTTAAAGCTTTTCAACACAGATGATCAGGTACAACTTTTACAGCAAAGACCATTATCCCCCTCTTACTTTTCACTTTTGGCATTTCACTACATAGCTTGATGGACAAACATAACATAAAAAGGCAGCTCTTTGAATAATGAACACATTTCCTTTTCGAAACAAGTGCATGCTGTAATTATAGTTCCTCTTCTGCAAAGCCTTAAGAAGGCTGTAAACTTATCTCGACATCTACAGATGTTCATGTGGTTTCTGCAATCTTGCCCAGGGTATTTTCAGAGATCTGAAAGAAAATCTGGGGGGGTATATTTGAAGGAAACATTAGTATAAAACAAATGCACAAACACAAATGTCCAATTCTCATTCAAAATTCTCAGCAGTGGTTTGGTGACAGTACTGTGGTGACTACAAAAGCCTGACTATGAGGACATTGGAAGGAATCGTGTTGCTCAGTGGGAAGGAATGCAGATTTTCCTGCAGCAAAGGTTCCTGGAACAAAAACGGCCGTTTGCTTCTGAAACTGTATCGTCAGCATTCATTATTTCCTCTCTAATAGTGTCTGTGAAAACATTCTCCAAGTCTCAGAGCAACACACACACATAAGCACACACCCATGCAGGGAGGTGAGACACCACACAGCGTCCCTGCCTTCACCTCTGCTCTGGGAGGCAGAGGGAACATGCAGGTCTGACTGAACCAGGCAGGAGTGAGGTGGTGGGTGACGGAATGAAGAGAAACTGTAGGAATCAGAGCAGGATCTGCTGGAGTGTGCGGCAGTGATTGTTTGAGCTCGTATGAGTCCAGATGGACGTGGGCAAGCAATGAAACCTGGAAGTCAAACTGGTGCCACATAGTTCCCGGGAAAAGTCCCAAAAGCACGAGTCCGTTCTGACGTACCTACAGAGAAGAGAGCACAGGTTGTGGTCACACAATATAAACACACACATTCAAACACATATTGAAAATCTAAAACAATGTACAGTTTACCATGGCAATTATATCTGCAATGTTTCATGGTGTCCACTAGAGGGGCTACTGACACCACAAAACTGATTATATTGAAAAAATACTTATTATTTATCTAATAATTTGTGTGTGTGTGTGTGTGTGTGTGTGTGTGTGTGTGTGTGTGTGTGTGTGTGTGTGCACTTTCCACATTGCTGTACAATCTACAGAAGGGAACAAATTAAAGGAAACACCTGAATAATTTACAAATCGTGGGACCAATGATAAGGAAATTGTTCCATTTGTCACCCATCTTTTAAAAAAGCCCCCTTCACCATGTGGTTTTCACAGGATATATATTTAAGGAGTTAAAGTTTTCAAATAACTCTTTATTCTTACCTACAAACCAGCCATCATCACATTTCTCCATCACTTGTACAATGTCTCCTTCTCTGAGCTCCAACTCGTCTGAATTCTGTGGTCTGTAGTTGTAAACAGCTTTGTATCTAAAATTAAGAACATAAAATAAACACGTGTTCCGAGCCACAATTTCAACAAAGCTGTAAAACTGGTCTGCACTGCAACAATGTGAGCAAACAAGAACATTTCAATCTCAAGACGTACGGTTGGCGTTGCACCACTGTTGAAGTGGAGTTGTTTGGGAAGTGTGTTTGCAGCAGGGAGTTGACATGTGGATTAGACGGAGCAGCTTGGTTTGGTATTGCACCCTAAAAATACAGAAACCTCATGTCATGAATTACGAAATGAGGAATGATGAGCCACACTCTGGTCAACATAAACAGTAACACCATGGGTGAGGACGTGCAGCGACTTTCTCAGAGAGGCAGTGAGAGCAGACCTGCGAGGGTTCAGTGTATCTGGAAGTGTTCGCTGCTGTGGCTCCTGATCTGTGTGCAGATGCTGAGGACTGAGTGGAGGGGGAAACTGCTCTGGCTGCGGAGCTCTGGTTTGGCAAGTGTGTCCCAGCCCAGTGGTTGTTCTGGTTGGTGGGTGAAGCAGTTTTGTAGGTGCTGTGCGGCCACTGATTTGCCATTTCTCTGGGTGCTGTTGTCTGGGTGGGAGAGCGTGACTGTGAAGCTGGGTAGCTGTAAGGTACAGGTGAAGATGGTTTCAGGGGGGAGTGCTCAGGTCTGGGGCTGAGGGAGGTGGGGGAAAATGGTGAACGGGGTGAGTGGAGTGGACGTCCTGGACTCTGGGGTCCAGGGGAGACGGGAGACATGGGGCCTGGTGAGTAGTCGTCTGTGGAGTATTTGGTGCGAGGCATCTTGTTGACCTGGACGTAGTTGGCTGGGAAGATGCCGCTCCGGCTGGTCCCTGAGATCCTCCCTTCCATCCACTTTTCATCAACTTGCCTGGTAATATTGATCACCTCACCCTGAGGAGACATAAAGAGGATTTTGAACAATTAACAATTACACAAACAGTTAACGACCACAGCATCAGTCTTACATCGCAAACCTCTGAACATGTTATGGATGTTTTTAAATCTGCACAGAGGAGCTTTTCACTCTGACCATCTTTACTGTTACTAACTTTTAGTTTCTGACAGCATGAAGCCACTTTTCATTCCCACATTGTATACAGTATAAGTGTACCCCTGGTGCAAATTCCCAATTTTAGTTTTAATAATAATTTAAAAGACAAACTGTGTAATATTTTGGGAAATATGTTCATTACTTTATTATTATGAGAATTAGATTAAAAAGATTCATATCACTCTTCATCCTGTCTGTAAATATGCAATACCATTGGCTCGCTCATTGGCTATATCGTGATGACTGATTAGTCAGATATTATTATACAGTGGAGTCTTGTCATCACTACCATGAAATCATAACAATCTTAAATGTCAGTTAATGAGCTGAGGCTCAAGTTGGGGGATTTTGTTACTATACTTTTGGAGATTTACACAAAAATGTCTTGGCATAAACACATATATGACTAATGAAAAGAACAATCTTACAGAAAATTAGATGAGAAAAATGATATCACAACTGAAGCCAGAGTCATTAATCGTTTAGTTTAGCTCAGCACAAGGGGAAGAAACAGCTAATCCATCAACCAGTGCCTCCAACACTCACTAATTAACATGCTCACATCACCAAGCATCAATGTCTCCAATTTGTACAACAACATGTCAACAGTTTAGCTTGGGCCAATCTGTCAGAGCCTCACAGGATTGGATCAAATTACTTTAACACATAAGAAACTTTGCCAACTACCATTTATTCTCCTCCATATAAAGAGCCTGGTTTATTATAAAAACTGTGAACACTAAAATAGGTTTTTGTGTTATCTGTTGTCTTGCATGTGATTCTTGTGCTGAATCTCTGGTCAATGTATCTGTGCAAAATGTTCACATGCATCAAGTCTTATATAAATATATATATATTGATATTGTGATGTCTTGCTATTTGTTTATTGTTGTCACATTGTTCCTCTTGAGCTGTTGCCCTTGCTTTCATGTAAGACAGATATGTGTGTCTTTATAGTTTCCATTACTTATATTTTGTCTGTATTTTCAGTGGTTTTATTCCTAATGTATGCACTTTTATTCCCTGCCCAGGGACTACAGATCAAACTTAGCCTCTGTAGCTAACTCTGGACATATTTTCAGAAATATTATAAATATGCACTGTCAAATAAAGTAATAAAGTAAAGCAACAGCTGCGCTCAGCCTTTGTAAGTTCTCGATGAGGAAGGAAAGCATTTTCCTGTCTGTGGCTGCTCCAATGACCAGCGAGGTTACTCACTTTACGAAAAGACAGTTCAACTGGTAGGTCTGCGTTGAAGTTGTACAGAGCCACAGCTTCTCCATAGTCCAACACCTGGAGAGTGGGAGACTTGATAGGTGTCGGCTTCTCAGTAGGGGGAAGAATCTATGAGGGGAAGAAGAAAAGTTTTTAATCACATGGGTTTAGATTTAAAAAAAACACACTGCAGATCAAATGTGAAACATTAAATAATTCACCTCTACATAAGATGTGGGGAAAATGCCAGCTCTTCCATGATGTTCTCCCTCAAACCAGTTGGCATCAACCTGCCTGTGGATGTAAACAATGTCGCCTTTCTGCAGTGTGAGCTCCCTGAAGAAAAGAAGAGAATTTAGATTTAATCCAGAGTTTTAAATCTGATATTTCCATAACTTCATACTTCCTTTCAGCGATGTAGATGAGTACGTATGACAGGACATGTGCGATCATTTTACCAGCTCACAGTGGAACTCACTTGGGGGACTGAGCCTGGAAATTGAACTTGGCTCGCGCTGCTTTCATCTGGAAAAAACAAACAAATTCACTTAGCGGTCATTTGAACAGATGCCCTTATCATATGAACAATTTAGGGTCTATTCAGATCACAAAAACAAAAATCTTTCCCAGCCCTTCACGTCACACAAAGGTCACAAACGCACCTTCTTCTCATCTTTCTTTGGCGGCAGCTCCATGGTTTCATTTGCAGGGGAGAGACGTTCTACTGTAGAGCACAGTGAAATGAGTGGAGTCTAAAACATGCTACTTTGTTCCACACATGTTGTTTTTGAACGTGTTGCTATAAATGCAATCACAGTCTTGACGGCCAAAGTTCTAAAGGGATCTTGCAATTTCCAGGAAAACAATTGGAAAAAGCTAATCTGTAATCAGTTCTTTTGAGTTTCACTTCCTTTTTTTTTTGTGGGCTTCCTCCACACCCATCTGCATCTGAAGCACTTTCTCTTTCTACAGGAGAAACACTGCAAAAGCTTTCCGTGATCACATCAGCCTCATCTAAAATGTAAAATACCAGAGCAGGAGACAACAGAGGCAATGAAGGAGGATCCTGAGACCGTCAGACTACATTAGTTTACTTCAAGATTTTATCAGATACATAAGCAGCCTGATCAGCTGATGGCTGGCTCACTGAAAGTGCATGTGTTCTTGTGTGGGATCAAGAAACTTGTGGAGAGTACTGACAGAAATAGACTTTAAATAAGGGTTCTTTTCAAAATCATTATCAAATGGAACAGTTGGTTTATTTGCATGTGTGTTGAGGAGAAAAACAAACTTTATTTACCACATGTGGAAGCAGAAGCCAGTGACGTGCCGACAGAGCGATGGACAGGCTGCTGTGATGCTGGTGAACTGCTGAACAAGTCAGGAAATGATTAGTGTTTGATATTTACATTACTGTCAATGTGTCAGCCAATGAGGAAGAGGGGTTTCAAAGGGCAGACAGACACACACACAGTGTGTGTGTGTGTCTGTGTGTGTGTGGTTTTCCTGCAGAAGTTTGCAGCTCCTGGATTTCATACATTGGACAGAGATGAGACAAACAATCACACAGTCTAAAAGGACGTGTCGATGATACTGTGTGACTCGTGTTGTTATCTTTCAACTGAGAATCTGGATTGGATGAGGTTTGCAGTATAAATTATCTTCACAGCCGTGAAACTCAATTCATGATCAGAATCACGAGTCTGGTTTTTTTTTGTGCCTGAGTTAAGAATGAACCCAAAACCCCCCAAAAAAGCTTCCTGCAGGGCTTCCTCCCAACTCATTTGCATATTTCCAGCCAGTGTTTGAAATGATTCCAGGGTCTGCAGCTGGATGTGCACACACACACACACACACAGCTCGTCCGGATAACAGGAAACTGCAAAAACAAATGGACTGTTTCTTTGCTCGCTGATGCAAGATTTAATATCATACGTCCTTAGCAACAGACTCTTAAAAACGTTAAAGCCCCTTGTCCCACCTCATCAGTGAGGTCAAAACCCATGAGATCAACTTCGCAAACAACAGCGAGAATCCGCCAAGAATGCGTCACACACACATGGTGAGAAATGTGGAATGCTGTCTGCTGTTTGAAGCAACAAATACTGTACTTGAGCTTGTTACAGCTCACCAGCCTCCTAAGAGCGTCTAACGCAGAGAGTCACCTGATCAACTAACAGGTAGCCCGCAAAGCATTACTGCTCGGTCCAATCACAGTGCTCGGTTTCCTAAAGCAGGAAGCAATGGGCAGTTTCTTCTGCTTGATGAGGCGAAATCAAAGTAGATTAAGAAGCCAGCTGTTGTGCTCGGAGCTCTGTTATGTGGAGAATGACCCAGGCTTCCCCATTAACCTGCCCTGCATGTCTCCATATAATACAACCACCACTTTAATAGCTACTATGCATCTCCATCAAAAATAGGATTTACATTTAATTATGATTAAAACTAGTTCTGTCCGTCTCCCTGGACTCCACTTGTCCACTTGTTGATGCATAAACTACATCCTGGCAGCACAGAGGAATAAGAAACAAGAAAAACTTAAGAATAACTACAAATAAGTAGAAGAAACATTTCACATTCATAGTCAGTATAAAGGCCCTGACTCTACTAATAACTGTCCTGTATGTGTAATCTGCGAACTTTGAGCACAATGATACAATAGCACTCTGTCATGAAACACAACACAATTAATGCAGAAAATCACTTTGTTTTCACTCTTTCAATGGAATCTACTGTATAAAATGCATTTTGAATAATAAAAACATGGTTAAAGGGGCAGTGAAGTCATTATGACAAACTCTTTATCAGTAGGAGTGATCATACCACATTGCTTTCTTCAGGAATGTTGTCACTGACCTGTAGTTTGCAGTTTCAGCTGCTGGATCCCGGCCTCTGGCCTCCTGCAAGCAGAGTGAGCATTAAACACACGGCACTTCTGTATCTCACAGCTCGGAGGAAATCTCACAACAACTCAGACAAAGTAGAGGTGCTGACCACTCCCATGGGAGCAAGAAATCCCCTGGGTCCTATCCTCCTTGTGCTAGAAGCAGCACCACTCATCATCTGTCTGGGCTGCCTGTGATCTCAGAAACATTTCAGCCCATGAAGCTGATTTGATAAGACAAGAATCAGGCACAGCATGAGAATCTACAACAATTTTTTTGTCAGGGTTACATCCAAGCTGGTGAAGGATTGCAAGGGGAATTTCAAAATCAAAAATTTGGATTTAAGGCTGATGATTTGACTGATTCGAAAAGTTCTTCCTCCTTGCCAGCCAGATTGCTGGGGGGGTGGGTTGTTTGGGGGTGGTTGGCGTGCAGGGGGGGTGATTAACACAGCAGATCAATCGGAGTGCAAGGCAGGCAGGCGATATCAGGGCTGTCATCCAGGTCACAGAGGGAGAAACATGTCATACGTGATCAAAGCTTGAGCAAGCAGAAGGATCTCACTGACACACAGGCTTTCATTGGGAGTGGGATGGGGGGTGAGAGTGGAGGTGGGATTCTGCTAGAACTGAGGAAGGAGGGATGCTTCAGCAGAGAGAGTCAGGAGGGGGGCTCAGTACCTCACCCCGGCCTCGATGTTGCTTCTTCTGGGAAAGCCTCCTCTCCAGGCCCTGGATCTCCGAGTCCAGCTCAGCCTCAAACCGACTCAGCTCAGAGACCAGGCTGGCCTGAGCCCAGAGGAATGGTGGAGTTGGAAGGGGAACAATTAAAACAAAAGTACAGAGTCTGGTGTTTGGAGCTAATGGTGTCCCTTATTCAATCGTTTAAAAATGTCAATCTTGGTGGAGAGAAAAAGCCAGAAAGACAGAAATGAAAGTCAAAGCTGCTCACCTCAATAGAAGGAGACTTTGATTTCTCAGGCTGTATCTTCGGGGACAAATACGTCTGAGGAGATAAAAAGAAAACAACATTTAGTGTTTGAACTTGCTCACATACACCTACCAACCAATGCTGGATTATCAAGCAGGCACTGTCTCAGCCTCTGGGGGCCCATTAAAAAAAATTGTTTGGGAGTTTTCACCAATGTCAACCAATTGGGCTCATATTTTCCTTTGTCACTCTAACAGTTAAATCCCAGTCATACTGCTACGATAACTTTTGATCTATGCCAAATGGGTTAGTTTTTCACCTCTATCTGTTTGTTGGTTTGTAAGCAACATTACATTAAAACAAAACAAAGCGGATCTCCATGAAACGTGGTGGAAGGACGTGTGGGTCAGGGAAGAAGGTGAATGCAGGATTTTTCTTTAGCATTGTGAGACATTTTAAACATGTTCACAGTTTTCTCAGGGAATAACCCATGGATGATGAAAAGGTCAGGCTGTTTTATGAACAAGACTTTATGTATTCTAACAGCCAAGGGCATTACTTTGGGTTGAATGTTGGGTGTGTT
The DNA here is from genome assembly GCF_024713975.1 of Paralichthys olivaceus. Lineage (NCBI taxonomy): Eukaryota > Metazoa > Chordata > Actinopteri > Pleuronectiformes > Paralichthyidae > Paralichthys > Paralichthys olivaceus. The sequence goes on from NC_091096.1 coordinate 17,663,758, forward strand.
GAAGTTAATTATTATTATAGTTGTATTATTTTTCAGCAATGAATAATCGCTTGATATACCTTAGAAATATCACTAATAATGTGGCAAACTAATACTAGCTAGTAGCCCAAATAGCTACAATACATTTAGGGTAAAAAGTTAGTGTTAGTTAGTGCTGCAAATGAATATACTCTTTATACTCTGCTCTCATTGTTTTTATCTGTAAAAACCTTGGCTGAATGTCTCTCTGAATGCTAAGACCCTCCCCTCACTCGAAGTCATCTTTGCCACCATCACAGACTGTCGTGTCCCTGTGAAGCAGCACAACACCTGATATGGTCTCTTTTTTCTTTTTTCAATGCCGTCCAAAGGAAAGAACATTGGCCACTATCATAGAGAGGAAATTAAATGAGTCCCCATGCTGTGAGCCATTATACACCACAAGAGGTTAACACCATAATACAGATCACAAGACACTTCAGCTCCCGTGGGGGAGTGGAAACAAAGATTCCTTTACTCACAGGCGCAGACACACAGAACAATATGCACCAGATCTGGGACAATGTTGCAAGAGCCGTTAGAAAAACTCGAGAGGTGTTTAAACACAGAGAAACTACGCGGCTGCACGCACAGTTTCTGCGAGACAATAAATTACCCCCAGAGGTAAACAAATACTGCATGAGTCAACGTGTCACGGGCTAGAAACGATAATAAAAATACTGATCGTGTCTTTTCTTGTCTCTAAATGAATGAAAGAATTAAAGGAGCGAGCACACCTCATCTGGTACACTGGTGAATGATCACACTCACAAGTCATTAGAAAGCTCGCGTGAGAACATGAAACACGAGGATTTAAAGTCTTAATCCTTAAAGAAAAGGTGCACATCCTCAAACCTGTTTTTAAGATCCACACTGGAGTAAACAGTGCGAGACCACAAGAAGAATTCCTGTGATTGGAGCTAACACTGATGAAATACAGAGGATCACGCAGAGGCATTTTATTCTGCTGGAATCAGAGTGACATCACAGCTTATTTTTTAACTCTGACTGCATGTGAGGTCGTACCTGGCTCTGGATCTCTGAAGTGCTGTTCTTTCCCGGTTCAAAGTCGAATATGCTCTTCGGCTGAGGGTGCTGCTTTCCCAGGTCTGACAGCTTATCTACATCCTCGCTCCTGAAACACAACACCCCACGCACACACACACACACACCATAGACAGCAACTTAATCATGGCTTCATTGTGAACGCCTGTAAAAACAAATCCAAACTTGTCTCTCCCACACGTTTTCCCTCCACTTGGCCTGAGTTTTGGTTGGTATTCAGGTGAAGACGTCTCCTGCAGACTTTATCTGATGAGAAGTCTGAATGCATATGTGTGTGTGTGTGTTTGTGTGTGTGTGTGTAGTCTACAAGCAGTTGTTGAAAGAAATTGAAAACTATTGCAAAAATAAACATCAGTATAATGTTAAAACTCCTCTCTTTCAAAATTCAGTGGTACCATATGTACATATACTTTTCTAGTCTTGATGACCACTTAAAGTACTTCACAATACAGTTTTGTCATCCACACATTCAGACATTAATGCAGTGCATCTATGCACAACACTGTCTCTAACACATATCACTCATACACTGGTGCCACAGCCGTCAGGAGCACTTTGGCATGTGGATTGAGGGAGACTGGGATTGAACCGCTGACCTTCTGGTTTGAGTATGACCCGCTCTACCTCCAGAACCACAGCCACCCCAAGAATATATACACTGTATAAAGATGGATGACATCTTAACTTCCTCGCTTGCACTATTTAGAAATGAAGCTGAAATATCCCAAATATGCGCTGTGTATGTTTCACCCCATTTTTATAGCATCATATAACAAATTAAAAACCAAACTTACTGGAAAACATCAGCTGACTTAAACAAACATCAGTGTGATAATAATTATCTAAAATGACAGAAATCATCTTTGAGAACATTTTATTGGACATGCACTTTTTAGTTATGTCTTTGTGACTTAGAGTAGGTGGAATTCATTTATTCATCTATACTGCAGCCAGCCACCAGGTGGCGATTGAGGCCAATTGGCTCCACTCTTGGGGAGCTGTCATGTCATCCATCTTTATATACAGTCTAAGATCTTTACAGTCTTGGTGCTAAATTAAGCTAACTGGATGCTGGCTGTAGTTATATACTCATACTTTAGAGAACACAAGAGCCTCTAAGCCAGAGTAAAATAAGACAACATGTCTGTTCCTTAAAGTTTGCCTCCTGTTTCTGAGAACTCCTCTGTGTATGCTTTGGGGCCCAGGGCTTAATTTTCTTACCACAGTGTAAAAATATGCTGCTCGGGTTGACTCACAACTTTATTAAATTGCCCAGAAAATGAGTGATTGTCAATCTGTCGGCATGTGCCGTGTGATGCTCTGGCAATTTGCCTCCGTCTTCTCTTCAATGCATGCTGGGATATGTTAATCCACCCTGTGACCCTGAAGCAGTCATATCAAATCAGTGCAAACTCACCAGTCTGGTAGAGCTCCATACGGTGTTAGTCTGAACAGATTCTTGTCTGTGTCGCTGCTTTCTTCCGTGCTGGCGGATAACTGGAGCCCTGCAGATCAGTGCAGATTAGTCTTGAGTATAAACTGATTATGGATCCACGGACAAGGACAACAATGTGGACTTTGGTGAATTCACTTACTTTCGGCTGACCATTGCTCAGACTCTTCCAGCTCCAGCTCTATTAAATAAATACATAAAAGACCCTTTTTTTGAGAACTTTGACAAATTGATCAAAATATCATTGTTTTACATTCACTTGTACTCTTTCTTGTTGTGAGACCTAACCCACTTTTAGTGTTAGTGTTAGTTTAAGCTTAGTTCAGTGTCATCCAAAAAAAAAACAAATTTATAAAACAAAACAATATACTTATTCACATTCCATGAATGAATAATGAGCAGGAAGAAGATACATCTAAATCTAAAATGTAATTATATTTGAGCAACATTTTACATAATTGTACTGGGAAATTCCACATTTTCACATGAACATAGATACAAATGTAGTGTGTGCATATAGTGTGCATATAGACTTTTCAAATTAAGTTAAGTTTCAACACATGTGACTTGATGAACAGTCAGATAGTATGTTCTCTTGTATTAACTCTATAATTCTTATCACTCTCTTCTCAAATAACAAACATACCAGTGCAGGATTATTTACTTAAACGAGTCAAAGCAGTCATTCTGCAGATATTAGTTCTGCTGATATCTTAATGTAAAAGCAGCTTTCCAATGTTTATTTTAACTACTTTAGTGGAAGGTTCACCTCGGTACAACAGTGATCCCGGCTTTGCTCCAGCAGAGATCATCACCAGCACTTCTACAAGTGGTTTGTTCACATGATGAGTTACACAGCATCAGTGAAATGTGTTATTGTTGAAGAAGACAAATCACAGAGGCAGAAACGTCCCACTGAAACCTTCTCTCTGCTCTGATGCTGCCATCAACCACACAAGTAACGAGGAATGCGTTTCTATTACGCAACATGTGACCGAGAAAAATGAGGAGCTAGATTTTCAAGTGGCTGGGATCAGAATTATTGTCAGATCTAATGAAAAAAATGACATCAGACTTTAGGGATGTTTCATTATGTTTCATTTTGATTTTGCACTGGTCTGTTTGCTGGATCACCTCAGCTGTACCTGACACTGACATAGAGGAATTCACTCTGGATTTGAGTGTGTGAGAAGAGGAGGAGGAGGAGGAGGAGGAGGAGGAGGAGGAACATGCTTACCCTCTGGCTTCTTGTGGATCTGTCTGAACATGCTCTTGTACCAGTCTCTGGGCTTGTTCACACTCTGGTATGAGAAGAGAGGGGAGGTGCAGAAAGTAAACAAACCTGTCAAATAAGTCTTTGAGAAATGTAACATGTAGGATATAATAAGAGTATATTCAAACTACAAATACTGTTGACTACAAATGTGTTGTTATAGGCCTCCGTCAACCAGATGGAGGCCTATAACTCCAGACCTTTGAGTTTGACCACTGAAATCTGAACAGTCAATCAAACTAAATGTTCCAAAAAATGGAAACTCCCCAAAAAACAAAGACAGACTTTAAAGATGAAGTTCGAGAGACCAAGACATTTTTGTAAAGCCATGACCTTGCCCTTCGACCTTACACCACCAATTTGAAGACAATCCTTCGGCCATTCTTGAGATATCGTGTTCCTCAAGAATGGGACAGCCGGTCAGCGTGAGAACATAATGCCTCCGGCAACTGGCCATCATGGGTGCGGAGGCATGAAAGTGTCTTAATAATTCTATAAAGCTTGTGTTTTATTTTGAGCAGGGCTTTGTTTTGTCTTACAGATCTGGAGGCGATGGGCATCCCAGTTTCATCCACTGGACCGATTCCAGAGAACTTGATGAGCCTCTCCTCCCTGGTGGGAGCCCAGCTGCGTGGTAGAGTGGCAGAGCCATGGACACCATTGGACAGTCCACCTGAGTCACAGTCACCACAATGCAATTTTAGTATTTATGTTTCATTATTGAAATGTGTTAATTTCAGGTGGAGTATGAAACCATTCATGAGCTTTCAATCTCCGTCACGATAAACCCAGAGGTTCAAGCTTTTTCGTCAAAATATATATTACCTGATATGGCTCTTATTGGTCTTTTACCCTCTTACGTCACCTTACTGCTGTCCTTTAATGTGGACTCTCATCAAACATCAAACACACTCAAGTAAATGGATTACACTGCAGGTGTCAACTGTTTTTATTGAGCTCAGTTAACTCCGCCAAATTGTTAGGCTTATTGTAATTTAAGTTTTTATCTCACCCTATTTTTACTCTGGCTGTTTTTGTTTGAATAGATTTATTTCTTTTAAATTAAATTCTGGATACTGTATGTAAGTTTTTTTTTCTCAGCTATATTAAAAGGGAGGTCTCTACCTCAATGTATCCCCGAGTCAAAAGTTGAATGAATGAATGAATGAATGTATGAATGTGTGAATATTCTTACCATGCAATTGTGAGGGGCCATAATATGATCCAAAGCTGAGAGCTGTTGGGCCGCTTCCATTCACTTCGGAAACCTGAAGAGAAAAGCAGAATCATTCAAATCAGTCAAAATACACATCTGTAATGTAACTAACAGCTGAAAGTTTAGGACACGTCTATAGCCTGTGATGCTTGAGTTTTCCACAGGGAGGAGCACTTGTTTACTGAATCCCACTCACTCCGCCTCAGTGTTGTTATTATCACAGCCTGCAGGACATTTATCTTCATACCTTGAACTCTCCAGATGGCAGTCTTGCTGAGCTAAAAGGGCTCAAGGGAGGAGTAGGGAGTCCAGGGGAGATGACCACCTCGTGGGTCATCTCTGGAGAAGTTAGTATCTGCTGCCCTGATGAAACTCCAGCCTCCCTGGAGAAGATCAACCGGGATCCATTCGGATCATGGACCACTTCCGTAAGCTGCTAAACATGTAAGAAAAGGGGAAAATATGGATGAACAACAACGATGTGTGAACTTTGCTCCTGTCTCGTCCTCCTGCTGGCCCTGGATAAACACCACGCTCTGTAGGAGGTCATGTGGACTTGTTAGGGACGCAGCTATTCTCCTGAGAATAACTGAGCTCTGTTGGGGGGGGGGCTCTGATGAAAAGGCCTCTAATTTATTTAAAGCAGGAGCAGTGGGAAGTGGTGTTCCACCCACTTCATCATCTCTCTGGCTACAACGGCAGAAAGGCCTCATTCAAGGTGCAGAGTGGGGGCACTGAAACAGGAGAGCACCATTATGGGCCCATTAACTCCCTATTCACCGGGTTGTGCTATTCTCCAGCCAGAGGGCGGAGCGGGGGTCTGGAGGTTGGGAAAGGGTCGTCGATGGCAACCTTAAAGTCCAGCAGGGTTAGGAATAGTCTTGTGGTTTCCATGGGGATTTTTACCTCCTCCCACTTGTGATGGGCAGACTAGCCCTTGTATAGGAACGCTACATATTTCAATCAGGTGCTTTGGTCACTCTGTGCGGTTGCCAGGTCATGGGGGTCATGGGAAAGCCCCTGTGCCTCTCATCTACAGTGGCTAGTGGGAGAATTGTTGTCTGCACCAATGGCCTATTGTTGATGTGACACTGGACTTGACTGACTTGTTGTTCTCTGGTTATTCTGGACAGTGACAGTTTGAGATGAAATATTAAAAAGTGGCTTTACCTGAGACTGCATGGGATCTGTGTAAGTCCTTGTGTGATGGATTTCAACTTCTAGTTCCCAGCATCAAAAGTATCTGCACAGACACAGAGAATACAAACATTTTAATATGAAATAACATCAAATAATTTGGAGTATTCCTACTAGGCATATTAACCACTGTATATGTTAGCAGAGGGAAATAAACTAGCACCTTCAACGCTGAGCATCAGCTGACCAAAAATAATTTTAAATGGTCTTTTACTCAAGTTTGTGTGTTGTCTCAATGTTTGAGCAAATCATTTCAGGCCAGAATTATTTTATCGAATTTGCAGTAAGGTTTTAAATGACATATGTCCAGTTAATGACTGATTTACTTCTTAAGATAAATTGTTAGAGAGCTTGAAAGTCCCAAACAACTTTGTTTTACCTCTTAATTATTTCTGTATGAAATCAAATATTCACATTCAAAGCCCTGATTGTTGCATTGCTTAAAATGAATAAAATTGTCCTAATTCAGACAGGAAATTGAGAGTGTAGCTCAGACAGAAATAGGTTTTCAGTATTGCACATTCTTTCATTGTTTAAATCTGAGAATTTTAATCAATGTCTGTAAAAATAACTGATAAATCTGAAGGTTTATTTTGAATCTTGTAACATGTCCTCTTTTAACTCTTTGAGTCAAAGTCTGCATGTCATGAATCCCATTTACAACATGGGCAGAGCTGACAACTGTTCCATTATCCCATCCCACCAGTATTCCAAAGAGGGAAAGTTAGCGTCACCCACTTTTTCCCTGTTGCCGTGGAAAAACCCACCAAAAACAATGAGTGTGACGCACATGATTACCTCATTATTCCCTGTCATACAATGATGTAATAAGCTGGACTTGAGGGGAATGCTGGAGAAGATAAGCTACTGAAAGTGGAGACTACTGATCTTTGAAGAAAAAACATCCTTCCATCCTTCCATCCTTCTAACCCTGCCCTCTACATGATATTTTATATGCTCTGGTGAAAACTAAGGCTTTGTAGCTTGGCAAGAGAGAAATAACCAAGTGTGAGCCGGGCTACCATAGGCTGAGTTCGCACTGATGAGTTTTCCATGTGGCATTTGTAGCTGAACATTAGAGTCTATAATCATTGTGGTCAAGACTGAGAAAACTACATGCACTGTGTGTCTCTGTGCACGAGGTTAGGAGATATCACTGAGCCTGTGTGGTGAGAGAATCAATGTTCGTTTCCAGACAACAGTAATCACTCTATCAGACTCATCATCTCCCAGTAAATGTGGTTACATAACAGAAAAACTATAGGAAGTGGTGGTCTGTGTCTGCGATAATACCATTACTGTCATTCCTGATAAATGATCTGTCATCGCTGTAATCACACAGCTGATTATCCGTCTAACAATGGGCGACACTGCATACTTTCTAATGGCTGCTGCTCAGTTTGAAGGCCCCATCACGCTGATGAACAAATAACTGGGGGAATAATTCATTGGCATTTTGAAGAATTATTATCTCCAAACACGCCTGTTTAATTTAGAAAACAAAAAGTTAACTGCGCCATTCAAGCATCAACAGTAGCTGCTCGACTCCATGACAGCTGCTTACCATATTTATGCATTTCACAACGGGTGTGGTTACATTCGATTACATTGTACTCAAGAATTTTTATAGTCATTTTACTGCTGCTCACAACAACACAATAAAATATCATGTATTTATGAATACATGTATTCATAAAACAAAGCACTCCACCAGTGCAATGTTGAGCTTCCGTACAGTTCAACAAGACACTGAAACAACTTGTGGCTGAGATGACCTGAACCTCCCAAAACACTGGATCCTACATTTCCCATTATGTAACTCGAAAGCATATTTCTTTGGACCTTCCCTGCTTCTCAAATTTTCTTCAAACTCAACACATTAATTTTTTGTGAAACTGAGATTTTGTTTGCATGTAAATAATAATAATGATAATAATAGTAACATGTCAAATCAAATTTTCTAAAACATGGCTTCTGTCATTTAAGGTCATTCTTATCTTGTTTAAAACAAATGTTTGTTAAATTTCATAGTTGTTTTATCCTGTTTTATTATTATTAATATTATTATTATTACATTGATGTGTGTTTGTGTCCCAGTTAGTTTTGTCACAGTAAGTTTGGCTATTTGAATCTATAAAAACAGGGTGTAACATCATGATTGACCGTCGATCGCCGCTGCACAGACTCTGCCTATAAGTGTGCACAATGGCAGTGTTCCTATCCAGGATATTTTTTGGCGTGGGGATCTTTTATCTACAGTCTATAAAATAAAAATGAGTCAAATTTGAATTTTTCTTGTTATATTTTTTCTAGCAACACTCAGAAGTCTAACATCTAAAAACCCCTGCCCCATGGAATTGCATCCTGATGACTAAACTTTGTCATAACAGTGTCTCTGTGTCTCATTTCTGTGGGGAGCAAACATTTTACAGAGAAAGACGCCAGCATTGCACGCATTCCCCCCTTCACCAAACACAATCCTACCTAATAAGGAAAAATCAGTGTTGATATCGAGCAATGAAAATCCCTGTCTGGCTCTCCCTGGGTTTGCTCTGAATGCTCAGTGCATTCTTATGTAATTGCTGCGACTCAGTAGCGGAGGCGGCTATGAGCTTTCACATGGTAGACAGGGCTCCAGAATTGGCCGTGTGTGAGCCCCTTGATGCTATCGCTCAGAAATATGTGGACGTTACAGCCCAGGTATTTACAAGTCAAACCCCTGCTAGGTGAGAGCTCCATTATCACCTCGGTTTTGTGATGGAAGAAAAACAGAGCCATAAAAGGCCCATGTGCGACTCAGGTGAAGATGAGATGAAGTCTTGCTTCAACACTGGTGTCGTGAAAACACTTCTCATGAAGCATTCGGCTCATGTTTTAGATTTTAGCAGGGCAAACGAGGACTTGCAAAATGAGAATCAAGGGATTATTTTATGGAAATGTCTGCCTCTGTTCCCAGGAAACTCATCCGGTCTCTGGACCAGATGTTAAAATCTGTAAATCTTAGAAACAGAAGTCTACATAAGTCTATATCTATTTAAAAAGAAACATTTCTGTTAAGACATAAAAAATAAAGTTGTTTTACTTTGGGGGTGTGGATTTCTTTTCTTCTTCTTTATATCTTAAAGGAGCGGATGTGGAACCAGACTGTTATCTGAAGCTGTTGAGCCAAACTGACTCAGCAGCTACAAGGTCAGTGAACTTCACCACACCCCTGAGATTCCTCTGAATCACTGTTTCCACAAAACACAAACACAAGTAACACATGTTAAAGTAACAAAAAAACAAGACAAATCTGACAAGAAAAAATCATTCCATCATACATTTACTTTGCTATACTTAAATATATTTTTCATATATCATATATTTTCAGATAGTTCCCCTTTTACTCCCTATATAGTAAGAGTAAATATCTGTTCTCTCTATATTCTACTACATTTTTACAACACATGTTCAGTTTATTTTATATATTTTTAAAAGTAACCAATAACCAGAGGGGAATTGGTTCACTGATCTAATGAGAGTAGGGAGGTAACATTAGACCCCGCCCATTGCAGCAGCTGCATCACTGGTGAAGAAACACTTGTAATGAATTATAAAGGGGTGGAGACTCAGCCATTATCAACAACAATTAGTAATGCAAAGTGTTTTCAGTAGCATCATTTGCAGCATTCTTTACTGATATGACAGAGTCTGTATTGTCCATCCACTCATCTGTTATTTTTATCGCTTATCCTTTTAGGGTCACCCAGGAAGCTGGACCCATTCCCAGCTAACACTGGGGGAGAGGCAGGGTATAACCTGGACAGGTCACCAGCAAAAGAGTTTGTATTATTCTTGTATCAAACAAAATATTCCCTTAGGCGCAATTAACGATGTAGTCGTATATTAGGGAAGAGGCTAATCTCTGCAAGTATGGACTTTTACAAGAAGAAAAATGAATGTGGTACTTTTACTTGAGTAGATTGTTATCTTTTTATTTAAACTTTGTTAAAACAAAGTGAAAGAAAAAGTACTTCCTCCACCACTGCAACTACTACTGAGAGCTCAACTTTAAAAAGTGCCCTTCCGAAAATGCTCTTTATTTATGAAACTTTCCTCATTTCCTCTTTCTTCCACAGACGGATGAGAGCAGATCTTTCTGAGCGAGGACTCTGACCTGCGATGACCTCCTCCTCCTCCTCCACCACATACTGAGCTTCCCACATTGTTCTCACCAAGAACGAGGCTGTCAAGGTGACCACGCACGCCCTGATGAATATATGTCACAGACTCCTGTGATCTGTTGGATCAGGAAAGTCATGAGTTGTGGTCAGAGGGAGGATCATGTTGTCCATAAATCACAGTGTTGGAGACCGTGTTGGTGAAGAGCGGGGACAATGGACTTAAATAAAACACACAAAGGTGAACTGAGCTGATCTGCATTCATTAGAACGAGTGTTCTCCTCAGCTTCTGTGTCAGGGTGCTGAGCGGTTAATCATTGACTCCGCGAGGTTGCACTCTGCTGCACCGCAACAGTCCGATACACAGATCTACACAAAGCAGGCCGGCCAAAATATACGCTCAATATTTGCAGAAGGTGTTAATTTCAAACACTCTAATCGTGCACTCTTAAAAAAAGTGCAATCAGATTCTGTTCCTTTAATGAAGTGTTTACTTCTTGGATATTACCCAGGAACAATGTGACGTGTGAAGTCTTATCACCTGTTTGTGAACACTCACTTAATGTAACTGCTGGCCAACAAGTTACATAACAAAGTAATAAAAGTGAAGAGATCCTGCAATAAAACAGGTGAAAGGTGTTTGCAAGAACATTAGGTGGATTAAGAAAAAACTGGCATTTGTTTTTAAACACATGAGATGAGTCAGTCTGTGGTTTACGTGGGGGATGTTAAGGGTCCTGCGATGCCGATAGCACAACCACGCTTGCAACTTCACAGATGTGTGTACGCAGCCCATAAAAGGTCCTGGAGCTGCAAGTTCATGATATGCAGTTATTGGGGGGATACACACATTTATCAGAAGGGGAGTATTTCACCACCTTGTATGGTGCTCCTCCAAGCCTGAGCACCAGGAGGAGTCACAGTCTGTGTGCTTCTTGTCAATGGAGAGGCGGTTTGTTCCCAGGAGGAGCTGCATGCCAATAAATCACAGCCTCTTTTCTTCGAGAGGAGCCCAACACTGGGGCTGAAGAGCTGTGCAGCTTTATCAGCTTGGCTAATCCCTTAAAGTAAAATCTGACTGAAAAATACACGCTCAAAACACAATATCCAGCGGAAAACGTCGCAAATCCTCACGCCTGTCATTTTGTATCTTCAAAGCTGAGTGCGGTTGGTGGATATGAGCGCTGGCAGCTGGACCCCTCAGTAATATCACAAAGGGAATCAGAGTCTGCTGTGGAAATCACCCTGACAGTAAGGGGAGCCTCCAGTGATGCCTGCACAGTCCAGGGGCCGTGAGGGTTGATATCTGCTCTAAAGGACGGCATGTTGGGAAACACTCCCCACTGTGCCCCCTCTTTTAGAAGGGTCACAGAACCCACTCTGAACCAGCCCCAGCACTTCAACCAGCCCTGAACGAGCATCTCCAGGTTAATAGGTAACTTCTGTCTCTCTCTGTCTGTGCTGAACTCAGAGCTGCTCTCCCACAATCCTCTTCAATCATCAAAACTACACACATCACATGGGTCAACTTGTTTTCAGGTGCCCTGCAAAAGCAACCCTCTAACTCTTGGGTAAGGCTGCAGCACTAATCCTGCAGAGCAGCGTGTACAAGCCCTGAGCAGTCAGCATCAACCTGGGACATGACAGCTCACTCAACCTTCAAGAACACAGTTGCAAAACAGCCCAACAAAATTAAGCTCCCATGCAATCACAACATTGAATGTCACTCCCTCTCCCCTGCTCTCCCATGGGAAAGAGTGCACTCACCTTCAAAGCTGCCCCTCTGCGCCTCTCTCCCTCTCTGTCCTGCACGTAAACCACGCCGCAGACCGTCCCTGCTCCTTCCACCTCTCACTCATGAAACTAGCCAGGACACACAAGCTCCCTCTCTATCTCACTCTCTCTTTTTCCCTCTCTCTCTCTCTCCCTCTCACTTTGAGCCCTCGCTCTGCCTGCCACCACGAAGGACTTCCCGGTTGACAGGCATCACCATGGCAACCCACCTCGGCCCCCGTTCAAAAGCCACCCATGCTCTTGGCCCGTCAGTCCGGGGCACCTCCTTCACTGAAGCGGCCCTATTGTTGCGATAAGGTGATATTTCACAGCGCAGGGTTAACCAAGGGGGAACGTAAATAGTTCATCACCTCCACCGCCCAGACACTGACCAATGACTTCATGGACCCCCTCCTAACTTTATCTCTCCCATGCCCACCCCCTCTCCTTTTGTGTATGTGTTTTTCAGTGTGTGTGTGTGTGTGTGTGTGTCCAAAGGCCAGGTCTCAGGCAGGAAAGGAGAATAGGAGCTCTGTTTGTTCCACTAGCTCTGGAAGTGTTTCAGAGTCGTTACTCAACAACATCTAATCAACCGCTGACACCACAACTCCTGTAGACTTATCTCACATGATCACACTCACCAGCAGTAACACGACTGAAGGACAAAGATTAAAATATGATTTGCTTTTTCAACATCAAATTATTATCCAAGTTGAAGATGCAATGAGTGTATTGATAAGACGATTTCCAGAAAGATTGACTGTTCCAACCCCAGAGCCTACAACAAAAGGGAATGGAGCACATTCTCAAAGCACGTTGGTGCTCCAGCGTGTACCACTTGCCCAAATTAAACAAGGATTACCAGTTTTCCTGCATTTCTTGCCAATAGAGACGAACAACTGCAGAACTTGAAATCCAACCTGCTGACGGGCTTGTTTTTGGCACTTGGACTTGTACTTTGGAGTGTGCAGCACGAGGACTGAGTGACAAGGTCCACCCTGCAGGTGAGTGATCCGCTCACCTGCTGACGAACACAATCAGCTGTTAAGCCACATGTCATTCTAAGCCCTGGCAAAAACCTTCATGAAAAATGTTATATGCAAGTGTGTGTGTATCTGTTTAACACACTATGGGGACTTACGGTGACAAACGGCAAGTCCCCATAACCGACATGTTTTATGGTTTGTTTAGGTTAAGGTTAGGATTAAGGTTTAGGTTTATGTTTAGGTTAACGTTAGGTTTAAGTTAAGGTTAGGTAAAGGTTGGGTTTAAGGTAATGTTAGGTTAGGGTATGGTTTCATTTAAGGTTAGGTTAAGGTTTGGGTAAGAGTTAGGGTTAGACAAATAGTAACTATGGTTAGAGTTAGAGTAAGTCTCCAGGAAATCAATACATGTCAATGTGATGTCCTCTGAAGGCATGGAGACACAACTGTGCATGCATGTGTGTGTGTGTGTGTGTGTTTGTGTGCATGCTGCCCAGTTCCACCTTGAAATTGAAGTCCTCAGCTTTTTTAATAATTCAGTGGTTTGGCTTGGTGCAGCGGGGCAGATATCCATTTACTGAGCCTGTACTCCTCACTGGGCTGTTTTTGCCAAACGGTTGAGCTGCTGAACCTGAAGTGGCGAGCTAGGCCAGCGCAGGCTTTAGCACCGGAGGCCCCCCCCCTTCAAAATCTGTGTCCCACTGCAGCAAACCTTCGCCCCGCTGTGACCACATCTGACACCCTGCCACTCCGCAGCTAACAGGGTCTAAATGAGGTAATCACGCAAGCCGTGATTGCTGCTTTGGCCTTGTACTCAACACGTCTCCCACACTGAATCCTTGTCTCTTCGCCAAACAAAGACAGGGCATTTATTACAGGGCAACATTGTCAGTACAGGAGGACAGAGCCATGACCCTCAGCCCACCTCCTCACATTGATGGATTCCAGCACAGTTCTGTATAAAGGCCCAACACACTGAGAGGTATGTGCCAGTACGTTACTGCAGCAGCTCATTAAAAATCCTGACAGCTGAAGATTCCAGCAAGTGAATAAACCATGACATAAATCTGTTATGTAATCAAAAATCAAATTACTCAATGATTACAGCCCTGGGCTTTTTCTTTTTACCAACTCCAATACTCAGAGAAAACAAGAGACAGCAAGTCTGCAAAAATCACAAGATAAAATCATCATTAAATAGGAAGATATAAGCAGAGAGTTACGAGTTCACAGATAAACAAGCCGCAAAGCAGAGATAAGGAGCAGCACTGGACATCATCATACACTGCTGTATGTGTCATTCATACCACAGGTCGCTCTCTGAGGTACGACTTGTGGAATGTCAAAACACAAACACAAAAGCATCAGAGTTTATTTTAGCAGTAAACAACATTCTTCTGAGCCGTGCACGTCCCAAGACTCACAGCGTTGGACAACGAGGACAAACATCCCTCGAGTACAGTGATAAATCCTCATGGGACCTGCTGCTCACAGGATGCTCACTTTGAGAAGTTTGGTGAAAAAAATGACAGAGCGGAAAATATTCGCTCATGAAAGTTACAGACAAAAACAAGTAACACCACAAGGAGGAGGCAGCTTTCAGACACAACCACAAGCAAACAATAAAATATTTGACAATGATAAAATAAAATCTTTCTCATACACCCTCATACCATTTCCCATAGAACCACTCTACTGTTGCTCAACAACATTCAGGGGGAAATCACAATGACAGGTCAAAGATAAACAGCTTTATCTATTTGGTCACAGTGGTTTCCAGTGATAATACAAATCCAGTGATGAAGGACAACAACAACAACATGATGCTGAAATCTGTGTCAGGAGCAGTGCAGCACAAAACTACTCAATCACAACTCTAGTCTGTCACATGACGATAACAGAGGAAAAACAAACCTCTTTTTGAATTGTGAAGATGTATTTCCCTGTGATACGAATGCTTTAGCTCGAGTGGCAGCACAAGTTGTGCGGTACTTACAGGCGAGTGCAGGCTGAGGTCTCCTCAGAGCAGACGGAGAGGGGAAGTGAATGAAAAAGAAGGAGGGAACCACTGCTCTTCTTTCTCTCTCACACACACTCCCTCCCTTTTCTCTCTTTCTAAGGCCAACACAGTGTCTTTTCTCCTCAGTGAATGATTCAGCGTGGGCCTGAATGTTTGACTGGGTGCTCGTAGGAGTGTGTGTACGTGTGTGTGTGTGTGTGAAGCTCATCATGGAGAAAGCGCTCAGTAATAGTTTCCATCCACAGCTGGAAATAATAGAGCTTCCCATACAGGCCCAGGCTCAGTGGTACCGCCCTCCAGTGTTTTACATGCAGCGGAAGAGGAGGCGATCTCCACGGCGATTTCAATAAATAGGCCTGAGTGACACATGCATCATGATGGCATCAGTCACTGTCTTCAGATGGAGGGTCACTTTCATACCAAGACCAAAAGCTTATCTATGAGATCCAGATGTTTCAGTTTTCTTTCTCACTTGTCACATTGCAAGGTCAATCTGTACAACCAGGAGAGAGAACACACACACATACATTCATGTCTCCAGACAAAGTTACACTGACCTAATACTTGCCTACCCCACACCCTTATCTCAACCTTAACCTCAAACTTAACCTTAACGTTTACCTACTCTTAACCAAAACCCTCTTCACCTAAACCAAATCTTAACCTAAACCTAAACCTATGAGCAAACCTAAGTTAACCTAAGATAAAGCTAAACATAAACCCAAACCCTAACCCTTGCCCTTAACGCCCCTTAAGGCACTCTTAGGAGTAGCAGGATTGTGATTGCCTCCCTACCGCTCTAGTGGCCCACCTTCAACTGCTCGCCACAGGGAACGGTAGAGGAACAGGTCCAGAGATCAAGATTCGATTAAGACGCCTCAGAAGTCATCATTGACAATCTTCCACAAACCTATTCATCTGGATATCCTCCTACACCCTCTGTTGGCCATAATTAAATGATGTATAAGAAAACCCCTAACCCTAACCCATGATGTGTACCCTGTTGTCCATGCTCCTCTTGACACTTAAGGTGTCCCCTGTCCCCAACCTAACCATCACCCTATACCCTAATCCTAACTGGACAATAAACCTAATCTAAACATAACCCCAGCTCTAACTCAAAACCAAATGTAAACCTAACTTTACATAAAAAACCTAACCCCAATCGTAACACTGCACCTAACCCCTAACCCTACCCTAACCTCAAAACATGTCTTCAATTTAAAATGTCAAAAGATTGACATTTTATGATTTACTGACTGTGTAACCAGCCATATGTCCCCACAACTCGAGGAATACCTGGATTACACACCCACACACACACACACAGTCTCAGTATTTCCATGTTCAGTTCCAGTACCAGGCCCGACTTCCCCACCCTGCATGAATACACCCTAAAGCACTAAAGCCAAAAGAAGTAGTGCTACTGCTTTCCTACGTCCACAGTATCCTCACAGCAGATCATCTGTTTCTCTGTGACTACAGTGAAAGTGTGAAGCTATTGTTGAGGCCCTTCGTCTCTGCAGTTCCCAGTTTACTGCTCCTGACACATTAGTCTGCAGATGCTTGCTGAATTCTTGCACCCTCTGTGCAGAAGCAGTTCCCAGCTCTGCCATCCAAAATAAATATTAAACATGGTTGGCCGCAAGATCAGAAAGCAGGTCTCATCTCTGTCTTTTTCCCCAGAGTCCATCTTCACATGTCCCATGTGACGAGGTGTCAGCCAATAGCTCCAGAGTCACATCTTGAACTGCTTTTATGAGGAATACATGAAATCTGCATATATAGTTTATGAGGCATATTTTGCCTTAAGTGCATCAACGGAAAAGGTTGTTGCTGTTTTTATGTTTATACATTTTTTATTCTCTTTTTTCTCTTTTTATTCGGATTAAATTAGGATTGGTTACAGTAGTAAATTCTCAGAAAAGGGGGATATTAGCAGCTATTAGAGCCAATGCATTATTTTTACCCCATCCCATCCCCCCTTAAAACTGGAAACTGTTTAGAATCTCGTGTTAGAAAATGTTTCTGCAACAAACTCATTTCTGAGTCAAGGGAAAAAGATGCACATTGTTCTTTGTAGCGACCATTGATTTGATGAGCAGAGCTACACTGCCTCCCAGTGGTGCTAAAGAGAACTGTGTGCAGCTGTGTTCAATTTGAACAGAGCCACCAGAAGATGTCGCTAGAATCACAAACATGAAACTATCAGTCTGTGGAAATGGTTTCGCAACAAAAAGTCATAACACATTTGCCAGAGCAGGACGGGATGCACACCTTATCATTTACTGTAACTGGAAAATGAGAGCAGGAGAACACCACAGTTGTTTGTCAGTAACATTGTCCTGTCACTGAATGGTTTGATGAGAATCAAATTGATGCAGATCACTTGCTATGGCCTTCACAGTCACAGTGTCCTGGTCTCAACCTATAGTTAAACTCCCATGAGAGTTATTGGGCTGATGTGTCTGACGGTGCTCTTCTCGCCACCATCGCCAAAACACCAAACGAGGGAATAATCCCACATGCTGCTGTTATTTTGGCACCAAGTGGTGGCCCAAGACTTGTCGTTTTTAGCAAGACACTTTACGTTGTTTTTTCCTCTCATTTGTTATCCATCAGTATTTATACTGTTATTGGGCTTCAGGCGTTTGCGAAATATCAGGCTAATAAATGAGAGGAAAAGTATAGGCTTGTTTAACTTTCAGAGAATGAATCTTGTCACCCGTTGGTATCCATGAAACACAGCGAAAATCTCTATCAGGATCCAACATCATGTTCTCACACCTACATGTGGCAGAATCTGTACATATGGAGCTGTTGCAAGTATGAATGAAAAGAAAAAGCAGTGTAAATGTGAATCGGTGACAAAAAGCTTCGGTGCTTTGACCTGACATTGAACAGCATAGATAAGGATGGTCAACAAGTAAGAATGAAACTAAAAACAGCTGGTCAAATTACTTTCACTTTGAAGAGCTACACAAAATGACACAAAGGTGAATAATCAAAGACAATAACAGTTAAATTATCAGTCGTAAATTGATATCAATCTTTATTGATCACCACATAACACAACAATTTGCAGTAACATTTCATGTGATGCCTTAATCAGCGATGTCCGGTGGTTTCTCCTCATTAAAAGGACTTTTATTCTCGTTGTGGGAGCTGCTGGGTTTATATGTAACTTTGTAAGATCTCGATTAACTCTGTAAAGTACCTTGAAATAATGTACGTTATGAGTTTGTGCCATGCAAATAAAATTGAATTGCATTACGATGGATTGCAGAGATTCATTATTTCCATCATGTTCTATTGTTGTTTTATTGTATTTATTTTCTGAATTACATTCCCAAAATCTAACAAATAAAAGATCCATGCTATTATTTTGAGCTTCACGCTTCATTCTTGATCATGTAAAGAGATGCAGTTTCCACTCAAGAGCCACTTACTTGGAATAAGTGATGGAGATTGTTTTGTCAAAGTTGACAGCTAGAGCACAGATATGTTGAGAAACCATGTTGACTTATTATTAAAGGTAATGCATCATTGTGTCATGTTTATAATCCCTGTGTAACCTCCCTGACGAACAGGACGGGATGCACCCCTTATCATTTACTGTAACTGGAAAATGAGAGCAGGAGAACACCACAGTTGTTTGTCAGTAACATTGTCCTGTCACTGAATGGTTTGATGAGAATCAAATTGATGCAGATCACTTGCTATGGCCTTCACAGTCACAGTGTCCTGGTCTCAACCTATAGTTAAACTCCCATGAGAGTTATTGGGCTGATGTGTCTGACGGTGCTCTTCTCGCCACCATCGCCAAAACACCAAACGAGGGAATAATCCCACATGCTGCTGTTATTTTGGCACCAAGTGGTGGCCCAAGACTTGTCGTTTTTAGCAAGACACTTGACGTTGTTTTTTCCTCTCATTTGTTATCCATCAGTATTTATATTATTATTGGGCTTTAGGGGTTTGCGAAATATCAGGCTAATAAATGAGAGGAAAAGTATAGGCTTGTTTAACTTTCAGAGAATGAATCTTGTCACCCGTTGGTATCCATGAAACACAGCGAAAATCTCTATCAGGATCCAACATCATGTTCTCACACCTACATGTGGCAGAATCTGTACATATGGAGCTGTTGCAAGTATGAATGAAAAGAAAAAGCAGTGTAAATGTGAATCGGTGACAAAAAGCTTCGGTGCTTTGACCTGACATTGAACAGCATAGATAAGGATGGTCAACAAGTAAGAATGAAACTAAAAACAGCTGGTCAAATTACTTTCACTTTGAAGAGCTACACAAAATGACACAAAGGTGAATAATCAAAGACAAATTATCAGTCGTAAATTGATATCAATCTTTATTGATCACCACATAACACAACAATTTGCAGTAACATTTCATGTGATGCCTTAATCAGCGATGTCCGGTGGTTTCTCCTCATTAAAAGGACTTTTATTCTCGTTGTGGGAGCTGCTGGGTTTATATGTAACTTTGTAAGATCTCAATTAACTCTGTAAAGTACCTTGAAATAATGTACGTTATGAGTTTGTGCCATGCAAATAAAATTGAATTGCATTACGATGGATTGCAGAGATTCATTATTTCCATCATGTTCTATTGTTGTTTTATTGTATTTATTTTCTGAATTACATTCCCAAAATCTAACAAATAAAAGATCCATGCTCTTATTTTGAGCTTCACGCTTCATTCTTGATCATGTAAAGAGATGCAGTTTCCACTCAAGAGCCACTTACTTGGAATAAGTGATGGAGATTGTTTTGTCAAAGTTGAATATTTACTAAAAAAATCATATTTAATAAAAGTTTTCAAGGAATGAAACTTTATGAGCATAGTTTAAAAATGTAACAAGACAAAACATAATTTTCATGTGTACATCATCAATCAGGGGAAATGACACATTAATATTATTACTTAACACATCTGTGCTGAGACAAATCATGTGAGAACAAAACAAACAAATAAAATGAAAGTTTACTTTTTTTCATTTTTGTTTTAATTTTATAAGCCAAGAGCCACAGACGCTTTTTGATCTTTTATCATTCACACATTTTACAATAACAACACATTAAACAAAGTACCTTTTCATAATTTAATAATATCAAGCATCAATTTCAGATATTTAAAAACTTTACAAAAATAAAGATTGATTTGATATTTACAATAGATTATTTACATCAACCAGTGCAAGCCATACTGTTCATTATTATCATACTCTGTATATTATATTTACAGATTATAATTTTTAAGCTTTTACATGATCAGTATCTTATATTATCTACATAATATCACAGTAGAATATTCACATATTTAGAAATAAAGAGTCAAAGGGTGATTCAAAGGACAATTTTCATGGACACATTCAGGAAGTGCCACTCATAGTTCACTCTTTATCACTCAGTGTCTGGCTGGTGTCCTGATGTCCCAGAGACGAATCCTCCCTTCTCTTGAGCTCTGATCAAATGTCGACACAGCGGGCAGGTGCCGAACTGCTGGAGGACCTTAGGGGTGCAGAGCTTGCACAGACACCGGTGACCACAGGGCAGGGTGATCCTGGCCTCGCTTCCCAAGCACACCACACAGTATTCATCTGTGATCACAATAGGGAAATCATCAATACAAGTCTGGCTGCTTCAGCTCAAACACGATCACAGACAGAAACACTGGACTCAAAGAGTGTTTGGACGGGAGCAGTCTTACCTGTTAAGATGTCCTTGTCAAGACAGGTGATGTATTCATTTCTGCAGAGGGTGAAGACGTCAGATATCAAACGGCTGTCAACATCAGGCGAGGTGGGGGGTTCGGGTGCAGGACAAGATCTGGAAGTGGAAATCAGCTTCTTCTTCTCTGAGCCTGCAGCAAAGAGCAAGAGAGACAATATATCACCATTTCTATCAAATTCATCCAAACTATACCCTGTCAGCAAATAGATACCAAGAGAAAGGTCGTGGTACTGTGATGGTAAACTTACCCAGGAGTAAAATGGAGCATGTCTGTCCGTAGATGTCTATCATGGCCCACAGTGGCAGCCTCAGGTCCACTCCTGTCAGCAGTTTGTGTGGCTTGCTGTTGTTGCTTGTGACATATATGCTGCCGCCACACGAAACCCAGAACTCAATTTCTGAGCCCTCCTGACAGCAGTTCTCGGGTATGGGAGCAGCCCAGTGGCCGGGGCTGTCGCTGAGGTTGGGAATGGCCATCATAGGCAGTGGCAGGGTTCTGTCTGAGGGCGACACGTTTGTGAAGCCCACACGCAGAGCCCCGTGCCACGAGATCAAATCTTTCTCCACCCTCAAACGAATCTTCTCCAGGACCTTCACTGGGCGGCTGCTGAATACCAGACCGTTTTTGAAAGTGCTCCCGGTCCTCTCTGCGCGTCGACCCCCACAGCTCAGGCGGACCATCTGTCCCACTGCATGACTGTGGAAGGTCAAAGGGCCGAGGCAGAACACGCCGCACCTGTGTGACGTCTGTGATGCATCACCTGCAAAAAAGTTAAGAATGGGTTCAGAGTGTATTTTGGACAATAACAATTAAATACTGGACAGTGATCCTCTTAAAATGTATTACTTTCTTTTTATTGTTTAATGACAAGTTATTAAACCAAACACAGCTTCGAAATTGCCCATATCTTTTTGATAACAATGCACACAGCAATAAAACGTGTTGTTTTATTGCTGTGTGTCACTCTGAAAGTAGCTTATGCTTTTATTTCCTGCCTCATAAATCAGGTAGAAAAAAAGAGTGAGTCATGTATCTTCGTTCATCTCACAGGCTTGACTCACACATTTGCAGTAATACATTTTGTTATACCTGAAAAACTTTCCCAGAACCACACATAGGTTAACTCCTCAGTGAATGCTGCATGTTTACAGTCACTTCCTGTAGTTTATTGTTATGTCTTCCCCCTCATTTGTCATTACCTGTTTTGCAGCAATTTTACAACTGATGGGAAAAGACCTGAGTTTAACTTATGTTTTCTCATATCATCAAATTATTAACAATGATCTCTGTCTCAAATGGCATAGAGATTTAGCTCTCATCAGATTTAAATAAGGAAATACATATTTACATATGATGCAATTATGTTTTAATATCTATTAAATGTTACAATTTGGTTAATAAATTAAAATTAAATAAAAATATTTTTTCTGCCTAAATAACACATTTCCATTTACAGATAATCATATTTATATTTAAAGCAGTGTTGAAATTGGCATACCAAGTGAGGATTAAAGTAGAAGATCTTACCAGAGTTTCCACTGTCCTTCACCATCATGAAGAGTCTCCCAGTACTTTTCTGAGTGTCTTGGAAGGAGATGTGTTCACGTCTCTGTCATGGATCTTTGTGCAGCAGTGGGAGTGTTGTCAGGCTTTAAGAAAGTGCACGTGTGCCTCCAAAACACAAACAGACTCACATGGAATGTGAAAGGGGAGGAACCCGAGGGAGGAACCAAACTTTGGAAATTTTCCTCAGCTTGAGAGCATGGTGGTGCTGGTGCCGTTTCTTTTCATCCCCAATGAGGAGAGTTGTCTGTGTCATATGATTTCCTGTAATAGATTTTACTATCTCACATAGATTAGTTTATTGTACTCGCTTGTTTTTACCCATAAAGTTGGTAATATATTTTCATCTCTCCTGGGATATTGAATGCTAACACTCAGTACTAATAATTAAATATCCAGACCCCCATTTATTAATTTATTTCTATATTTATCTATTCCTACATTTGTCTATTTATTTATATGTTTATACTTTCCCTAAATTTATTTATTTTACGTTAATTTAGTTACTTATTTGTACTTGTCATTTTTAGTCCTTTGTATGCAATATGCTGTAATGTAAAACAATGTGAAACACTGGAAAAATACCACCAAAGTATCAGATTTCACTTCACAGAGAGGTTGTGCAGCCTTTGCAGGAACTTCAAACATGGCTGGGTGATGGCATCATGCAAACATTGGAAATTAAAAATTTCCCCAGCTAGTTAGACCAGTGAGTCAAACAGCTCTGCCCCGACAGCAAAACGCTGTGTGTTTCTCTCACTCCTCACTGACTGGGAGTCATGATCATGTGACAGGAAGAGGACATGGCAGGAAATCCTAAATTACATCATCACTCCTGGAAAGTTACTGATAAAACACATGGCTTTTCACATGACACTCAGAGCGACTGCAGGCCACACCCAAAGCACACAGAGTCAAAATGTTGTAATGTATAATACAACTTTATGTTTTTATATGGACATATTTGATTTATGCATTAAGCATCCGATCCAAGGAATTTACTCTTTTACTGCACCCTAACTTCTTTCCCAATTGTTAAAGTAATTATTACTACTATTACTATTACTCTTATTTTCCCGTTTCATGGATGACATGAACATTGTAATCATTAATAATTTATAGTTATTACATTATCATTAGTAGTAATAGTATTATACATTTTCTCCCTTACAGAATAGAAATATACATCACAGATGAACAATGAAATTATTCTAAAAAGGCACAAAGACTTGCCTGATGGACATGAATTAAATGTATAAACAGTCTTCTGGCCTTTGGCAGCAGCAATCCAACTGCACAGAACAGCAGGTACAATCGTAAATGAAATCATAAATGATGACCTCAACCAACTTTATAGATGGGGGGGGGGGGGACTCACTGAACACAGGCGAATCACATGAGGACAGATGCAGACTATCACAAGAGCAGGAAACAGGATTTAAAGCAAGAGATACACACAAGGAAAGAAGTTTCAAAATAAAACAGGAAATGGAGGGTAACCCTGGAGCTCAAGAATAACAAAATAAATAAATACTGAACACAAATCTAAACACAAGGAAAACAAGTTAAATGACCACAATCTAGTGGTCCATACAACAGAAAATCAGGCCCATGATAATTTTTCAATAGTTCAGAGGGCAGAATCATAACACACTCATTTTCCTTAGATTCACTGGAGTCCTGGAATATCCTTCTCCCTCCTGTTTTTCCAGAGGGGTTGAGGTTAGAGTCCCAGACTCTGGCTATGCACAGTGTTCACCTTCAGCCCTGAGGTCCAGATGTCCACTCACTCGAGTGATCCTGCCGACAAAGCCATGTTTGTCTGTTGAATAAATAGCAAAGTCAGCGTTGGTCTTTCTGAGATTTCATACATTATCTATCATATGTATTACTGAGTCATGAACACTTTACACTTACACTGTTTACATGTTACAGAGCATTTAATCTGAATATGGCATCAAGCAGTTGGTAACTGCTGTATATGTTGAAGTTGAATCTGAATACTCAACATAATTCATTTGCAAGTGATCTAATTCTGGTTACAGTAATCAGAAAACACTATTGACAGGGCCTTGCCTCAATCAGACTATTTAATCAGGATCTAAATCATACAGTACATACAACATTTTAACTGATATAAACTGGTGCATTGTGTTAGGTTTGTGTTGTGTAATTTACAATAAAACTGTCTAATGTTTTTGTGTAAAATCTCCAGTGTATAAACATAGCATGCCCCTCTCCTCCTCCTCCTCCTCCTCCTCCTCCTCTTCTGTGTGCTCCAGCTGCCTCAGCTCCACCACACTTGGTCAGACATGGCAGGCCATCAAAAAATCAACTTGTTCCCACTCCACCTGTTCAAATCTCAATTAATCTGCTGCCTTCCAATAAAAGGCTTGGCTTTCACCGAGGAGCCAATAGAAAGGCATTAAAGCAGCGAGACCCAGGCCAATCCCAGGCTGCATTCTAATGTGGCCTATCTTTATCAAGGTGCCACTCCATTTCCAGATACTGCCTATTTATAAGATTTCTGAGGAGCGAGGCGGCAGGAGGGATATGTCTTTGGGGGAACACTAAAATCTGTGTGCAGAGGGCTCGACCAGAACTTCAGATATGGAGCTATCAAACGTCACACTGTGGCTGAGAAGAGGGGAAGGGCGGAAGTGAAGAGTTTATCTGCTGCTTAAACGTTTTTGATGTGGTAGCAACTTTTGCTAACACCACAGACTTTGTTAAAATTGCTATCGGTGCTCGTGATTGTTTGAACATCTGGGAACGGTGCAGGGTGTGATCCCAGATCCTGACATCACCCTTGGCTGAGAGAACTCCTCGTGTGCCCATCAGAGGTCTTCTCCTGCTTGAATCTCGCTGGATGTGTTGCTGAAATCTGGAGGCAGAGTTACAAACGTCCCATGGATCCAAACATCCAGGGGTCCTTCCTGTTCAACAACAGCCTGAACCAGTTCCCCTCGGATCTAAAGACGCCGGTGTGCCAGTACTCAGTGCCCAACTCTTTCTACAAGCTAAACCCTGGCCTGAACAGCCAGCTGCAAGCAGGAACGCCCCACGGAATCAGTGACATCCTGAGTCGCTCCATGGTGGGGATGGGCTCCACGGGCACCACCACCCTTCTGTCTGGATACTCGACCATGGGGGGGTTCAGCCCCTCCGTCTCCAGCACGTCCATGTACTATAACCGAGACTACAACTCATCACTGGGCAACTTCTCCAAGCCGGGCGCCGAGTGCCCGATGAAGGCTCGCAGTGTGAGCTGCTGGGCAGAGAGCGGCTGTGACTGGAGAGGAGGGAGGCAGCAGTGCACCAACAGTGAGTCTCAATACTGAAGGCTGGGCTCAGCATCCAGCCCATCACTGCATTACTACACCCCTGTGCCTGTCTGTCAGCACACACCAAAGGATGTTTTCATTAGAGAAGGAAAGAATTATGCTGAAACCAGCAAATTCATTGCTGTGAATCAATCAGAACTATAAAACATAGATGTTACACCTTAAAGCACAGGACATAAATAGATTTGACAAATTTATAACTTTACTTTCTACTGTTCTGAAACACACATAAAATGTATGATGGGTTCAAGGGGTGTTTCAAATACGCAAGCAAATATACTAAAGAATATGCATAATACGTACAGCATGCTGCATAGAACTGTGTTTACTGATGTAACTTTAACACATCGGATAGGTAACAAACAATAATGACAATAATTAAAACAATAATATTTCATTGATTTAGTGTAAAACTCAGCGTATGAGCAACAAATATACAGGTTGTGACTATAGAGAATACATTGCCTAAATTCAAACTGAGACGATTAATATATGTGTGTTAATCCCTCTGTTTTTCACTGGTTGTACATAACAAAAAATGTTTGATTTGAAGGCACAAACCTCTGTAATGAATTAGCTCAAACAAAAGAAAGTGTGTTACTGGATGTCTGTAACATTTTCTGCGTTGATATTGTCAGGCGGTGCTCCTCTCGGGGAGATGTCCGGCAGGAAGAAACACACCAGGCCGACGTTCAGTGGACATCAGATATTTGCTCTGGAGAAAACCTTCGAGCAGACCAAATACCTGGCCGGGCCTGAGAGAGCGAGGCTGGCTTATTCTCTGGGAATGACCGAATCACAAGTTAAGGTAGCACATTCATAAAACGGTGATTGTTTCCTGGGAGACAATTTACAAATTATGAGGAGACTTTTTTTGGCACATTACTCTTTCTTTTTTGTTTAATTTATCTGTGTTGGACCATCACCATTTCATTTTTTGTTGTAGTTTATTTTTTAACATGTGGAGCTGTGAGTCTTATTCTGAAAGCTACTGTAAAATTCAACTATGCTAATTTAATTATTTAAAACTGAAGGACCAGAATTTGTGTAATTATCATGTATGATTGATTGTTTGGCTGATTTGTAGGCTTTACAGAAACCATTATTAAGAAAAAGAAAATAGAAACAAGAGTGGCAGCAAATAAATAACCATATAATCACCCTGATGGTTTTGTTTGTTCCAAGATATAGAGGCAAAGAGAGTCAACCTATAAGTATTAAAATTATCATCATCAGTGCACCACAACATTTCATGTAATATAGAAAGAAAACAGGATCAACACCTGTAGGCCTAAATACTCAGCTTCATCCATCCATCCATCCATCCATCCATCCATCCATTCATTCATTCAGTCATTATCCATCCATCCACCCAGTCAGTCACTCATGCATTCATCCATTCACAATCTGGGTCACGACTGATTTCCACAGCTTTCCATGTGTCATAATGTCTGCAAACATGACGCACCCTCCGCCACTAGCAGCTCAGTGAAGGCGCCCTGCTGTGTTTCAGGTGTGGTTTCAGAACCGACGCACCAAGTGGAGGAAGAAGAGCTCCACGGAGCCGAGCTCCACGCAGAGCAGCCTGCACGCCGGCCAGGGCGGCGAGGCCTCGGAGAACGAGGTGGAGGACGAGGAGTACAACAAGCCCCTGGACCCCGACTCCGACGACGACAAGATCCGCCTGCTGCTGCGCAAACACCGCAGAGCCTTCTCTGTGCTGCGCCTCGGGCCGCACCACGTCTGACACACGCACACGCGCTTCAGCAAGAGATGCATGATCACACGAAAACACACATTAGTTTAGAACACAGTTAAATCCATGAAGCATGTTCAGAGCAGGACATCAGCGGGTTCGATACACAACGCGAAGCTTAAAGAAGATGTTTACTTTTATAAGTTACTGATCTCTGGTATGTTTGCTGTTACACTGACATGTGGGGGATTAGGTCTCTTCTTTTTGTAAAAATATGAGAAAATAATATTGAAAAAAGTGCATGATGGAGCTGTTGCTGACCCTAATGAATAAAGAAGAGAACAACCTTATACATGTGTTGTGCATTTGAACAGCTGGACTAGTTTGTGCTTATTTGAATTTGAAAATAAAACAGAAGAGATTCATGTCATGTAGAAAAAGAGCTTTATGAAACTTTCTTGAATCATTAATTCAAAATTAGATACAATTTGATTTTTAAATTGCAATTTAAGGGAAATATCATACAGAAAGATTATTGTAATGAGTTTAACATTTTTTGTTACAGACACTAAATGAGAATTCTGTTACGTTGCATAAGGCAGGACATATTTTTATTTACACTAAGAAGACGGGGGCAATGGAAACATTTAGAAATGGTATGTAAATTCATTTTAACGCCAAAGATGGTTAAAATAAAGTTACGCCTTTTGATTTCATTTGTACATTGTGAAAAATGTCAATGGCCAATGCAATAAACTGTTGTGCATTATTTGTAATATTTGGTGATTTCATTCTTACTTTTGAATGCAGGTTTAAACGTGGTTTACTTTAACTGCCAAGTGGCAGTTAAAGTAAACCACGAGTGACAAAAGCACAAGAGCTGAGGACAAGTACAAAGGTCAAAGGTCAACTCTTGTGTGCTTTACCGGTGTGGTGCGGCTTAATTGAAGACAATGACCCCTGCAGCCCACTCGACATCACCCAACACAAAATCAATAGAGACAGAGCAGCTCATTTACCATTTAAGCTCGGTGAGTTTAGCCTCCATCTGGCCCAACATCACGATTGTGCCAGAGAAAGAGAAAGAGAGGAATGCCGCCCAGCCAGTCACATTAAAGACATTAAAATATGCTGGTGTTTACACGGACAATCCTGCCAGTAAATGTCTTCCACACCCATATTGGAGTTTTGGTCATGCAAATAAAATCGTTCATGATGGAACTGTGATTTTTTGTTTTTAAATCTGGTTTTACCTCAGTCAAAAACAAAAAACACCATAAAGGTTGGAATCAGTCTTTTGATTTGTCGACCCTTGAAGATTTTCAGTCTAAAAAGCACATCGTAAAATCACCAACCCTCTGCAGCTTTGGAGGGCGGGCTTGATTGCCTCGTCTGTTTTAGCTGCGATTTCTCTTCTGCCACAAAATAAGCAAAACTCCATCCAGAACTGGATTCAGGAAAACTATAGAAAGTGAATACACAGCCCAGACGTACAGTAATATACATGTTGTTTAGTGCAGGTCGGCAGCCAGTTCTCATCAATCTGATCTGAGTTTCTTTAAGTTCACCTGCAAAGCAGTTATGTGCTTTTGCATGCCCCGAATCAAAACACAGTAAAATGCTATGATAAAAGCATTACCAATTTTTTTTTAATCATTTCTTGGACGCTGCAGTTGAGATTAGTTCAGATAGGATCAGCTGAAACTAGGGTGGTGGCAGCTTTTTGATACAAGGACATGATAGAGAAGTGGCCAATGAGATCAAAGATAGAAGTTGACACACTAACCTCGGAATTTATTTGTTATGTAATGACTGCGTTTGTTTAAAACCAGACTGTCAATCAACATCCCGACTTTAGAGTAAAAGACGTTGCGGCTAAAAGCCAATAAATAACGACACAACATATGTATGAGGGTAATATTTTATTTACAAAAGTAATGATGTAGTGTTGGACCAGGGTTCATTTAAAGGTAATACTGGCCTTAAAACCAACTCCACTCCCATTACTGGACCATAAATGAACTGCTACATTTATTACTGAAATTCAATCTACACAAACTGACTTGATTCACCGAGTCTGACCTTGATGTTGTTATGGCGACATTTCAATCGTGACTGACGGAACAAACCTGATGTGAATATCTATGAATTTATGCATTAAAAAGCTGATTTCTCAGAATCTACACTGAGTACTGGTTTACTGCTAAGATGTTTATGACAAAATAACTTTCACGAAACACAAAAACCAAATGACCACAAACATGTTTTAACCTGTTTTAGGGCCAGACAAAAAAAACAATAATCCACACATCACAAATACATTATACTACAGCTCTGGTGCTAAAGTATGAAGATACTATGAAAGAAAGAATCAAAAAAAGACAAAAAAATCCAAGAAATACGAACCTTTGTGTTGTGTGTGTGTATATATATATAAATATATATATATATATATAAACTGTATATAAAGAGGATTTGTGACTCGCACATCCTCACCTAATCTTCACACATGAGGCCTGTACAGTTTAATTCTTTTGGCAATGAAATACGGTCGATGCCAACCAGAACAGAGTGAAGCAGTTTTCTGTGACAAACTGAAACATTAACCAACTCTCAGTGAGAACAGTAAAACCACACAATGTGAGGACTGCGGAGTTTGTAGCTGTGGAATAAAGCACTTAGTATGAAAGTACAGTTGGTGCACATAAGGGACGTCATTGTAAAATCAAGAGGGTAAAAAGATTCTGGTTCTGGGTTAAAATGAACTAAACTGCTTTAGTTGGGTCATTGTTGCTTTGACTGAATGTCATCATTAATGACCTCTGAAACATTTATGAGGAACTTTTCTAAAATGAGTTTTATCGTGTGATCAGGAATGTTATCAGGAGTTAAATCCACCGTGTAAGAAAAACATGTCCTCTCTGGGTTATATCTTTCTTGGACATCTGAGTCAAGACATCATCAGGACACGGAGCTAGTAGCATTCCTCTGCTGTTTTTCCCAGTGGTGCTGCAGTAAATAACATTCACAACAACATCACAATAAATACCTGAACTGACAATGGTGACAAATACAAAATAAAAGCATCCATCATGTGCTCAGTTGTGCTTATTATTTCCAATTGTTGGTCCCATGATTTTTAGTTTTCGTGACTGAATTTTTACGGTTCATGAGAATATTCATATTATTCTGAATCTTCCTGACACTGCAGTTCATAATACTGGATTATTATTGGCTGAATTTGACCTCTAATTTCAAACTGACCAGCCAGAGATGATTTACTCAATTACTAATAACTTATTACAATATTTAGGGCCAATTAACATGACTACATTTGTGGTATTGGCTGTGGTTTGTCTGACACTGCCTGTTAAAAAAGGCATTTTTTTTAAAAATACAACTAAAATCACCCTAATCACACCTTTAGGAATATTTAAATATATTACATGTACACATCCATGTAAAGGGCCTGGTCCAGACTCACACACTTGAGTCTTTACATCAATGTTTTGTGCCATTAAAAAAAGAAAACCTGCAGGAATCCTTCATCCTTAGTGTCACTTGGTTTTGATGTTGGTGGATTTCTGAGAAGAATCTGAAAAACTGCCTCAGAAATTCACAGCAGCTGTAGATAGATCAGTGCTCCGAGTCGCTAAAGCTCTGGTTGACAGGATGTGACAGTGAGAGCAGCTCGGAGACACCGGCGGTGTGAGGGTGGTGTGTTCAATGGCGCAGGAGTGACTGAATCAAGCCCTGGCCAGCTGACGGGTCGGTTTTAGTGGGTAACCATCATGCTGATTACTCCTCGGGTACTGATACTGTGGAGTAGCTGAGAGAATGGGACCTGCACACACACACACACCCAGGTTTGAGAGTAGATACACAGTAAAACTCAGTTTAACCCGTTTGAATTAGTAGATCAGAGTCTTACGAAACAAGTCTTACCTATAATTTAAAAGTATTAAAACCAAGATAAATGATATTTGGCAGCTATCCCTTTCAACTTGAGAAATACCAGGTTGCTGCTGTACTGGTCTGAACTTTGTCTTAAAGACTAAAAAGCAAAAGTAAAGTTCCCTGAAGCCCCTTTGTTGAATGTAACTCATCATTTTGCAGCCCAGTGAAGAAGGACCCTCATAAAAAAGCCGTCAATCCTTAAAACAAATAAATTTGAGCGGCAGCAAAACAAAATCATGGCCATAAAAATGCCAATAGGCTGTCCAGCACAATGTATGTCTCTCTCCGGCCTACCGTCCAGATGGTAATTAATGAAAAGCGGCCCAGCGATGCACTTAGGACGGAGCCACAGTGACAGTGGAGAGGATTCAATAGACATAGATCAGTGAAAGGTGCTGATCGCTCGTGCTCCAACTACACTGGGCACAAAGGAGAGCTTGTGTCCCGCAGGCACTTCATCTTAGTTCATATCCTGAGTCCACTGGGCCAGCCGGGGTTATGGCTCTCCAGGGACTGGAGCAAGATTACTATGATCGCTCTCACACTCCGAGTCCTCCTTCTGAAACCACAACATAGACACACACACACACAAGCACATACTCTTACCCTTGAGAAGGATCCAAGTCAATGGTCATTTGTCTTCAATGAAAAGAAGAGGAAAACGGGCTAAAGGAGAAACACAAAAACACACCAGAGTTACTCTGCGTGGTTGCTTTGTTCAGCTCCACATCATACATCCTTCTCAAACTGTTACCTTATGGTCTCCCATGCAGACATTAGGACCCAGTGTGTTGTAAACTATGCCCTTCTCACCATCATCCCTCTGAAAAGACACAATTCATTTCTGGGTCATTTGTATTAATACAGCAAATGAAAAGAAAACACAGTTGCTGAGATCGGCCCAGGTTAGAAAACACAACCGTACGATGATAACAACAATACTGTTCAAACTGGAACATGTTTTCCACTTTTTTCAAAGCTGATGCAAATAGTAGACAGAGTATTTCCCATTAAGTATCTAGACTGTGGCCGTTCACCACATTCTAATTTGTCCCAGTTTTACAATTAACCAGGTTTCTACATTTGCATATGTAATGCACTAACCTTTGGTTAGCTTTCTGATAAATAACATGTATTAAACTCAATGTGTATTAAACTATGGTCCATTAGCCAATTCACCTAATCTGACAACAAATAATCCATTCAGAAGTTTAAATCATTACTTATCTCTGCCAAGGAGGTCAGGTTTGAATTGCATGAAACTTAGTGGAAGTTGCCATTTCCTGAACATCTGGCTCAGCTGGCTCATGTGCTGGGCCTTCCCCCTTGAATGCTTGTTGTTGCCAAGATGTGTTTTAAAGTAGCAATTTACTTGTTTTTGTCACGTAGCACGTTTTACAACATTTCCTCCCTGATTGTCGAAAAACTCAATTAATTAATTTTTTCAAGTTTCACTTGAATGTTTTTTCTGCAAAAAAGGGGGATTTTTTGGGGCTATATTTTACACTGTGTGAAAATGATAACTGATGACATTCTGACAGTTTGGGATTTCAGCTATAAATACAACCACAGTAAGCACTGACTGACCCTGTGGATGAATTCCTGGGCAGTGTGTGACATGAGGATACGGTCACACCAGGCAGGACAGCGAGTGTTCATGTACTGGGTGGGTTTAGTGTACTCTTCACTGTAGGGGTAGCTGAGGATAAGAGCAGAGCAAACAAACTCAAAAGTCATGAGATGAATTCAAACAGAGTTGGGAGTTTCTAAACGCCGAACGTTTTCAGCGTTACCTCGGTGGAAACTTGATGTCCTCTTCTCTAATAACATCATGAAAGGCCGCGACTTCTTTGTCGTATTTCAGAAGCTGAGGAACAGAAGCCGTTACTGATCAGCGCTATGGAAATCTCAACACGTAAAGCAACAATCATGAGGTGAGTGAGTGTAACCTCAGTGCAGGTGAAAAGTCAATTCTCTGTCACAGTTATCAGTCTTGTTTACCTCTGTGCTTTTGTATTTACTGTGCTGTCACTCACACTGCATTATTTCCGCCGATAGGATCTAATCTATAATCTGCGAAGACGTGCCAGATAGTTGCTAAGCAGCATGTTCACTTGTAAGTTAGTTACATCATAAGAGTTTCTGTGAGGCTGCGGCAGAGCTGATGGGGTTTGTGTGGGTGAAAGTTGAGATGGCGCTCTCACCGACGGGACGTTGTCCTCCCTGAAATAGGCCTGGTGCAGGTAGGCAAACTGCTTCTCCTCAATTTGGAGCAACACCTGCACGAGAGGCAAAGCCAAGGGAGTCGAAAGCAGCACAAAAATCAAAATGTCAGCAATTTTCTTAACTGTTTTACTCACCTGGTGGTCATTGTCTTTTTCCTCCCAGATGATCTTCTCCACTTCGTTGCTGCTGTCCTTCTTCACTGTCTGAGCCTCTGCCTCAGTGGACAGATGCTGCTCACAGAACCACAAACACAAGGAAGGATTTGTGTTAAAATACCATAAAATGCCAGGCATTCTACACACACAAGTTTCAGCAGAAAACAACAGTTGTAATATTATATATATTACATACATATATATATATATATATAATGTACCTGGACTAGACTGAGTGTGTCCAGACGGAAGTTAAAATCTCCAAACAGGAAGAAAGGCAGAGGAGAGTAACGGCTGTCTGATATCCTGGAGACAAATCACACAGATTAAACCTTATTTGGAGTGTGTATATATTCACATTAATATAATAATCTACATATAATATATGTTTTTTATATATATATATGTATATATATCATATATAATGCATATTACATATAACATTTGTAGAGTTTATGTTCACAAGATATCAATGGATACAGCCCAAATTCACTCCTAGGTCAAATGACTCAGAGGCAAACTCCTCTACTTGCAATTAGAAAGAAGTCCATTGCTTTTTTCTCTTTTTTTTTTTATGAGTTTACCAATGTTTAACAAAAACAGCTAATGTTGGTATAAATGAGGTGAAATTAATCAGTAACCTGGAGAAAGACCGAAAAAGAAATAATCGTGTGGATGTAATAGTTCTGCATGTGATAACTTATTTATTCCTCACATTTGTTTCTGTAAAACTGGAAGAAGATTTATGTGCTTGTAAATTAGTGGTGTCATAATCCCAAGAAGGGATGGGCCAGCTGGTTCGACAAGACACAGAAAAAAAGCAGATTCTTCCTGTCGAGCGTTTTACAGTAATGTTAACACACAGCTTCAGGACCGACCTGTTGATGACATATCTCAGAGCGTTTTTGCGGTTGGCTGAGTAAATGGAAGGACTGGTTTCACAGGCAGTGAGATTGGAGGCATCATGGAACAGGTGGACGTTGACCAGGTCCAAACCTCTGTGAAAAACACACACACACACACACACACACACACACACACACACACACACACACACACACACAGACACAATTAAGTGATATGAGGCAGGTGAAGAAAGACGCACCAGAGGCCAGTATGCATGTAGGCGTGTTATAATGTGTGCTCCAACACAGGTGTCATTGCGAAGCTTTCTTATCAGCAAGTGCACTCGTGTTAAGTCCGAGTCCACAAACAAGCACATTTGTCTTTTGTGTCGAGCATTCACTCCTTTTCTTCAGCTGTCACTGGGAGACAATTAATGTGCGCCCAACACGCGGGCTGTGTTGACTCACAACGTGATGCAGTGGCACATGGACTGTGGTCTCCTTTTGTTATTACCCCCATGTAAAGCCACGGCCGAGCAAACAGTGACTACACTACTCAGGCTACAGCAGCAGCACAGTGCGTTTTATTCATTTTCAATCAGTGTCAGAAATACATTCTTATTAGTAAATACAAATATCAATCTTCATCAGGGCAACATACTTGATTGGCTACATATACTGTATGTGTTCAATAGCTGATTACTGGTAGGTTTAGTACCCAAACTAAAGGAATAATTCCAGTTCTTGAAAAACATTGGGGTGGGGTCAACACAGAGTATATTATTAACTTGAGTTTGAGCTGCTGCTGCAGCAGCAGTGGATCACTGTTCCTAAACATGAAGACAGCTCAAACAACAAAAGAGGGAAGGCTAGGAGTTAAACCTCGCAATTTTTTTTTGTATGCATTGAAATGCTTTGGAATGTCAGATCAGATGTTTATTAATTAACATTTTATGAATTCCACATTATTATATTTATGTAATGTTAAACCTGCATTTACTGTGTTTTTTGCCGAGTGGGTTCACCTGCTTTCACATCCAGAATACACCTGGCTATAAGGTTCCCTTTGTTTTAGCTCTGTTTTGGTCTCCACCAAGTGCTGAAGGAAATATCAGCATCTTTAGCAGCTCAACTACATTCACCAGCGAGTTGCTAAATGTCACTGTCTGCTGTTTGGTGTTGGAAATGAAGAGTTAATCAGAGCTTCATCACAAAAAACAGCTGCATCTGAAAACAACTCTGATCAGACAGTGAACCAAAACGGTCTATTTGGGTAATAATTCCCATTTTTGTGTTGATTATATCTTCTTTCAATTTAAAAAGAACATTTTCATGTCTTACAGTAAGATTTGTTTTTCAAAACGTATGGTAAGTTTGTTGTGGGAGTGGGTCAGAGCTGGACATTGAAAGCAAAATCCTTAACATATAACTGATGCTTAATTTTCTTTGAGCTTTCATTTACGATGACCTTGACATCTTCGTGAGGTTAATCAATGACCCAACACTGATGTTGGCAGCGGCTTTCAGATTTGTTCAGAAGCTTTCTGGTAACAGGAGAGGCAGTTTCGTTATGTGTCATCAGAGGAGCGTTCCAATAAATGCAGAAGTCCAAAAAGAACCAAAACTGAAAGCGGTTTAGTTTGACTGTTGACTGTGAATTCAAGGTGAGGTCTGTGCACGGTACATACTGATTGTGGATGATCCAGCGGGTCCTCATGAAGCCCTTTCTGGACCACTTGAACTGTAACACAGATAGGTTAGAGTGAGTCAGTAAACAGCAGCACTCCAAATGTTTGAAGGGCCAAACTGATAATTATTGATTCTCCCACATAATTTGTCTCATCTCCCTGACAGAGCAGGCAGACGGCCTAAAGCCCCAGTAGACTCATTTGTCCCAACAACATCTCCCTTCGGCCCACACGTACCCCTCCCTACACCTGCACACGGGTGCAGCCACACACAGATGCACTCTCATGCGTGCGTACTCACATCAGGCCAGAAATTCTTTGGGAATTTTTCTTTCTCCACTGTGGTGACCC
Source organism: Paralichthys olivaceus (assembly GCF_024713975.1). Taxonomy (NCBI): domain Eukaryota; kingdom Metazoa; phylum Chordata; class Actinopteri; order Pleuronectiformes; family Paralichthyidae; genus Paralichthys; species Paralichthys olivaceus. The sequence continues at coordinate 17,700,496 of NC_091096.1, forward strand.
CGTCCAGAGAGCCCACGTACTTGCTCTGCCCTGACACCGCTTTAAAATCCTTAACTGCACGGAGAGGGAGAGAGATGGGGGGAGAGAAGCGTGACATGTAAAAGAGTGAGAAAACATGCAAACAGCAATCAATAAACTGGTGTTAACCTCATCACAGCGGCATACGTGATGAGGGAATCTATAAGCGAGCCATTAGACTGCGTTTGGCGAGCAACAATCGGTTTGGGGCCACGCGGCGAGTGGCAGCTCCGGGATGTTTATGGTTCTTCCATAAGCTTTTCTGAGGAGCTTTTTCACACCTAACGTGACTGGACTATGCAGCAGGAAAATAACAGCTCCACTTTGAATTCAGGTTCTTTGCAAATACATGGCCAGGTGGGGCGGCCATCAAAGTGTCGTTACACACCGAGAACTGCTTTGCTCTGGTTTACAAAAAACGACCAATCATACAAAATTGTGAAGTGATAAAAGCAGAGTGGTTAACATTGAGATAATACTACTACCTTTGTTTTTACAAAGACAGAAGGGGCATAATTCTATCATCAGTTAATGAATAATAAAAAAAAAAAAACCACATAATTAATGAAACATGTTAGAATTCAAGAAGTTTTTACCATTGAAGTCATATTGATAGATGTCTTTCAGTGTCTTGTGGATGAAGTACATGCTGCCCAGAGCCTGTGGAGAGACAGAAATAAAGAGTGTTCAAATTTTACAATATCTGATAAATGCAGCTGGGAGAGATATGAGAGTTATCGTATGCAAGATCAGTTTCAGTTAAATCACTTAGGAACTGAAGCATCTAAAAAAATGCGAGACAAATCACACAAAAGTGGAACATTACTCGTGTTATTTTTGTCAACACCTTTACTTTGAGACAGCTGCTGCAAGGAAAAGCAAGAAAATGACCAAAAGCTAAATTGTTGCAGTGTTGAATTTGGTGCGATTTGGACGTGTGATACCTTCAATACTAATAAACTTTAAATAAGCAGGTGACCGGTGCTCTGTGGCAGTGGCGGCCGTTGTCGATCATGACAGCGGCAACAACAATTGATCCTCCAGTTCCTGGTTCTGCATACTTAGTCAAGCACAGAACTTTGAATATAAACAGCTCTTTGTGCAGCAGCAGTGGCTTCAGGGTTCTGTGGACTGAGTCCTGCAGTCAGACTCAATTACTGCAGGTCACTTTTATAGTTTCAGAAAGAGAGCTGCAACCAGCATCTAACTGAACCAGTATTTTTAATGTAGTAAATCTATGGAGGGCCGAAACACATGCACTACATATATTTTCATGTTCAAAATGCACATTAAAGTTAATACAGTTATTTAATATTTTAGACTTTTAAAGGAAACGATAGATCTGTATTTGACTTATCGAGAGAGGCTTCTCAGCCGTGATCCATCCACGTTCAAACATGGATCTACTGTTGAATTAACTATTCCCAGCTAGTCTGGGAATATTTAACACTCTTTTGAAGTGAAAAGTTGCAATTTGAAATGTTCGAGGTAACAACAGAATTATTTCTTAAATATTCTAAACACAGTAAAATGATGGCGTCCTAAACATGACTGTTATGGAATGTTCATAGACACTGCCTCTTGTCCTCTCTGGGGCATAGTGCAACAGGCTGTTGTGTTTGGGAAGCGTGAGAGTTAGGTGAAGGTCAAAGCCTTCACTCCCTAGACATCACAGATATGAGACTGCGTAAGCAACTAGAAAATACTGATTGTTTAGGAACAAGCAATCTCATAGATTAAATAATCTGTTGCGGTTTAAAGTGTGACTGCAGGAAAGCGGAATATATACACACTCCAAATAAGGTTTAATCTGTGTGATTTGTTTCCAGGATATCAGACAGCAGTTACTCTCCTCTGCCTTTCTTCCTGTTTGGAGACTTTAACTTCCGTCCGGACACACTCAGTCTAGTCCAGGTACATTATATATATATATATATATATATATATATATATATATGTATGTAATATATAGCGGACAGAATATGAGAGAGCATCATGCACAGATGGATGAATTCTGATTTTCTCTTTGGCCAAGCTTCAATAAATATTTCAGCATTAGACATCAAAGGGCTCCTGAATACTGTCTTCATTGATGAGTTGACCATTGATCAGCAGATTTTCCACAACAATGACCTTTTTCAAATTGGAACTTCAAACTTCATAAAAACATTAGATATGTCCAGTTTTTTAAATTCAACAATAGCAGTTTTCTCTGCAGTGATTAACAATGAAACCAATGTCAGAAACAGGAGGAATCATCTCAGCTGCTGCAGTGATGGATTGAGTTGTTTTATTCCCCCATCATGTGAGTTGAATTGTGAGCCTTATATTGAACGATACAGTACGACACAGTTTATCGTTACTCTCCCAAAGACACATGAAACTTTAAAAAGAATTTAGCCGCACAAAGCCGACGCGCGGCTGCACAACACATCCACATGCTATCCCTCAGACACACACTTCAGCGCCCAATCATCCCTGACGTGGTGCTGACAATTTTTAATGTACTAACTGCCTGCTCCACTGATCTGATTAATCACGCCCCGCAAGATCAATAGAGACAGAAAATTAAAACAATTTAAAAGGTATTAAGCAGTAGGCTAGCTGTCTGCCAGTGCTGCTGCTGTGACTGGAGGAGAAGGGGGGGGGCGAGGAAGAAAAATAAGCCAGGGCTCGAAGGGCTCAGGGCGTGACGAGCCACGGCGCCCCCCCACCCCTTCCCCATCCAGCCAGAGAATGAGAGATCTCTCCCTGAAGAGATCATTTATCTTCAGTGCCAAAGTCCTCCTCATTTAATAAAATGGAAGAGTCTCCATTGTCGGCTCCAGTGAGCGGCAATTAGTGACCAACTTGTCCAAACTGAGGGAGCGAGGTTAGAGCAAGGCCAGAGATCTTTTCTTCAGGTTGGAGCCTGACAGTTTTCTTTTGTTTTTAACTAAACCAAATAAAACACAAATATTTCTGAGGAGCAGGTCTGGAAAAAGTCAAAATATTATTTTAGCTAAAATGAAAACAATAAAAAGTACACTTATTATTCTTGTGGGAAAATCAAGGATGATATTTAGATAATTAGCTATTTTAAAAAAAACTAAGCGTGGCCTTGTTTATGTTGGATCAGTAACAACACTGTGCTCAAACCGTGCAGCAGGCACACATGCACACACTCAAACACAGATACACATTCTCCTCCACATACTCTGCCAAACACCTATCTTCATCAATCAGGTTTGTGCACAGTTTAATAAAAAAATATTGACTTACAAGTGATTTTTTATCAAAACACCATTTGTACTGGGAATGCATGCAAGTCAGCCCCCTCCACTCCTGCAGCCCTGAGAGGAGAACCCCCCAAACTCTCTCTTGGCCACATAACTGATGATCTGCAGCCAGGGGGAAACAAATTGAAAATCAATGCGGGTGGCACCGACGAAATGAGAATGAGGCATTAGGAGCGGCGGTGGGGGGGGGGGGCGCAACCCTCTCAGGGCAAAAAGTGGAGGGTGCGAACACTCGGAGCGCAGGGGAAACTTAGTCCCAGCTGTCTTCCAACCCCCTCGCACACTTTATTTATCGTGCACAAATAGGCTGGGATCAATAGTTTTAATCTGGAGTTAAATGTATTGAGTTTGGCCTGGCCGGCCCCCCCACACGCACACACCTGGCCATTGACTTCCCCCTTTTTTACTTCACACACCTACAGTCTACAGATGCTGCCACTGACCCCTACTGTCACACATGCAGTGTGAGGGAATCACCTGGGAGGAGTGAGGGTTAATAGTTTAAGAAGTACGCAGCCACTTTTCTCTTCAGGGGAGGCGTTACCACCCAAACCAGCGCACAAACTAACACCGGCCCTGTTCACACTGGTATTAACATCTGTCCTGAGACATCTGTGGTCAGCGTCAAGCCTTTCTGTTCACTTCTGGCATTAAAATGCATCATGAATGTGTCTCCTGTTGCTTGTGATTGGATCTCACTCTGTATGCAAATGATCACTTGCTTCATTTCTGTTCACAAAGACCAAATTATAATGTTTTTACCCAGTTTAGAGATTACAAATGTGTCTGATGACAGTGTCTCTGTGTGTGTGTGTGTGTGTGTGTGTGTGTGTGTGTGAGTGAGAGAGAGAGAAACAGAGAGTGAGTGTAGTCAGGAGGGGCTGATGAATGACTGTGCGCAGACATATTTTACCAATTCAAGAAAAAGTATCGATCATGATGTGGTAATCAGTGTTTACACAGATAATGTGGCGGTGGCCACAAACAAATCAATGTAGGGTCACTAAGAATCACAAAAAAACATCGAAACAGGGACGAATCAGAGGACGTCAGCTGAGCAGTTGGTTCTCATTTGTGGCCCAGGACACATTTGCGTCTACCCAGCAGAAAGAATGTGGGCAGAATGTGGATGTCAGGACGCATCGGGGTGCATTCACACCTAAAATGAACACTGTCCATATCACTCAAGATGGGTGCTAATACCACATCTGAACGGAATCCCTGAAAAACACTTGAGGAACAATAACAAACACAATTCGATCATACAAAAGATGCTGAAAACAGCCTCATGCTGTGTGAGGTCACTATTAGAATCGACGTCAGGAAAGATGTGTCAGATCAAGGTCGTTCTCATGACCCAGGGTGACGTCCCGGCGGTTGTTATGACCAGCTGACTTCAGCTATGCAGACAGTCTCTGGGTGCCACGATATATGATGATAAAGAGATGTAAAGGTATGAAACAACAAACCTGTCTTTAAAATACCTCCCGCCGGTGCCAGGTCTGTCCCCACATTATGTAACTACTACAATTTTATTTTCATTGTGTATCTGAGATCTACGTGCCTTACATAAGAATTTGTTTTGCATACTTGACACAGAAGAAAACAGATTCCTGTTCGAGGATGAATCAGTTCCCCCACAAAATAAAACAAATGTCAACAACGCATTTTTTTCAGCGTAACTGTATCGCATCCATCTGCACAGGAACACAGACGTACTCACACACGCAGACACAAGCCCGCACTCTCGTTGCAAACCCTGTTTTACTCATATATCTCAAATTCACAGTCTTCATCAGGAAAAGCAAACTTTCACTGAGACATACAGGACAGTCTCTGTTTGATCAGACATCCCATAATACCCATTTTGCTTTATCAAAAAAAGAATTGTTTTGATACTGTCAAAATGACTTTGTGGTCAGATTACCAACATTTTATGAGCACAGTGTTTCACTCCAGATCTTTGATTGAATTTGACTGAATGTCCATCTCAGCCTGCACGTTGTCACCTTCAGTATCAGGAAGTAAACCTATAAATGTGTTAAATACACACATATATTCTAAGTCAACATTCTCTGATAGGGAAGTTAAAATTTGTGTTACACACCGAAAAGCAGTATTTACGACGCTTCACTGTGCTCTGCAACCAGCAGTCGCTCCAACGCCCACTGAGCACTAACATGGAGGAGGACTCCATCTAGTGGGAGCAGGTGTGAACTACTCCGACTTGTCTGAGGAATCAGTGTTTCTTACTGTAAAGCTGTCCTCTGCTTGGAACCGGTTGTCCACATAGATGCACACCCTGTTGTAGTCTTTCATTTCCTGGTTGGACTCAATGCTCCTGGAAACAACACAACACAACAGATCAGTCAGGAGGCGACACCACAAACTAAAAAGCTTGTTCCTGTGGATGAAGAGTGGAAGAGATTAGACCATTAATCTGCAACAATTATTAGATTCAGATTCAGACTTTTTATTCATCCCACAGACGGGAAATGTTCCTATTGCAGTTGCATAAAGTACACATATGTAAAAAAGAAAAAGAAATGAAAATAAAATTTAAATTAAACTATAAAATTATAAACATCAGACAGAAACTAAGTTACATACATATAAATAGCAGAATTGCACTTGTGATATATATGGTAGAGATTAGGGTTATTTAATAGTTTTAAAGCATTTTTAAAACTGTGTCTTTTTGGGCTTTAGGAAAATGTGATTAGTATTTGAAGTATTTCAAACGGAACTAGTAGAGTGTGCACACTGCTGCCAAAGCCCAACAGTCCTCTTAAGCAATATGTAACTTTGGCCACTAGAGGTCTCTCAATCAAAACATTAACAATGAACCAAGTTTGATGATGCTGTGAAGCAGCATGGGATCATGGGACTTTTTGTATTCGCCACCAATTTTCACCCATAATTTTCTTGGGTCACTTGGCTCCCCTGTGCATTTGGACTTTACTGGGAGAGCTTCAGTGACAGTACATGCAGCAAATGATAATGAATCTTTGTGATCCATTACAACTGACCAATACAAACAACGGAAGGAAAAACAATCGACTGACTAACTGGCTGGTCATGTGTTCTTAAAGTTTCAGCCGAGAGGAGCGAAGCCACAGGCAAAGCTGCTATGATGCAGTTAAACACGACAAAAATGAAATGTCCTATTCCCTTGAGAAAAAGTTTGGATTTCTCTGGTATGAACAGTGTTGAAACTATTTTGGATAATGTAAGCAAACAAGTCAACAAAATAAATAACATAGGTCTGGTTGTTTTTAGACATTCTAATGAATTGTTGCATATTATATTACATTCAATCAAGCAGCACCAAATTTCACACACACACAGATCAGTCTTCTAAATGTACTTGATTTTTCAACAAGGTAAATTCTTCTTCATGAAAGAAATGACAAAACTGCCCTCACAGTCTTGCAATCAAAGGAAGTGAAAAGTGAAAAGGGTTTTTCCTTGGCCCATCACCCACAGGCCTCAAGTTTCAATAAAATTCAGTTCAGTGTTTGCGTAATCCTGCTACCAACCGAAAAACCGCAGTGAAAATATGACCTCGTTAGTTATGTATGGTAACAATGTTGGTCAGTAGAGAATAATCCAACAAATTATAACAAGTTATGTTTTTGTCAGAGCTTGCTTTTTTTTGTCCGTCTGTCTTTTAGTTCACAACAAATTGCTGGTCGTTTTAACGGATGTGGTATGGGACAGAGAAAAACACATCCCATTTTGGTGTGGAGCCAGATCAGGGAGGGGATCCAGGACGTTTTCAATGATTTCTCAGAGAATAATTCATGGATCTTGATGTAAAAATATCAGACATGTTAATGAGACTGATATTTATGAGTGTGTGCAATGTGGTGCAGATGCAAATAAAAAACAGGATCTTTTCAGATTGACTGCTGGGCCTTGGCAGAGGTATGTGATTGAATCAAAGACAACGGAAGGGAAGAATATGACTTAACAGACAACGTGGATCATGAATTGTGCACATGAATCTTACCTGAAGAAGTTTTCTGCATGGCCCATGTTCACCATGTAGTCCTTCCCTCCCACCTCCTGGAAGTGCAGGGCGATGAACTGAGGCTTGTAGCTGTGGACGGTCTGCAACAAAGCGTAGCGAGCAGGTCTCAGTGTACACGTCTGACATTCCAGAGGAATGAGGAGTGAAGAGGGTCAACGCCGTGTGTTACAGGATGAAGTTAACCATCCATTAGAGGTCATGTGGACTTTTTCTCTAATTGAGTATCTGTGCTGGGCCCAGTGTGGCTTTGTTATCACTTATCAGCACAGTATCTGTTTTCCAGAGGCACATGCAGCAGTTGTTTCAGTTGGAATATCATCAGAGCGATGATGCAGCCGCAGCCTACAAAAAAGTGAGCTAGAAACAACTGTGTGTGACAAATGTGTTTTTGCCTGAACTGGACCAGACTGAGAGCAAAGTCTAAGAGCAACATATGCAAATGTTTGAATCTATGAATTATTGATCCAAACCTTGGAGGCCAAAACTTACCTTATACAGCTCTAGTAACCATTCACTTTGGATTTCACCCAACTGTAAAATGACAGAGAGAAAAACAAATCATCAAAACCCTGCATTCAACCTGTAAGAGACCAAATCAAAGAGTAATCCATCTTCATTTTTTTATGGTCACTGTGGGATCAGTCAACAAAACATTAACATATCATTTCCGTGGAGAAAATAGAATTAATAATGGCAAACATGTCAGCAAACAGCTACCTAATACCACATAAAGCATTTAGCATTATAATTCCTTGCCCAGGAAAAAAAACTGTCAAAAACAAACCTGAATATATAAATAACACTTCTGATTAAATCATTTGAATTAAGTGAACATAGATAGTAACTTTTCCTTTAACCTCAAATCAGGAGACTAAAGACAAAGTAAGTTAAAACTTTGTTTTTTTTTTTAGAAAACTACAATTTGATTTCTTTTACAAGCATAATTCGTTTTTCTTCTCCTTAGTTTTTCTTTCTTTCTTTTTCTTTAATCCAGTGAACTTTTCAATTTCCTCTCATCAGAGGATCAATCTAAAGGTTTATGTGGCGCCGGCCATTTCACCCAAATACCTTCAGTACCTGCATCTACGCCATAAGGAAGCACCAGCCATTGCATACAGTGTTAATCTCCATATACTCTACATAGACATCTTGATCACCCCCTGGTGGCTGGCTGCAGTATAGGCCATCTGACATCCTAACCCTAACTAAATTAGCTGGTTCCTGCTAAAAAAAACTTGTTAACATTCAGTTCATCATACTGGTAAATTTGGGGACCATATAAAACCAAATAATAATAAAAGTATTAAAACCTTATCACAGCTTGTGGGTTTGAATTCCATTCCCAACTAATAGAAAGACAGGTCAAATGGAAAACAAGCTGTCATAATCTCAGACAGGTAATACTCAGGGCAGGGTTAATACAAACAATAAGGATTGTCTAGAAATATTATCCTGTTCGTTCCACTGGCTGTATGTTCCAGGAAGTGAAGCTGCACCTGTTTTAATCTGGCCATGGTCCACACACCAGGGATGGGTGTTGAGGGTGCGTTTAATATTGTATGGCCACTTTACAGTGGAGCATACTGTAAAACATGTATGAGAAAAGCAGCTGGCAGATAAACTCTATACACAGAAATGTGTCCAACCAGGCTGAGGGTTAATCTGCATATCCCTGTCTGTGAGGAGAAACAGGTAGACTCCCTCCGACACAGAAGATATTAAAGATGCACAGGGTTGGAAAAAGTTGGATATTTGTTAGTTTAAAGCAACGCTATGTAACTTTTACTAAGCTGCGCCTGCTGCAGTCACACATGGTGAATTATTCTGCAGGGCTCCATGTACGAGTGATGGTTCTCATGTAGTGAAAAAACAAAGCCTATAAATCTAATATTCCGACTTCATGAACAAAAAGCACTGCTACAGTCACAAATACACCAAACTCTTGATTTTCAATAACTTCGAAGTCTTTTTTTTTTTTTTTTTTACAGATCTACAGTTAAACATCACATTTGAACTTGCTGGGTCTGATTGTAGCAGTTCAAGCTGCGACTATCAAGAAAATGCGCTCAGACTGAGGGGGAGAACTGAAGTGGCACCTTTCCCCCAATTCCAACTAAGTGCACCATAAAACTACTTCCTTGTTTGGTAAAAAAAACGTAGCTGGGCGTTGCACCTAAAAATATTTGGTTGATGGACTGGCAAACTATGGCTGTATTTCATCTTTTGCCCACTATCAGGTGGGACTCGTTCAAGCCCCCCCCTCAGCCCTCTAAAGGATAAGGGAAATATAGATAATGGATGAATGGATTGTCACATAATATCTGGATTTTGAGATTTCCTTGTCTGAATGTGATATTGTTATTCTCAGCAGTAATGTGGGGAAATATATATCCATTTTGACAGAGAAAAACAACTTGGGTGTGAAAAATATTTCTGTGAAATTAAATGGGTTTTTTTCTGATGGTGAACAAATTTATTACAGTTCTGATTCTCATGCCAAAGACTCCTCCTTAACTCTTAACTTTATCTTAACTTAACTTGCCTCTCTACAGTGATAGGCAGTAAATCAATTGTCCTGTCAACTAAACATTGTCATGTTGTTGTTCACACGCCCGCCTCATACTTCTGAGATGCCAGGTGCATTCATCCCACCAGAGAAATGACTTTGCATAGTGTATTTGCATGATGGTTGCAGCGTGGGTGACTGCAGCTTGGCCACGGTGACCTGAGTGACTCCTCTTTAATTATTTGTCCATGAAAACAAAAGCGTTTAGAGAAGGTTCACACTACAATTACGTCCACAATGCAATTATGCTTTCTTAATAAAATATCAGAGACATAAGTGGACACTGCAAATTAGTATAGAAAAACCTGACACACCTAAAATCCAGCAACAAAACAGCACATTCCTGCCATCTGTGGCAAGAGGTGAGCCATGTGTCAGACAACAGGTCCAGACACGTTGAACAGGAGATGTGGTGTGTGAGCTTTCCCAGCCGCACTGTTCTAAAGTCATTGTTACTCATGACGAATCCAGCCTGTTGATCTATTTCAGACTATGTTGGTCCAAGATGTCCATACACAAAATTAGCTATAAAGTATTTTGCAATACGAAGTAGGTGAATAGTTGTCTAATCATTTGTAAAAGTAAAGGGAAAGAAAAATATCAGCCCCTTAGGTCTATACGAGGATGCTGTGCCATTGAAATGTGGAACGGAAGCAGCCATGAGAGTCGAGCGTCTCGCTGGCTGAGCAGCTCCTGCACTGTGCAGCAAGAGGATTTATCCTGTGAGGTGCTTAAGGACTGGCCCTTATCCCGAAGTTTGAGTGAATGTTTAGCGTTTGTTTATAGAAATAGAGGGGCCTAAGTGAGTAGAAAGGCTCCACTCCCCTGGGGGAAGATACTCATCTGTTTACATATTTCCCACAATGGGATCTAACATGTTTTCATTGGAGCAAGATCGGGCAACCGGAAACATGGTCCGGAGCCAAATTTCCATGAGCGTAAGAGCCCCTCCTCCCTCCTCTGTCTAAAAGTTTCATCAAGCCAGTCAAGGCCAAAATACAGACCACTGGATACTTAGCCAGGCATTTAGAATACAGGCAGATCTACTTAATCCCTTTTTGGAAAAAACTCAGAGTTGGCTATAAACTTACATAACAATATATGGTGATAACAGTGAAGCTGTAAACACAGTAAAGTACGAGAAAGATAAGTTGCTGATAATAATAGACAGAATGTGAGAGGTGATGATGATACAGGAGGGTCACATCTGGAGAGGGTCCCCACTGAGGGTCATGTTATAGATCTTTGATACAGTGGGAGAAGTTAAAAACTTTTATGCAGAAGTCACATGAAGTAAACTGAATTAAGACGTTTATATTTGCTGACCCGTGTTGTGACCTGTCAGATTCTGGGACTTTTAAAACCTTTATTTAACCAGGCACTCTCTTTCATACAGTATTAAAATAAGTCTGATAGGCAGCACCAAAACATTTTAATCCATTCTTAACACATATTTGAATTAATATTACATCCTGCCTGTTGCGCCACCTCTCACCTGAACGCTCCTGAGATGTCTGTGTTGCTGTGAACACGCCTGATCGAAGTATCTCCTGTTGCGTAAAGAAAGTCTAGACCCAACCGTGCGAACGTTCTCTGGAGTTAATGTTTAAAAACGCCTTGAGTACAAGATAATGTAATGAACTAGATTCAATTAGCCAAATTGTTTGTTTTTCTGAAAATAAACTGTGGTAAATGACATAAAGCAAATACTTTTAAATGGTGTCTTGTAATTTAGTGTTACCTGTTTGTCAGACGTTTACTCAGAATTCTTTACAGTGTATATTTAGGTATCAACAGCAGTTTTACAATACAATATTGACAATTTTTTTGCCATGTGTTTACTGAAGATTCTTTAGAGTGTATGTTTAGGTAGCAACAGCAATTTTATATCATGTTATATTTAACTTTTTGCCAGATGTCTACTGTAAGGCAAGGCAATTGTATTAATAAAGCACTTGCCAAACACAGAGGTAGATTCAGCGTGCTGTAAATTCTTTGGTGTGTACATTCAGGTACCAAAAGTAATTTAACAGAACTTTTTTTTGTCTGGTGTTTATGGTAAATTCAACAGAGAGTGTTAACAGCATACGTATAAGTACACACAACAATTTTACCATATGTTATTGGCTACTTTTTTGTCATGTTTACCATAAATTCTAGAGGTTTTTTTACGGTGTATGATTCACACCTGTCTATACATTATGATTGTTGTTACATGTGACCTCTCAGGGTCACAGGGTTTTGAAATGTGACCTCTCAGGGTCAGAGTCTGTGACATGCAGCATCTTTTCCCCTCCTCACTCTTGTTGAGGCTTAAGAACAGAGGCTGTTTGCACCTTGTTAAGCCCAATGAGACCAATTGTGATTTGTGAATATGGGCTGTACAAATCAAATGTGACTGATTGATTGACTGACTGATTGACTGACTGATTGATTGACTGATTGATTGATTGACTGATTGACTGATTGACTGATTGATTGATTGACTGATTGACTGATTGATGGGACTGTGCATCTTCGCACTTGTAACTTTGTTAATGAGCGGCAGCGGATGAATACTACAGAGAACATGTGACTGACAGCTGACAGGAAAACTCCGCTGTGGCAGAACATGAGTTACAACGACGAGAGTGTGAGCGGAGCCCGCTGAAGGTAAAGCCCGGCCCGTGTGAGCCTGTCGGCGCTAAGTCTAATCCCCTGGCGCCGCTGCGGCCGGTGTAGTTTTAATGTCGCGGACTACTCACATTGTCGAAGAGCGAGCCCACGTTCGCGGTGACGAGCAGCACATCGGTGAACGAGTCCATGTCGGAGGAGAAGATCCACCTCCGCGAGTCCGGGGAGGGGGTGGAGGGAGGGGGGGGACTCCGCAGCAGTCGGCGGGGAGAGGAGCGCGTCCAGGCCCGAAGCAGCAGCGGCTCCTGCCCCGGGAGCTTACCGAGGCTTGACCCGAGAGAGAGAGAGGGGGAGAGGCGGGAGGAATCCGGTGTGGACGGTTCAAGCGCGCACCGGCATCTCACTGCTCACCCTCCTGCTGCTTCCTGATGTTTCCTGATGGCTGCTGCTCTTCATCACACACCGGAGTCATGTCCATCGTCGAGTTGCTGTACCAGGCTTCATGGATTTCCTCCTCCTCCCCCACCTCCTCCTCCTCCTGCTGCTCCTGGTTAATTGGACTAGTGGCTTCTTAGCAGACTTAGACCGGACGGTGCATCTGCTGCCTCCTGCACAAACCCCCGCTCACTGTACTGCTGCTGTGAAGCGAGCTGCTCCGCCCACACGTCTGTGGCACTCTTCCTCAAGTTCAGTCACAACCTCGACTCACATGCATCAAATGTTAGCTCGTGGACTTCAGCAGCCCCCCCCCCCCATCGTAAAAAAAAAAAACACAAATCTGCAGGAAATCCCAGTCTCACAAACGTCTGCATTTGACTTTTACTGCACCTCGACCAACTAACCCAATATCTGAATCACTAAATTCCACTTTATTTTTACAGAAATAACCTGATATAATAACATGATCACCTGAGGCCATCTAAAATACCTGAAGGGCTCTAAACTCACCCCTCCACATACCACAGGCTCTGAGTTTCTGAGGAAGTCAGACATGTTTATCTCGTCAAACCCTTTTTTTCTTGGAATGAATCATCCTTTCGCTACAGGAGCACCTGTCTAATCTATTCTCTGGTTTAAATGCTTAAAAGCAGTGCAGATCTAAGCTTTTTCTAAGTCAAGGGTCATAAAGGGGCCACAATTTACACAGAGGGGTTGATTCATAGACTGTATATAAAGAGGGTTGATTATATGTTCAACATCCATCCACAATTCCTGATTAAGTAAGGTGCACGTTTAAAGGTTCCGTGTGTAAGTGGACCTATCGGCAGAAATACAAAATAATCGTAATGTTTCAACTAGAGTGCGATCAACTGAATTGTACGAGTTGTTTTCTTTACCCTAGAATGAGCTGTTTATATTTAAATACTTTATATTTACATCGGGAGCGGGTCCTTTCTACGGAGGCCGCCATGTTTTTTACAGTCATACAATCTGGACAAACAAGTTTTTATGACAACTGAAGGCTACCACAGGTTCTCTTTCATGTTTGGGAGGGGAGGGTGAGCTGAGGGGTGTTCAGCTGCAAAATGCAACTGCACAGGACTGAAAACATCACCTCCTTGTTACGAGATACAAATGCACAATCCCATGTCCTGCTCTGGTGTAAAGTCCTGCACCAGCAGACATTACATCAGTTTGGATGAGTGCAAACAGAAAACATTGTTTTGATGTGAATGTTGTTTTGATATACATGACTCTACTGTTGTGTAATTTTCTCCAGAAATGCTTGCTTCCTCCTACAGCTTCCAGTCACTACTACCACAGAGTAACCACAGTTGTTTTACATCACAGCTACAGTAGCTCATTCTGTAACTGTAAAACTCCTCATTCGGTGTGAGATGGTTCTGTGCCACCCCAGTGTCTGAGCTCCAGCCTGGGCTAAAGCCAAAGACTGCTACATGAGGGGAACTAACTCTTGCTCTCCATAGTGCTGCTAATGAGCAGTTCAACCATGGCATGCTTTACACAGCCAAGCTTTTTGAGCTGTTCTCCCTGCTTCCTCTGACTCCTCCTCTAAACACTTAGTGCTTTATTCACCAGCGACAACAGATCCATTTAAAACCATTGCAACAGAGATGTAAAACAATGCTGCCATGTCCATCACCGGTCTGGAAAGAAAGTTAAAGGTTGGGGGAAACCTCTCTGAAAGGAGACTGTGACAGTATATTTTTTGCAGGCAGGAGGCCCCGGGTTTGGATGGAGCAGCTGCTAAAGAATCAGCAGCAGGAATCCGCGGAAAGAAATGTTATTGAGACTCAGTCCTTTGCTTAGGGAACGAATGCAAAATAAATGGTTTTCAAAAAAGGTCCTAATCATCATGCCAGACTGTGCTTTTATAACGTGGGGCCCGCTGGGCAATCAATCAAACAGGAAATGTCACCAGAGGCCTGGTTTCTCCACAAAGAACAGCAAAGAAGCAGCAGCTGATTAAATCAGGGCTGTTTGGAATAAAAACATTTAAAATAGAAAAATATCAGATGAAAAACTATTTGATTTTGGAAAATGTTTGCAAGTTAAAAAAAATTACTTCACACAAGGTGGGCTAAAATGTTTCCAAATACTGCAGATATCATAATATAAATAATAAATAACATATTTATTATAGTTTATCATAGTAAACTAAAATATTGTTCTAAATCTCCACCCTCACCTGCAGTCACGAGGCCTCGAGTTAAACACGTCAAATACGTTTCAAACTGATCGACAGTGAGAGAAACACATACAAACAAATTTAACAAAAAGTCAAAGGTAAAGTCACATTCTTGAACATTTATTTCAATAAACAGATTGGACATCATCTAAATGACTATCCCTGATAACAGCAAACTAGAGTGGTGAACGCCTCAGGAAGGAACCCAGGAGGCTGTCCACCATGTTCCTCAGCCTAATGGGAGAGTCTGAACCACAGCTGCACTCAGACTGTCCTTCAAACCTCCTTGAGGAGGCTGCCGAGGAGGAGAAAGACCACTGATGAGGGGCGGGGATGATTAAGACAATAGCTTTTAGAGTTCAGTTGAAATAAATTAGGCGAGATGTTAACTGCACTGACAGGAAGCCAATGTCAGGGAGTGTATTAGTATAAATGTGTAACCGTTTAAGTCAGGAAACCAATTGTGATGGTAATTTTTTCCACATTGGGACCATGCTAAAAGCATCTAAAATAAATTATTTATTAATGGACTATAATCCCATTAACTGGAACAGGAACATGTGCCTAAGAACATGAACCTCCATCAGTAACAGTGGGTGAACAATTTCCACTTCATAATGTGACGTTTTACACATTCTATGGAAAAAAAACAGACACGAAAACAGACAACACAACAAGAGCTAGTCTGCAACAGAAATCTGTTAGTGACCACATGTGTTTGATACGAGTCTTAATGCAAAAACACATAAAGCTTAGAATACAATTTGTTTCTCTCTTGGAAAAAGCCCATAAAAATATTTGAAATGTAACAAAATCTGGCAGAATTGCCCCCAAACCGTGGGCATGGGCCAGTCACGCAAAACCCCAACTCAGTCACAGGTTTTAGCTTTGGAACAAACAATTTTGTATATACGTCCCAGATATAAACAGGTAATGTTAACACCGTGTGGTACAAACAGGACGGTGAAATGAAATTAAAAAGTTAAAACTATCAAACAAAGACAGGATCTCAATGATAATAATAATAATAATAAGGTTTTCCCTCAAAAGACGGCCACCGAGGAAGACAATACTCATTTTTAATTTCTAATGCAAGCAAGGCTCCAGTCAAGCTGTTCCAACAGAAGGCAGCAGACTGAGAAAGACCCGTAGCCGCGATGCGAACTGAACATGCCAGGCTGAGGCAGTGACCGAGGAAGCCAAATGGAGCACTGTTGACATCTGAGAGGGAACTTTTCCAGTCCCGGAGTGTAGAGAGCGAGCCCCACTGATTGCCTACACACAGTCAGAGGTGCGTGTGTGGGACTCTGAGCCAGTCCTCTTCCATTTATGGGTTTCAGGAGCGACTGCGGTCTTCCTGGGTCCCCACCAGCATTTTACTGTACAGTTTCTGCTGTTCTTCTTTAAAGGTATCTTTTACCTTTCCTCGCTTCAGTCCTCCATCCCTGCAGAAGAGCATGAAATTAGTGACAAAGGATTGAAAATCAAATCAAACAGGCTGTGATTCTGACTCTGCAAACACACAATATGAGGGATAAAGATAAAGCACAAATGAAACACCATCCAACTGAGCAGTTTTTTTACTTGACAATATCTTTGTTGTGTCAAAGGAATGTTGAATCAATTGCTGCTCTCAGACATTCACTACAGTCCGGACTATCTCCTGAAATTATCTGGACGTTTTCCAGAGTTCTTGGCTCGAGGTTCTCGTGACGCTACAGCTGGTGGAGTAACACCGAGCAGGCTTATTTTTTTGATTTGTCACCGCATAAAAAGTGCAGGTGTAACTGATTATGTTCAGTATCTCTATGTGAAAGTGATAGAATCCATTGAGCTGAATGTGTATTCTTACCACAGGAGGTCGACCAGACCTCCTTGCCTTGCAATGGCTGCCTTTACACGGTTGGCAAACTGCACAGCATCCTCTCCCTCCTGTTGGTGAAGATTGACAGTAATATTAAAACAAAGTGGCCTTACAACAGATTTAATAGAATTCACAGTCAACTACAAATTTGCATTTATTGTCGGTGGTTTGACTTTATGAATGACAGAGATACAAGCAGGATAAAGAAGTTCTGAGGAAAAGAAGACAAGCACTGAGTCACCAATCAGTTTTGAAATCATTGTGTAAGCTTGTGTACATGCTTTGCTTGTTGTCACAGCAATGAAAGCAAAGCCACTCCCCTTTGTCTTGTGAGTAAAAAAAAACTGCAGGGAAATGTAGAATTAAACATGGGGTCTCACCTCTCTCGACATGGGTGGGAGGTACCACACGCTGCAGACGATGGCCCAGCTGCTCATCATACGTAACAGGTAGTTCACCATGCCGAACTTGCTGCTGTTCCAGAAGGCATCTCCAAATCGGGGATCGTACTGCAAGATCAAGGATTGGATCAGTGACTGCTGTTTGGTCTCTGTTTGACTTTAGAACCGGTACTCGTCACTGGTTATGATACTTGATGAGTTTGACACAGAATCTGAGGTTTACAAGTTTGAGCTCTCTACACAAGTTTGAGGTCCATGGTGGAATTGCAAATATCCACCTACAAGTGGTCCCAAACTTATAACACAGGTCCTGATGTTAATCACACAGAAAACTGACTCACAAGAGAACTGCTGGCAGCATATGCATTATCATGTGGTGCTCCAACAGAACTTTCTGATCGCCCTTTCTAGAAGCTCTCAAAAGAAAAAGATATAGCTCTCACCTTGATGGCCACAGGGTAGACTGTGGCACCAATCTCAAAACTGCCCTTCTTAAACATCATGACTGATGTGTTGTTAATGCAGGTACCTGAGGAATTAGAATAGTTGTTACAAAATAAATAATTTATAATAAAAAATGTTATTAAAGCTGGATGATTAGAGTGAGATTACAAAGTCTCTCTATCTGTATCAGATCAGTGAACAAACTCACCCTCTGGGAAAATCAAAATGGGCAGTTTAGATTTATCCTCTACATGGTCACTCAATCTGCAAGACAAGAAATATGTAGGTTAATATAAATCTCATTTTGACATCCAAGAGACACGCCCATAAACTGCAGAAAGTTTTTTCATGATATCATTTTAATGTAAAAATATGAAAAATACTTTGCAATATCTAACTGAATACCAAGAAACTTCGGGGAAATGTTCAAATAAATGTGCAGTTAAAAGAAAAAGGATTTTTAAAAAAGGTTGTAATGCTACCTTTTGGCCACTAGATGTCTGTCTTTGACTTCTGAGCGTTCGAACCAAATGTGTGGGCAAGCCTTAACCATGGATCTCTGGATGACACCCATCAAGCCACCGTGAATTTGGCCAACCTGACACCACACAAACACACAAATAATAACACTTCTATATCTGGGAGGAAAATTACATTTCAAAAGACAAGCACGGAAAAAGTAATGTGTGCCAAAGTTTTGTTTAGTTAGTTACCATAGCATAGCAGCTGTCGCTGGCCAGGATGATCACATCAATGGGCGAGGTGTGGTTGGCCACACAGATGCCTCCATTCTTCGGTTTATTCTCACTGGAATAGTGGAGAGAAAAGAACTGTTAATCTATCTGGAGGCTAAATTATCAAGACCAGAAACAAATGTGGTTACAATTCATGTTTTCATACACTGTGGTCCACTGCCTCTAGTCTTTTTGTTCAAAACAAAGCAACTCATGGTGCCTATGTTAAAGGTCTGACCCCTAGAGCAAGAAGGACCTGAAGGTACTTAGACCACATTCCAAAGATAGAGTTACAGTCTTAAATAGGAGGAGAGAGAGAAACCTCCAGTGTCCCTTGTGTATTTTTAGCCCCAGACTGTGGAGGGTAATACATGTTACAACAGGCCAAATCACACACATTCACATCCCAAGATGCTTGTTTAATTTGATTACTGTAGCAATGTGTTTCCCCTATTGCTTAAAATATAAAATACATTTCAGTCAAGCCTGCACTGCGGTTAAAACACCAGCTGTTATGTACTTCAGTTTATGGGCTCACTGCAACAACTTCCGCCTTCATAATTCACATCCTGTTGCATGTGCAATCATCTTGATAAAAACCCTCCCTGCTCTTTAACATTTGTCTTTACTCTGACATTGACAAACATAAAAACAGTAAAAGAATGAGACTGGTGCACAACCCACTATCTCTGTATCTCCTGATGAATACAGCAGCTCCAAGCATTTTGAGCTTCAAAGGTTTATAATAGCTGCTGCAATGAATGTGAGCAGTCTAAGCCGCCCCTCGGGCACCATCCCTTTCATACTCACACTCAGGGTGAACACAGTCTAACTGCTAACACACCTTGGTTTCTGTTCTCCAAATACAAATCATCTGACATTATGTAATGTCACATTCAGACTCGGTCATGTAACAGCAGGAGGGTCTGCAGCGGATCAGGTTCAGGAAGAAGCATGATGAGACCATGTGGACGACATGTGCAGCAATGGAGCAACTTTTTATTATAACCCGCTGGATTCTAATTTACGACAACTTTAAATCAAAACTTCAAGACATGATAAGACAGGGCAAGAACAGTTTGTTAATGTATTTTGTGGGGGGGGGAAATGTTGCCATAACAAAATGCTTAAAATGGAGAACTTCAAAAATGCTAATTCGTATTTATGCACGTTTTTTTTTTAAAATGATTTTTATTATTATCAATGTTTACTTCCACAAACTGCCTAGAGTAAACTTACTAGAGGTTTTACCCACGACCCAGTGCTGTGACTGCACGTGATGGGGGGAAAAAAAGTAGAGAAGAAATTGAGAAACTTCATGGAAACACT
This sequence comes from Paralichthys olivaceus, assembly GCF_024713975.1. Taxonomy (NCBI): domain Eukaryota; kingdom Metazoa; phylum Chordata; class Actinopteri; order Pleuronectiformes; family Paralichthyidae; genus Paralichthys; species Paralichthys olivaceus. The sequence continues at coordinate 17,720,426 of NC_091096.1, forward strand.
GAGGAACTTTCTTGCTGAACTTTACAGTGAAACGTGACCAAACTGGTGCTAAAGTGAAAGTAATCAGGAACCAATCAACCCTAACCGACACTCGTCAATGGCATGAGTATAAATACTGCAAAGACAGAGTACATTTTAAATATTTGCTTCAGTACTTACACGCACATACCATTTTAGTCTGTAAAAATATCTGCAGCAATGACACCATTTCCGAAATAGTGTTTTGTATCATTAGCAGGATATATACCACCACTCTGTTGTCATCGTGACTCCACCTGCTGTTTATAGTCAGTGAACAGCACTGTGTTAAATGTCAAGGTGTGGAACTGTCTTTATCTTAAGTTCAAAAAAACCAGTCTGGCTGGAGTCATTTACGGATTTTATCCGTACCTTGACTCATTCGTCAGAGACTTGACTGTTGCATGTATTTGTTTTTCAGACAATGACCGAACAAACACTCCCACATATGCTCAACCATCTCTTTTATCCATCCACTCATTCAATTTAAGTGGCTGTAAATATTTAATGAGTCTAGCAGCAGACCTTCTGGTAAAATAATTAAGAGGCAGTTATTTCCTTTACCTGTCATGGTAGGTTATGATGGCCGTCAGAGCTCTGACACATATTCTGTAGCACATCAAATGGACTTTCTTACTCAGAAGGTTTTTTATCCTGGAAGAAAAACAACATGATTCTCTTTTTGTCAAGAAGGCAAATCTAAAAAGATTACATTCAGAGGTCTGAAGAGGTGTTTTGGATCAAAATAAACAACATGCTTGTTATGAGTTGTACCTTCCGTTCGGCAGCAGACCGATAACACAGGTGAGGAACACAAGGAGGCCTACACCAGTGAAGGCAAGAGTGACCCTGGTGAGGAGAGAGAGCAGACGGGTTTCATAAAGCTTTGACAGGGAATCTTTCAACAAAACATGAAAAGGAGGATTTCCTTGTTTAGATGCACCAGTTAAAACAGGTAGTTAAATACAAGAACATGACTCTGTACCATAGACCTTCTCCAACTTTTCACTGCAAAAGAGTAACTGCTCAGTTTACATGTAAAGGTCATGAGTGATCCAGTCCCACTCTCTTCTTGTAATCAATTTAAAGTATCACGCTCTCCTCTACTCGCCACTGTCACTGATAATAGACTCCAGAACCTGCAGGTGGACATATTAGGCAGTCGTTAAGCTGACCAACAAGTCTTAATCTGGATGGACCAGTCACCCAGAGGCTGGAGAAGGTGCCGATCAAATTGGCCGAGGATTAAAAAAACACAAGAGATGAAGGTTTCATGCAAGCGGTGAGAGAGGCCGTTGTTTGACTGGAAGAGTGGTGAATGGCAGAATCTATCGGATGGATGTGAGACTAGAAATGTGGTCTGTCTGTGCAGCGGTGGCCTGATTCCTCTCCCCACTGGGAACTGGACATGAGCCAACCAGGCTTAGTACTGAGTCACTGTCCCTGTGCCTCTAAGCTGAGTCTGAGGAGGAGCTCCCCCTTTAACTCTCTTTGTGTGCAGACATTTAAAGTTGCATTGTGAGTTGTGGAGCTTTATGTTTGTCTGTGTATGTTTGCATTTGAATAGCATCCTTGTTTGGTGAGTTGGGAACTAAATTTCCCAGGGATGTGAATGTGTTGTCTGTGTGAACCTGGATTCTCAGCTAATGAAAGCCTGCAGCTACACACATATTGTTTCGATAGCTGGTTTGACTTTGCGTTCTTAACGACGATGCTATAAACCCCCAGGCCTAATGTGTCACCCACCATGCACCGTTGACACATTTTCATACTTCAGTGCAGTGACTCATGAAAAAGCAGTCAAATACAAAGCCTCAGGCTCGATCCAGAGGTTTTCTATCAGATACCCAGCAGGTAAGAATCTTAAAATGTGTTAGTTAAATCCCATGTTGAATTATCTTGCGTTGACCTGCTCCAAAATGTTGAGCCAGACTTCTGACTGGTTCCAGGGAAGAGGGACCACATTCGTCCTGTTCTCATGAGACTTGGAAGGATGGGACATGGGCCAAGAAAGGAACCATTAAATGTTGAGGCTGATCCTGTCTTTGACAAATTTTCGTTCACCAGCTTGTCAACAACAGTGCCTGCAGACCATCAGGGATATTTAGATGACTGATATCGATGAGTGTGTGCAGTTTGGTGCAGCTTGATTGAATTCAAGGGGACTGTTATATCTTGGCTGAGGTATACACTCTCCTGAGTCTAGTTGATCTCTTTTTTATACAGTACAATGAGCAGCTGTTGTTGTTTTTAAGCACTGGTTATAAATAAATCTGATCTGATTTGTGAGTTGTGTTACACTGGTGGCTGCTTGTGCAAGACAGACTAAAGTTTAATTTCTAGACTTGACAAAAAGGTTTCTGCGATCAGGGTTGGTGGAGGTAGAGCTAATACCTAAGAGGCAGAAGGAACCCGTAGCGGATCAGCAGGCCCAGCCCCCATAGGACGGTCAGTCTCAGGCTGATATAGTGGAAGTTGTTATTGCTGCGGGTCAGCAGATTCCAGGACTCCAACTCCTCAGCAGAGAACCGCTTAGTCACCTCATCATCCATGATGCTCGCGACTCCCCGCCGAGCAAAATAGAAGATGTCTGACATCTCAAACTCAGGAGCGGAGTCCAGGTCTCTGTTGCTGCCGCTCCGCCGGATCTCCTTGATCTCCTGCTCCAAGGAGGTGGGCTCCTTTGCAATGATTGCTGGACAAGAGAGCCAGAGAAACAGGATGTTAGCGATACTCACCTCTATAACAAATACAGCTACTGAACATTCATAAGCACATGAAAACAAACCGATCATCAAGTCTTACCATTTGAGTAGGGTTTGTATAAGAGGTGATTCTTTTCTTTCGCTCCTCTCTCTATCCTGAGTGTGGCCCACTGGAGAAAAAACAAAACAAAAGAGTGAGGGACTCACGAGGGACCAAAAACACAAAACAGAGAGCTCACTTTAAGCCTTCTATTTGAGGAGTGCAAAGACAACATGCTAACATTTGTTTAGCAACCAGCTGCCACTATTAGCACACTGATGTGATGTCTCATCTTCCTCATTTGAATCATTCTGTACCAGTAACACCCCTGGCTTATCTGTGACCTCAGCCTTGCTCTAAGAAACTTGCATTACAACACCCACTTCTTCCTCTGATTGTAGTTTAATGTATCTCAGCTGGATGCATTACACTACAGTCAGAGTTAAATATAAACCCTTCGAGGTAAAAGCCTAGCCCTTTGTGTGCACTTTGCACACTGAGAGAAAAATAACCATGCAATGTCTCCAGTGAGGCAGGAAAAGGACACAGTGTTCTTCTCCCAACTACAGGAGAGTATGGAAAAATATGGGAGGCGCTGGATGTGTTCTACACCCGTCTCCAACTACACATCTTACACCAGCATGGAATATCTCTAAGGCTACATCAATCAATCATATATTTATAGATCAATCACAGTAAACTGAAACTGATTTGGAGGTATAATCAAATACAGTAATGCTTTACCCAGCATTTATATATTAGTCAGAAGCACTGGAATTAAGCCAGGGGCACTTATAAAAGAATTCCAAGAATGTTGAGGGATAGGTTGGTTTTGCCTGCACCTCACAGCTGCAGATATCACAATAGAAAAACTTGTAACCTTATAAACCTTAAAATACAACACAGGTTCATATTTAACTTGTTGATTATAACATGCACATCAGCACTGGCTCTTCAGTCATCGGTATAAAAAGCACTTGATGTTACAACCTTTAAACAAATGCTTTTCCACAAACCTCTCAATTACTTATAATAGATGGTAAGTAAGCAAATTGTTGAGTATGAATAACAATATTAACAAACTCTGTACCACAACAATTCTGCTTAATAACACTTAATAAATAAGGTTTATTCCATCAAAACAAGTGTTCATGTCCAAATGACTCTGAATTGAGTCTATTTCTTAGAACACGTCCCCATTCTAAAGTTGGGTCTCACTTTTTACTAATTCACTAATAGTTTGGCACTTGCACAGGTTCACAGAATACAACATTTATAATTGCTTTATCATGGCTAAAAAAGACCCAGTCATTTCTCAATGTGCTTGCTGGTTAGTGGTGAATGACACTACAATCACTATATTTATATAAAGAGTTAGGCCATATACTTTGTACACTCATACATAAATAAAAAGGCACAAGAGTTTTATGGGACAGAGTCATCTGACACCTGTTTGATTACTGACACAGTTGGACAACACTTATCCCACAGCAGTGACGGCTATTTGCATGACCAGTTATCACGGCTCTAACAGAATATGTACACAATATCTATTTGTTTAGTAGGGAGCATTTCTATGCTTCACTTCACCTCAGTAGTATATTTTCCCTACTTTTTTTACAACGTTTAAATCACCTTTTAATAAGTTGTAATACTGAGTCATCGTGTTGGAATGCCGCCTCCACCGAAAGTGAGGATTCTTTGAGTGAGGAGGAGCACAGATAAAACTTAGTGGGTACGTCATGCTCACATGTGGCTTCAGAACTTGATGTGATAGACACGTTTTTTTCCCATATGAAGTGCATGAGAATCAGATGTTTTACAGTGAATCATGTCGATGACTAAGACTCATTCTTTTTATTCAACAAGCCTGAAATGGAGACGTTTGAGAAGATTGCTTCAGCTTCACACTGTCTGAACCGAATCTGTCCCTTGACCTTCTGTCTAAATCTCATGGCTGCTGGTGTAATCATGAGAAGAGAAAATCTCTCATGATATCTCCCACTCGTCCATTTATTTCTGGCACAGGATCTGTTCTCAGGGGTACGAGTTGGAAAGTGATGACAGCTTCACTAGTGAAACTACACCGGAGGCAGCAGCAGGAGAGAAACTGGACTCCAATATGTGAGGAGACCATCAAATGGTAAATCTTGAACCATCCACATTACACAACGCAGCAGATGCATTAATACCATCAGGGATATCTGTTCCAGACTTCGGCTACAAGCACGTTTCAGACAACAGTTACCAACATGGTCTGTGTGGCTGTTTTCTTCAGTTACATAACAAGAGAATAATGGCTCTGGGTCTGTATTGATGATCAGACAGTTAAAAGTCAGTGGTTAGAGAATGAAGAAAAGCCTAAAGCCTGTGGCTGACCGCCTACTCTGAAGTTTCTGTGACACAAAACCCACCGTCAGACATTCAGATGTAGAAATAAAATAATATACCGACAGCTGCTTTCTGCACACAAACTGTGTTGAAACAGCAAAAATGGGAAGAAGTGAAGAAGGTGTTATCCAGAGCAGGTACAACAAGTGTGCAAGTAAAGACCTACATTTTGTGTTTCCATTCCACAGCTTCAACTAAGAAGTTAACTTTATGGATCAAACTGCAGTTTCTTCAGTAGCGTGGGAAGATCTTACCTCAAATATCTTTAACAATGTTTTCATGTAGAGACGCCGGATGCCGAAGGACACCCCAAAGATGGCAGGCACGATGATGAAGACCAGCAGCAGGGTGAACCACACGGTGAGGGAGATGCCCAGCAGGATACACACCAGGTTGTCAAAGGGGTTGAAGAAGAGCTCCATGTTGAGGTCAGGAGGGAAATTATATCTATTAAATAGTGGCAATCAAAGAGCAGAGCCGGTGGTAGAGGAGATACAGTAGTCCACCTCCACTCAGGGCGAGTGGCCCTTATCTATTGTCAGAAAAAGGCCTTCATCAAGACAACTAAGGGACGGAGCTTCTCCTGGTGCTGAACACAGTTTCAAAACAAATAAAAGTCTCCATCTTGGCGTTGCCCTCTTGGGCAATATTACTGAATTTCATTATTTTCACCATGAACCAGTTCTGTGATCTTCGGTATTTCATCAGTTCCAGGAACAGAAAGTCTTTACAGCTGCTGTGATGAAATGCTGACCTCTTTCTTCAGATGTTTGTTATTCGAGCAGAGCCTCCCTCTCCCTCAGGGATGTACACATGGAAACAAAAGTGTGTGCAGCAGATGGTTCTCTTGTCTGGTGAAGATCCCGGAGGTTCCTGCAGCTCAGTGTCCCACGGTCCTGCAGACATGTACAGATGAAGAGTCAGTGCTGTCACAATATGTCCTAGAGCTCATCTAATATTACACGGAGGGAAAACGTGTCCCTGCGTCACTGAGTTCATTTAAACTATTCAAACTGAACACTGATCCCGCTGGATAAACATGACAGATTGCATTAGTCTGCTGAGCAGTGGTTGTGTGCGTAGTGTGTCCGGACCACATGAAGTTAGCGTGTTCCTGTGATTAGCCACGGTGCAGGGATAACATCACAGGGCCTCATCCAGCCGGCTGATGCAGCTAGCGAGCGGCTCCATCCCGAACCACACCACACTGGGTTACCTTAACTTATCTACTGTTAGCCTTCCTGTGCTCATGTAGCCACCTGCTAACCCCACGAAACAACAACAAACACGAGCAACACGTAATCCGTTTGCTTGGTGGCGACACTGAGGCTCCGCACGGGTGAAATACACGCTTGTGTTAGCTTGTAGCCTGGGAGCTAACGGTGTGCTCCGCCTCGCTCAGCTAGCTCCACACCGAGCCCCTCGCAGCACCGCCCGGCGGAGCGTCAACTGCGTACACCAGCGATTCTCTCCCGTTATTCGGTGCGTGAAGTTCAGCGGACTTAACGGGGTTCTATCCCGAAACAAACGGTGCTCACCGAACGTTGTGCGGAACGGACCTCCAGTCACGCTGAGTCCCGGCGCCGGTGCGGCGGCTCCTCACTCACCTCCATCACTGCGCTTTGTGTCGGGGACTGAACCCAAACTCCACCCGGCGGACAAGAGCGGCTCCGGCGTGGAGCTCAACAAGCTCCGTACAACACTGACCCCTGTTGGTCATTACAGGACACTGCGGGGTTTTTTTTTTAAGTGATGTTTGTACTACTTTGACCACCAGCGGCGCTGGACAGCGGTGTTTCGCTATAGACAATATTATTCTGTCTTTTTCCATGTGCAGTATCACCACTGATGTGCAATTTTCTATTGAATGTGCAATATTTTCACTAAAACACATAACATGTGTTTATAGCTGCTTCAGACTCAATTATATTATGTACGTAAACCAGCTTTGCACACAACAGAAATTAATTTATCCTTCAGTGTCAGCTTTTAAAATGTGATCAGTGAGCACAAACATGAGGATTCCATAATACAACAGGGGTTGTATAAAATAAAATACTAAATCTCACTTCCTTTACCTCCTGCATGTTGAAAATTGTTCTTTTCTTTCTGTTTTGTAATTTGGTGAACAAACAATTCAAATCTTTTACCTTTCAATCTTATAAATACATTTGACACCAACTTGAATAACACTTTTTTTTTATTCACACATTTACATTCATGTACAGTTTTCTCAAGTAATTTCAGATGTAGATAAATGAAAATAGCTCTGACATTTGGCACAGCATTCAACCTTCGAGCCCTGAATTCATATTCTTGTTTCATAAGAAGAAAACAAGGACTCGGTCATATTTCCTATATACAGATAGTGTATTTCACCAGGTTATTATCGCCACTCAAGAGATGCTATCAACCATCCAGTGACAGTCCACAGTAACAGTGAGCATCTTTTCAACATCACAACCCAGCACAAGTGCGTCCGTCTGTCATAGCTCGAGGATGCTGTGCTGCTTTCTTGAGCATCAAGCACTGCCCTCCAGTAAAGCCTCAAAGTCTGGAGAACAAACCATTTTGTGTTTGATGTTTCCTAAAACAGTCAAGTCGCCTGTTCTTCCCTCCGTACCTACAGAGACCAGCTCCTGAGAGGAGAAGAAGAGAAAAGCACGTCAGAGAGCACTGATGGTAAATATTGACCCTCTGTTAAATTGACTGGTCTGTAATTGAGCTGAACTCTGGATCTTTTCTGGATATTTTCTGTACATTTCTCAAGCATTTGTACGTGAGAATGCAAATGTCCAATTCAGTTGTTCTGGACATTTTTCAGAACATTTCCAAGTTTCCTACCCTGCCATCATACCTGCAGGAAGGAGCACGATGTTCCCAGAGACACATCGAGAGTCACTTGTCCCAGTATGAGCTGAACCCGGCCTGACTTCCGCACCAGCATCTTTCCTACAACACCCTCCCGCAGATCTTTCAGATTACAGCAGTTCTCTTCAGCCTCCTCTTCCTGTTAAACATTACATTTTACACATTTAACCTCAGTATCATCACGTGTTTTAACCCATTAGACATCGGCTGTACCTACTGTACCTGAGACTCTGTTTTCAGAAGCACAGACTGTCCATCCTCTGACTGCACCTCCGTCTTCTGCGGCTTGTGCTCTTTGGTGGGTGGCTGGCCGGGCAGCGAGTCAGGCAGCTGAATGAAGAACAGCTCCTCCCCTTTGCTCAGACTCCATCTATTCAGCAGGTCGTGCAGAATCTCGGGCTCAGGGATCGGAGGAGGCTTGAAAGCGCCCTCTGACTTCTTTATTTCTATTTCCTCTGGCTCCTGTTTGACTAGAGAGAAGAAATCAGTATTTTGAGAGAGCAGCTATGTGACCAGCATGTTTGCAAATCCTTTCCTGCTTTAAAAAGGAGAAGGAGCATTTAAACTGCCTTCACCTTTAACTGCTGTCTCCATGGGTTCACAATCCTCCTCCATCTTCTCAATTTTAACAGCGTTACTGAATTCCTCCTTGAATCCCCATCCTGACACAGCGAGGGGGAGCTGGACGGGGCAGCTCCTCTGCTCACTCCGCAGGAAGGGATCGTCTATAACCTGAGAACGCCAAAGGAAAAAAATAAAGTTGTTTTTTTGGAAAAGGCAAAATAAAGCGATTTATTAAAATACTGATGACTAGGTCTCACGTTTTCTCGTTCCAGATTGCGGAGGATCTCTTTAGTCTCTTCCTCCGTCTCCCTCTTCTCCTTTTTAATATTGATGATGGGTGACGGCCCCACGCTCGGAGCATCTCTCTCATTTTCATAGCCGCCTGTGTTTGATTCAAGAGTTTACTTGATGGCATTGATTTAAAGAGGTAGTCAAAGCGGCTGTGTTTTTCCAGCTGAACTCCTACCTCTCTTTTTCATCATCATCTCAGCAGGCCCCTGTTCAAAAATAGAGTGGGACTGGATGACCTCTGGGCGACCTCGGCCCCTGCCTCTATCTCTCTGACCTCGCCCTCGATTGCCATCCCTCTTCTCTCTCCTATCCCCGCCTTCAACTTTTGATCTGCCGTGACAGAGAATGTGGTTGACCAACAGACAGAAAAACTGTTTTATCCATTTGCTCTGGAATATTTGTCTGTTTTAACGTCAATAATGAAACTTACTCCTCTTTGGTTTTTCGGCCGATAATGTTGGGTGTAAACGTTTTCTAGAAAACAAAAACACAAAAACAGGGTTCAATCATTGGAACAGTCAAATTATTGGAAAATAATTCATCAATTGATTGTATATATATTCATATTCTACAGTACAACACCTTCTTCACTCCTCCCAGGGTGAGGTCTCTCGATCGCATTGAAGGGAGACGGACTGGAGTCATGGCTCCTGCAGGTCGGCGGCCCGTCAGCAGTCCGACACTGCTCCCTCCAGGAGTTGGCACACGTTGACCACTGGGGTCACCTGAGCCTGAATCAGCCATCCTAAACTGAGAGAAAAATGATTTCATTTTTTTATAGCTTCATAAACGCTTCATCATGACAGCCATATAATAATATCTTGAAAGGTTTGATTCCTAGCTTTACCAAACGTTGTGGGAAGTCAAGTACTGGATGTGTTTATGCGTGTAATTTTAGAGTGTACATGTTAGGGTTAGAAAAAATATGGAAATTGTACTGAGAGTATTTGATTAATCTTCTAAAATTGTCTAATAATAAAGATAATGTTGTTCATTGTGTCTTAGTGGTTATTATGGCTAACAATGCATTTTAACAATTGTCTTGTAAAACAGTAATTCTCCTTCACAACAGTGATCAAGTTTATCTCCAGTGTTAAACACTGTAAAAACTCATTACAGAGGCCAGACTGTACAGGAGTAACCTGGATGTCCCGGCAAATTAAAATTCATTTGTTCAAGAAAGACAGAAGATTATATTAACTGCATTTAAATCCTAAATATTTTTTGTTTCAAGTATTCTTCAACTCAGCGAGTACATTTAAATAAATAAATGAATACAGTAAGTCATATTTTACAAAGGCTTGAGTTCCATGCAAATAGGATGTAGAAACAGTGGAAACAAGTGTGTATATGAGTGGTATTAAGCACCAACAGCGATTTTAAGTGCACAATCCAAACGGCCACTTTAAACTGAGTTTGTTTTATCACCGTGAATCTTAATTTTAAAGATTTGGTGTCAACAGCAGCAGAAATCCAGCAACACGTGGTCAGATCACAACATGAAATCACAGTGGACGCAGCTTTAACAGCGTCAGTCCGGAGTGTTGACGCTCTGTGTCCCTCCGGACACTCACCTTTTTACTCCTGTGATTTCCTGAACAGACCCCGAGTCCACACGAGGACGACACGACTCATCACAAGTCGCGTTGATGCTGTTTGTGACGCTGCAGGACGCGCGGCGCCATGACACTTCCGCTCTGTCATCAGCCGGAGAGGTCACGTGGATAAACGGTGCGTGCGGAAACTCACGTTTTCCCCTGCAAGACCCCGGATGAAGAAAATGCTCTTTCTTCTTCTTCTAAAAACAACAAAAACAAAACAATAATAATAACAACAAATTATAGTATAGTCATTATAGTTATTTAGATTTTTTATGTCAATGCACAATTTGTGTTTGATGAATTACACTTAACACACATAGTGGGAGAATGTAATTTGCATAAAAACTTCAGTTAAATTGTATTGAGGTTTCCACAGAAAACACAAACCTCATCATATTTCATGGCATTGTAATGAAAACATCAACTTTGTGATCATGACAGACTCATATCAAACATATAAAAAGTAATAAAGTGTAGGAATACATATAAACAATATACAATGGTGTTTTATATATATATATATATACATGCTGAGAAACATGTCTATTAATATTAGCATTAATCTGTTGAAGCTTTGATAAATCAGCAGAGAAACTGCCACTCAGAACTCAGTACATTCAAAACAAATGAGTACGTTACTTTTCTGTTTTGCGTATTTTTATATGCAGTTTAAATGAAAATGAATACAGTACAACAATAATATGCATCATGTCTTATATGTGCAAAGTGTTTCTTGCAGGCTGAGAATCTATTTAGAGCTGAGCTGCAACACTTGGGAGTAGAGAAGAAGAAGAACGCAAGAACATTGCATTAAACATTTTTAGAAGATAGGAATTTCTACGATCTAGTTGCATCAACTTTGAAACCTCTCTCGTAGATATCTTTTTGGGTCTATTGGGTTTTTCAAAATATAAGTCCACAAATATCTTATTTTTGCAGCCATAATAAACAAATGGAAAACTACACTAATCTAATCTGAAAATTAATTTAACAGCAACATCTACGCCAACATGGAAGATGTGTTGTTAGGACCCCGTGGATGGATATGACACAATGGGCTCTGCAGCCCTGGGACCTCTCCTGCAAAAGAGAAAGACGACCAGAGTGTACAAGAAACAACAAACCTCAACTGACATGTCTCTATGTTGATCCTTTGACCTTTTCTTTGGTCATTTTTCTTCTCTTTCTGGTCATGTTATGTTTGTTTTGTTTGTTTTTGTGTCTCAGTTTAGTGTTTGGCTGTAGTTTGTGGTTGTTTAGCTCATGTGACCTGTCGGGCCCCTGGCTCCGTGCCTGGTAAGCTCAGTCAGTAATCTGTCCAAGGCAATCCAGTTCATATCACAACATCAGAATAATACACTGTCACAGCTGTGGCCTGACACCACATTTGATTTAGACGTTATATAATCATTAATGAGTGACGTGACTTTTGAAAGTCAAGTTACTCTGTAAGTTCTCTGAGGTTTGTAAGTGTATATCCACAACAAAAAGCAGTCATTTATAAATTCCTCATGTTGTGAGCATCAAGTCCACATTAAGATACGTGTGGAGTTTATCATAGTTCAAATAGGTCAAACAACCACTCCACCAACATGCTGGTGTCCTGTTGATAAACCCTCACCCTTGGCGTTGGTCTGGGATGGTCTGTGATTAATCAAGCCAAACAATTTGATTTGAAAAATGAAAAATTCCGCATTGTGCATGTGTCACTCAAACTCAGTAGATATTGTCCTTCTGGATGTTATCTGTAGTTTACATAAATTGAGCATGAATCTCTAAACACACACAGGCAGCTCTTCCC